>NC_046158.1:156922328-157261078 GCF_011064425.1 Rattus rattus
CCCGCCCAATCGCCCACCAGAAATTAAGAGAGCCTGGCCTTATTAATTTGGTGTAACCTCAAGGGCATCTCTGAGACCAACTAATCCCCTCTTCCCCACCAGGCAAATTTTATAAGAACAGATTCATGGCTTTCATTAGTACTCATATGACTTTGAGGGTTTTCCCCTGATTTATGAAACTCCAAGTAATTGTGAACAGCATACACAATGGCCATGGTGTTTCGCCACGGAACTCCGTTCCTCCCGTGCCTGTCACATGCTGGGAGTTCTGCTACAGTAACCTTCGTGAAGATAACTGAAGGCTCAGTTTCACTGTGCGTGGGAAACACTTCAAATCTCCTCCATATCGTTCAAAAGCCGAGGAAGAGTGGGGGCAGGGCGGGCCCCGAGTTTGTGCCCTTCCTTTGATGAGAGCAGTTCTAGCAGCCAGCTGAGTCCAGCTGCTTGCAAACTTTCTTCTTCGGTAACTTCATATACATCTATGATGAATGTGAGACATTTTCACACATACACGCATGCACGCACGCACGCACACGTGCACACCATTTCTCTCCCACCAAACACCTTCTCCACAAGCCTCCATTCTCTTTGCTGTTGCTCTGTTTAGTTGACTGGTTAGTTGGACACGTGAGTTTTATGTGGCTCAGTAGGGCTGCTTGAGTGAGTGTGGGTAGACGTAGTCACGCCAATCTAACAGTGACTTCTGAAGAAAACGGCCCACCCTTCCCCAGCAACCTTTCGTGCTAATAGCCGTAAGCTTTTCCTAGCTCCTGGGGAGGGGCGTGGTCGCGGAAGTTTCTCCACATCTCGATGAAACATTGAAGCTCCGCTTGTGCAGGTGACCGCTCACAGCACGCTTCCCCACCCTCCAGCTCTTGTGATCTTTCACCCTCCTCTTCCGCGGTGTTCCCTGAGCCCTGAAGTGGGGTCACACAGATGTCTACTTAGTGTTCGGCACTCATCGCCCAGCAAGGAGCTCTTCAGTGAGACGCTACAGCAAGCTTATGCATCACAGGGCTGCCCATCCACACAGTCACTCGCCAGAACAATTAAAATGAAGCTCTGACTAGGAGCAAAGACACGATCGTGCTTGTTTTTAAACTGGAGCCTCCGACAGACAACCGCCTGAACGTCCTGGACCCACATCTGCAGGGCTGGCCGGAGTGAGCGGATGCCAGCACCTGAGTCTCTGGTGGAGCGTGCAGTAGCCCTTTGAGCTGCAGAGCTGGCTCGGTCCAACCGTCTGCACAGTATTCATAGGGCTCTGGGTCCAGCAGGGAGATGGCTCTGCTTCCTTCCTGCCTAGAGAGGCTGTGTGTGACTAGGCTAGGAGTGTAGCTCAGGGTAGAGCACTCACCCACCACACCCAAGGCCACAGGTTCTATCCCTAACACCACAAACAAGCAAAGATTATGTGACCACTAAACAGGACCTGGGAACTCTGCCCCAGGTCCCAGTTGCACACGAAGTCTTTGGCCTCAGTGGCTACATCTGCAGCATGGGCTAGACGGTGTCCAGAAAGCTTAGCACTCTGGAATGTTCCAGTTGTCTTTTGAGAACCTCCGAATCCTCAGACTGGGCCACTGAGCTGGTGACAGAGCTGGTGAGGTGGACACATTAGGTGGGGAGGCATGATTCTGCAAAGAGGTATGAGTCCAGAGACAGCGAATAGACCCGTGAGTAGCTACTGGAACTGCCCTTGCCTACCAGGGCGGTAAGCCAGAGTGGAGAACCCACAGTGTGCATTCTTCTGCTATGGGTTCCCAGCAGTCTCCAGGACAGGCTCCAGTGAGCTGGGGAGGTGTGCAGTGTCTCCACCCTCCCTTCCCTCACCCTCCCTTCCCTCTCCTTCCACGTCTGCCTTCTCTGTCTTTGTTCTCCATGCAGTAATGGCTCCCAGACAGCACCTGTCTGGCTTTGCCAAGTCTCAGGCTTTGCAGCCTTTCTCTCCCCACCCCTCCACAGCCTGTCCATTCCCCATCTTCCAGATCGCAGGACAGCTAGTGCAAAAAGCCTTTCTTCGGCAGCCATGATTTCCCAACAGAAGGATGAGTGAGTGACCCGGCTGTCTCTCTGCCCACCTGCTCCTGGGCTGTGACTCCTGGTAATTAGGAGGCACCTGCTGCATACACCGTCCAGGACCCAGCGTGCTACTCTTGGGGACAGGTTATGCTACTGGATTCCCAGGGTGTGTGGACAATAGGACAGGAAAGGAGAAATGGAGGCAAGGTATCTGGGCAAAACAGAAGCCAAAGAAAACCTGATTCACCGTCAGCTGTGGGACCAAGTTCAAGCCCCGAGACCAACAGAGTTTTGTGTGCACGTGGCTGAGGCCACAGGAAGCTGCAAATGTGTCTAGGTGCAACCGCCTTTTTACCTCTGGGCTTTGGCGAGAGTCAGGTTTTAAAGGAAAACTGCCTTCCTTGGCCAGCTAGTCTTGCTGGCTGCAGGCACAGCCAAGAGTAAATCCACTGTCTCCATCCTGGCGTGTGGGCTGAGGGATGGGGGAGGCACAGCTGTCACGACTCAGAGCCTTTCCCTCGGAGAAGAAGCTGGAGCCGCTTCGGGCCGTGCAAACTCCCAGCGGGAACAAAAAAATGAGAAATTGCAACCTGTTCTCCTGGGGACATCTCTAGCTTTAATACAGTACAAGAGGAGGCACAGAAGCGCTTCACCAGAGATCCGTGTCCTGCTGAACAGGCTTGACCCTAAGGATTATCTGAGCATCTTTTGAAATGCCAGGTCAGGGACCGGGGGTCTGTGAGTGACAGGACCACTGGCCACAAAATATCCGACCCTTTCAGAGGTGGGTGCCCAAGAAGAGAGGCCGTGGTGCGGGCGTGGAGGCCTGTGTGTATTTATGTGCTTGGATGTGTTTGTAATGAGTCTTTGCACTGTTCGCGTTTGTATATGTGTGTGGTTTTGTGTGCATGCTGTGCGGTGTATGTGCGGATGATATCTGGGCATCTATACGTGGTACGTCTGTGTCCATCACTGGATAAGAGCAAAGGAGCCCAATTGGGTCGTCAAACTCTCTGAGCTACTCTTGCCCCATGCTACGCACAGCCTCGCCGACCCACTCGTCACTGACAGCCGTTGTCCAGGTTTATAACTGCGGAGTTTCACTTTGTGGAACACCTCCTGTCCCTGGATGGTGAGTGTCCCTGTGCTGTCTGTCACCTTGGGGCCTGGCACACTGTGTGGTTTTGGCCCAAAACTGAGGGCCTTTTCTGAGTGTTCCTCTTTTCCTCTCCCTCCCTCCTCTTCTCTCCCCTACCCCCCCCCACACATCTGGAATCCAGATGTGATTCTGCCCCATTGCTCCCTCACTTGAATACACTGAGAATAAACCCAGGTGTCTGCAGCTGGAAGCCACATGGTGACTTTATCCAGCTTCAAGTTCATTTGAATAAGGCAAATACTCTATGTGGGGGACTTGGGGGCCTCCCTCCCTCCATCTTTTCTGAGGACAGAGCGGTCCTGCTACAGTCCCCAGGTGAACACAGCCTCCGGTGCCGCCGTACGTTATTTTAATGCAGACATCACTTTAAACTAACCTTTTACCATCTGTTCTGTCCTCTAACAACAAACGCAGAGGAGCCTGAGCAATTCTCGGCGGCGTCCTCAGCAGGGGGCTGGCGCGAGGGCTGCCTGCGTTTCCTGCTCCCTACCCACGTTCGTGTCTGCGATGTTTTCCTCATTTTCCAGACACAAATCACAGGAAAGTGCTCTCCCCTGGCCCGCCAGGCTCCTTTATACAGTATTTCTTCTCCACAAGGTAAACTATGAGAGAATCTGAGCACTCCAAGGTCTGTGCAGAGAGCCCCCTGGACACCGCGCTCAGCAGCCCACGGCCGCTGTATGTCAGGAGGGGCTTTGGAGTGGCCCAGCAGAGGATCAAAGCACGATGAGTTTCCTTTACAAAAAAAAAAAAAAAAAGTATTAACTGTACGGCGGTTCCTTTCAGCACGGTTATAATTAATGCCCTTCTTGGCAGAAGGAAGTGGTAGAAGTTCTGTATGACATCACAGCCTCCGTTCCAGGGCTACTGGAGACACCAGTCACTGCCCCTGGCCCCATGTGTCCCCTTTAATCACTGCGCTTGAGACCTGACTGTGACCCCAGAGTCCAAGTCCAGAGCCGAAGCTTCCAACATACCACAACCCAGAGGTGCCTGGTCCTCCAGGGCAGCTCCCTGTCCCCGTGCCATGAGCCACCTCACGACTGTGGGAATGGTCCCTTACCCTTCAGGCACCAAGAACACAGACACAGGCACAGGGCAGGTTGTCTCTCCACTAGACTCTCCGTGTCCCTGGTTATTAAATCCCGTTTTCTGCAAAAATGGAGACCGACCACCTCACCAGGGCAGCATACGTGGGCAACTCAGACTCCGTGGTAGACTTTTTCTGCTATGCCCAGACCAGGAGGCATAGGTAACTAGGGTGATGATGGCTTCACTCTTGTGTAACCAGTTGTGGCTTGACCAGGGTAAATGCTGGCTTATAAAATGCAGTCTCAGCTGGGGACAGTGGTGCACACCCAGCAGCTCTCAGGAGACAGACACAGACAGGACTCTTTCAGCTAGGGGCTAGCCTGGTCTACATAGTGAGTTCCAACACAGCCTAGGCTCCATAGTGAGACTGTCAAAGGAAGGAAGGAGTGTGTGTGTGTGTGTGTGTGTGTGTGTGTGTGTGTCTAAGTCACTAGTCTATTACTGTGAAAAGACATCGTGACCAAGGCAAGTCTTAGGAAAGAAAGTTTTTTTTTTTTTTTTTTTGGTTCTTTTTTTCGGAGCTGGGGACCGAACCCAGGGCTTTGCACTTCCTAGGCAAGCGCTCTAACCACTGAGCTAAATCCCCAACCCCGAAAGAAAGCTTTTAACTGGCAGCTTACAGTCAGTGTCAGAGGGTTAGTCCATTATCGTCAGGGAGCATGGCAGCACGCAGGCAGATGTGGTGCTAGAGAAGGAGCTGAGAGTTCTACAGCTTGATCCAAAGGCAGGAGACTGTGTCCCACACTGGGCATAGCTTGAGCATAGGAAACCTCCAAGTCCAACCCTTCAGTGACAGGACCTCCTCCAGCAAGGCCACACCTCCTAATAGTGCCACTCCCTAGGGGCCAAGTGTTCAAACCCGGGAGTCTAAGGAGGCCAAACCTAGTCAAACCACCCCAGCTGCCGAGTTCTGCAGCCTGCTGAGGCTGGGAACCTGACCCCTTGTTCAGTTACATTTGTATCTTTTCTTCTGTTGTTGATGGTTCCTTTCTCTGCCTTAGCTTTCCTTTAAATCCTTTTCACGAGTTGGGAGCTTAGCTGGGAGAGCCTTGCCCCGAGGTCACCACTCCCTTTATCCCTTTTAGGATCCAGCTTTTCTTTAAACTTTTTATCTCCTTGAGCACCAGAACTTCTGCCTTCTACCTTACACTTCCAGGTGCTCTTTTTCTCTTTAAACTGTACATTTTGCATTTTTCTTTACTCTGCTTGCTCCCTTTCGCTGAAGATGTACGTAAGAGAGACCACTGTTAGCAATAAGACACAGTCAACGCTAGGCTGTCATAAATTCTCTTCTGCCAAGGCCGTTAATCCAAAACTCTTTAACTCTTGCAAATTTGAAAGTGAATTTGAAAGAGAAAAAAAGGGAGTAACAGTGTGATTATATTTTAATTAAATTTTTATTGATTATTTACATCCCAATTGCAGCTTCCCCTCTGTCCTCTCCTCCCAACCCTTCCCTCTCACCTCCCTTCCCTCCATCTACTCCTCCTCCTTTTCTCCTCAGAAAAGGGAAGACCCCCCCATAGATATCAGCCCACCTTGGCATATCAAGTTGCAGTAAGACTAGGCTCATCTTCTATTAAGGCTAGAGAAGGCAGCCCAGTTAGGGGAAAGGGATCCAAAGTCAGGCAACAGAGTCAGAGACAGCCCCTGCTCCTGCTTTAGGAGTCTTAATTTTTTTTAAAATCAACTTATCCTTAAAAATGAGGAAAGAAAAGAAAGATGTTCTTCATCATTGAATTTTTTAGGAACTGGGTGTTTTCTGGAGCCACCTTTCAGTTTGGTGTACAAATAAAACTGGGGGGAAAAAAATCTGCTCTCTGACTTCTCTCATACTTCCATTGAGAGAGACTCCTGTCTCATTTCATGCAAAGTGCCCTGCCCAGCAGATCCTGCCTGTCGTGTGGATGGGGACTTCACTCTGCCACTGCACCTCTTGCTGGTGTCTCTTTGTGTCCTGGCATACCACGCCATAGCTTGGCATGAACTTGAAATATCGAGGGCTGGGGATGTAGTTCAGATGGCAGAGTGTTTGCCTAGGGTGCATGAAGCCCTGGGTTCCCAGCACTGTGTAAACTGGACTTACTGGTCCCTGCCTGTCATCCCAGGACCTGGGAAGTAAAGGAGGACCAGGAATTCAAAGTCATCCTCAGTTACATAACAGGTGGGAGGGTGGGAGGCTAACCTGAGCTACATGAACACTGCCTCAAAAAATTAAAATAAAACATCTTGAACTAGTGTGCTTTGTGCCAGCTTATATATAACCTGATAATCTCAGCCACTAGGCATGAGATTAATGGTACCCAGGAACTCCCTGTCCACCAACTGCCTTTCTGTTACTAGTGGTTGCTGTCTGAGTCTGTTGTATCCCTGACTCTTGGCATCTTCATAGGATCAAAGAACTAAACGTGTGTGTGTGTGTATACATACATATACATATACACATACACACACACTATATATATATATATACACACACACACACACACACACACACACACACACATATATCAGTGTAGCAAGGAGTTTTATTTACAGGAGAAAACACGAGGTCGAGGTAGCCATGTGTAGGGAAGATGGAGAATGAGTCATAGTCCTCGAGAGCCTGTGTATTCCTAGAAGATGGTTTTGAGCCCTAGAGGAAGAGAAGTTGGTTGTAGAGATGGGGTATGGTTTTTCTGCTCTGATAAACTTTTGATTGACTTATGGAAACGGGCCTTTGTGCAGGCGTGGGATATTTTAATCAGATGCATGCCTAGTCATGCACAGGCATTAGATGGTTGTTGTGTTAATAAAAGGATAAGGAGAGGGGGATATGTTCTATGGAGGTCTGGGGGAAGGGGGTGCCTTGGCAGGCCCATGCTGAGACATCCCTTCCCCCTGAGGGACCAGCCACGTGATGATATAGTATAGAATGGAGTTTATTCAGGGCATGGGGAGGGGAGTTAAGAGGGTAGTAGGGGCGGGAGTGGGGAGAGAGAGAGAGAGAGAGAGAGAGAGAGAGAGAGAGAGAGAGGAGAGAAGGGAAGGGAAGGAGAGGAGTAGAGGCTGGCCATGAGCATTCGAAGAGAAGGGGGAGGGGAATGGGGAGAGAAAGGACAAAGCAGGAAGAGAGAGCAAGAGGAAGCACTAGCAAGAGAGTGAGGAGGAGGGCAAGCAGCTCCTTTTATAGTGTCAGGGTACCTGGCTGTTGCCAGGTAACTGTGGGGGCGGAGCTTAGACAGAGTGCTAACAAGGTTAATGAGGATTTTTGTCTAGAAAATCACCCTAAGACACAGGTTGCCATACCGTACGTGCACCTAAGACTGGACATACGTGTTCAAACCGGATTGGCTCTTTCCCCTGGGATATGTTTGAGCACAGAAGGGAAGTGAATTCCCTAGGGCTGAATGACTGGTTGCTTTGTTAAAGGGACAAGTGTGCTTCAGTGTGAGAGAGATGTTGCTGAGCTGTCCCAGTGGAAACCCACGGTGCTTTGAGAATATGGGCAAGCGTGAGCCCTCCAGGTCAGGATGGATGTGTCAGCCACCGCGGTACCTCACATCTCCACTCTTGTGCCTTTCAGATCAGGTCGGACAAAGACAATGACATCCCCATCCGCTACAGCATCACGGGGGTGGGCGCCGACCAGCCCCCCATGGAGGTCTTCAACATCGACTCCATGTCTGGCCGGATGTATGTTACTCGGCCTATGGACCGAGAGGAAAGAGCCTCTTACCACGTAAGTAGCCATATGTGGAACAGGGCAAGCCGTAGCAGGTGGTCTGAAGACTGCCCACCCTTTTACCAGTGTCAGCAGCAAGGCACACTCTAGGACCCACGGAGGAAGACCCTGGCATCTACCGCAGGCTGTGGTTGCTAAGCTCCACCTCAGAGCTTCCAGGCCAGGGTGGACTTAATTCAGCATTGCCAGTCCTTCCCAGAAGGAGGAATCTGAGAAAAGAGAGGCTGTGAGGGCTCAGTCTCCTTCTTGCCCCACTAACTTTTGCAGATGAAACGGGAGGCCAGGTTCCTCCTCCTCCTCCTCTTCCTCCTCCTCCTCCTCTTCCTCCTCCTCCTCTTCCTCTTCCTCTTCCTCCTCCTCTTCCTCCCCCTTCCTCCTCCTCCTCTTCCTCCTCCTCTCCTCCTCCTCCTCCTCCTCCTCCTCCTCCTCCTCCTCCTCCTCCTCTCTCTCTCTCTCTCTCTCTCTCTCTCTCTCTCTCTCTCTCTCCCTCTCTCTGATGTGATGGTCAAATGACATTGTGGCTGATCCCCTGGGCTCTGGGCTCTGCTCCAGCACCAGTGAGGGCCAGGTCCAGCACTTTACCTCTGTGGGCCTCAGGCAAGTTACTGAGCCCACCCTGGACTGAGGCCTCTCAGCGTGAAGAGATCTCAGCTGTGACACTGTTATAAAGATCATCACCGCCCCTATCGGGTGAAGAGCACAAAGGTGGGCGTGTTCGGCGTGTTGTTTGTGCCTGTGGCTAAATGCCAAGCCGTTGGATGCCCAGTGCTTGACAATCACCTGAGAACAAAGGTGAAATTATCCGAGAGTCTGCCCCATACTGTCACGTTAATTGCTGCGACTCCATGCACCAGCTCTGTGCTGATTGCAAGCTGACCCTGGTACCTCTCTGTCTGATAGCCATTTGTTCAGGATTGGCCATCCATCTCCTCTCTCCAGAGGAGGCCCCACATGCACAAGGACTTGTCAGATCGTCCACATGATATCCTCAGGCAAGGACAGAGCTTTGCTCACTGCCGGTTTATGTAAAGGCGGGGGGGATCTCAGGAGTCTGTCGCTGGCAGCAGTGACCTTCCCGGGTGCTGTGCTGAAGGACTGGGGAAGCAACCTCAGGAATGTGGTTTGTCCCTTCTGAGCCACAAGTCTCCTGCTGAGACCACGACCTGAGCCCTAAGTAGCTGCGTTTTATAATCCGCAGACCAGGAGCTTCTGCACAGCTCACGGCTTCTGTGATGAGCGGAGACACAGTCAGGCTCACAGCCCCTGCTAGGGCCTCTCCAGTTGTCCCTCTTCACAGAAACCTCGGGGAAAAAAGCACAATCCATCCAGACAGCCCCTCCCCCTTTTCTACAGACTTCATTTCTCATCTGTGTGTTCATCCACTCACACTTAACAAACACCTTCCCATCCACTCGTCACCCACCAATCCGTCTACCCATCCAAATGCATATCTAACCAACTACACATATCTATCTGTCCATCTACCATCTTCCCATCCAGCCATCTACTTACCCATCCATCAACCTGCCTGTCCACCTGTCTACCCATCCATCCACCCACCTGTCTACCCATCCACCCACCCACCTGTCTACCCATCCACCCACCCACCTGTTTACCCATCCACCCACCCACCTGTCTACCCATCCACCCACCCACCTGTTTACCCATCCACCCACCCACCTGTTTACCCATCCACCCACCCACCTGTTTACCTATCCACCCACCCACCTGTTTACCTACCCATCCACCTGTTTACCTATCCACCCACCCACCTGTCTACCCATCCACCAGCCCACCTGTTTACCTATCCACCAATCCACCATCTACCCATCCAACATCCGCCCACTTGCCCATGCCAACCACACATCCATCCTTCCACACCACGTTTACTTCTTGAGCATTCAGGATGCGTTTGGGCCC
Source organism: Rattus rattus (assembly GCF_011064425.1). Taxonomy (NCBI): domain Eukaryota; kingdom Metazoa; phylum Chordata; class Mammalia; order Rodentia; family Muridae; genus Rattus; species Rattus rattus. Next base: position 156,932,246 of record NC_046158.1, read on the forward strand.
TGTGTTGGATGCTGGGAAAACAGAAATGACTGACGTAAGCACTGCCCAAGTTTTGGGGAACAAGTGAATCCTCCATGACCCCACACCCCCGAGAAGATTGGGTCTCCAGATTTTCAGAGCCAGACACAGGCATAGTGTGCTCGTGCCAACAGCGTCTCCCTGCGCGTCCCAGGAAATGCCATCTGAGCATCCTCGCTTTGCTTCTCACGCAGTGGAGGCCAAGGTTGGGACGAGGAAGGGAGGAAATAAATTGTCTGGTTAGCTTGGGTGGAGAGATTCCCTCAGGAGCAGAGTTGGGAAGTCGTTGCGTCCTTTGTGAGCAGGAAGATGATTTCATTCACAGGCTGAACAACTGGAGGACACAACAAAGATGGGGCTGGTCTTGGTACCAGACTTTCATCTGGGGGCCGACAGGCTGTTTGGGGCTGAAGCTTGGGTCAGGTGGAGAGACTCGAGCAGGTGGCTGCGAGGGCTGCTATGTAGGAAGCGGTTGTGAGTCCCCAAGGCCCCCAGGGGCTTTGCCTCACTCTGTGAAGTTCAGGTATCACTTGACAGAGAGCTGTGTGCTCTACTTTCTCACACTCACCCTGACAAGGACCACTCTGGCAGGCCACACCCCCATCCTCCCCCTGCTACCTCCTCCCTCACTCCCCGGTCCTCCTGCCTGCCTCACACTCCACTTCTATCTAGAAGGTGTTCTCTAGAGGCATCCATGCCCAAGTCTAGAGGGGAGGTCCACCATGTGTGGGATCGAAGGTTGGGAAAGAGATATCAGGCATAGCCTATCCACTCCCCCTGCCTCTTTCCCTGGCGGGAGATCACCTGGAGTCAGCCCTGTATCAGAGCACTTCGCTTCCTCATGGCCACAGGAGGAAGCCACTCACTGATTAAACTCACTTCTTCCAAGATTAGACAGGCTCATTTTTAATTATCCTGGTCTGTAAGAGAAAGTCCCCGGCCTGAGGAGTTTCTACTTCCTGCTCCTTTCCCTCCCTGAGGCCTTGACTTGAGGCCCGATCAAGCCTTCTGATTTCCCACTGGAATAGCCTATCTGCCCTGTGCTTCAGGGCATCCCCAAAATTGCTTTCATGTTTCTGGGAGGTAGCAGTTGTGGCAGGGCATCCCAGGCAGGGAACCAGCTGTAACTGGGGCTTCTCAGGCTGCCTTCTTCTGTATCTTCCATCATCTTCCCACGGGAGGCGTCAGCAGGCTCGACGTCTACAGGCTTATTACCTCAGCCCGTGGCCGTTGGTACACGGCCCACTCTGCTGCCTCCTGCCCCTGCTTGTCCTATGTACAGCACAGGCATAGAGTTTTATTCCTGGTGTCAAGGAGAGGGTGGTCTCTGTTCCAGAAAACATCAAGAATGTCAAAGTAATGAGACAAAAAAAAAAATCATACCAGCATTAGGGTAAGCCCAGAGCTCCTGTGACAGCCAAGTCCTCTGTCCACCTGTGACAAGGTACTAGGACGACATCACTTCTGCAGAAACTAGGCATTGAAAACCCACAGGGCTCGCCCCCTCGCTGTTGCCCAAGCTGGAGCTCCCACCACAGCCACTTCAGTCACCTAGGGGAGGGAAGACAGGCCCCTCTGTGCATATCCACAGCCGCTCAGGGTCAAGAGCAGTCTGGAGGGAGCCAGCAGGGCCTCTTACGCTCATCCTCCACTCGATGTGAAAGCTCAGAACTGCAGACATATCTGAAGCAAGGGCAAAAGAATCTTCCAGAGGGTGAACGGGCAGCTGAGACAAAGAGACCGCAGCAGGTCTCCCAGGGTCCTGGCCAGCTTGGCCCTCCCTCTGCTCCTCCTTGACACCCACCTCTGAAGCATCACACCCTCCACCTGTATGCACCCCATGAAGATCTCTCCCCAGGCCCTCCCTTCAGTCAACCTCTCAGGAGCAGACACCTAAGCCCCACCACTCCAAGAATCACAGTGGCCTAGCTGAAGCCACTGTGAAAAAATGTAAAGTCTTGTCCACAGGGCACCTATCTACCCCAGGCATGTGAAAATGTCAGATTGAGGGGCCCTGGTGACCTTGGTATCACAGATAGAAGATGCACCCTGTTTCTGCCAACTTGACCCCCATGTCTTATTTAGGGTTTTATTACTGAAAACAGACACCATGATCAAGGCAACTCTAATAAGGACAACATTTAATTGGGGCTGGCTTACAGGTTCAGAGGTTCAGTCCATTATCGTCAAGGCAGGAACATAGTAGCATCCAGGCAGGCATGGTGCAGGAGGAGCTGAGAGTTCTACATCTTCATGTGAAGGCTGCTAGCAGAAGACTGGCTTCCAGGCAGTTAGAACTAGGGTATTAAAGCCCACGCCCACAGTGACACACCCACTCCAACAAGGCCACACCTCCAAATAGTGCCACTCCCTGTCCAAGAATATTCAAACCATCACGCCCCATAGTGCACAGGGGAGAGAGCCAAGGCTCACAGAAGTTTCTGGGTTTCTCAGTCCCACCTGAGCCCTGCCCAGGTTGCCCCTGCCTCTTTTCCCAGGAAGCAGGGAGCTACTGTGCTACCCCAGAGCTGTGAGTCCCCAGGAACCACACTCACCAGAGACGAGAATACCCTTGGATGTGGCTGCCAGCTCTGATGCGTGTGTCTGTTGCTCTGCAGCTCCGAGCCCACGCGGTGGATATGAACGGTAACAAGGTGGAGAATCCGATTGATCTGTATATCTACGTCATCGACATGAATGACAACCGTCCCGAGTTTATCAACCAGGTCTACAACGGCTCTGTGGATGAGGGCTCCAAGCCAGGTAAGGCTCAGCGGATGTGTCAGCATTTGCTTCCCCACACACTGTGCAGGGGCTGGGACTGCTAACACACGATACGGCTGCCCAAGACTTTACAGCCCCCATTCTCACACACTTCAGAGTACAGAGAGGCACTGTAGCCCCAGAGACTAGTCTGATGGCACTCAAACCTCAGGCGCTGAAGAAGAAGAGAAGGGACTGCCATGCCAGGGATGACAGACCCTAGACAAGGGAGCAACGCTTTTAACCAGACTAGAACTGACGTGTAAAATCTTATTTTTCCTCCCAACCACTTAATTCCCAGTGGTAACGACTCTGAGACTAATTATTGATTAATAAATCCCTAGGCTGTAAGTTTTGGCTTGTTCTCCAACTTGCTCTTAACTTATCACCCCTTTTATTCCAACCTGGGTTCAGCTACCTGCTGGTTTCCATCTGTCACCTCATCGTTCCGGGATGAATCTCTCTCACCTTTCACTGTCCCCCAGAATTCTCTCTGTCCCTGCCGGATGTCTCACCTTCTAATCCTGCTTCAGCTCATGATGGTCACATCAGCATTTTTATTGACAGGAGATGGTTTATAAGAGAGTCTCTCTGCAGATGTGAAATTTTTAAGAAAGACTAGACATTGAGGACAGAAAGACGGTGGATGAATGGACAGGCTCCTGAGAGGGAATCGAGATATTTTATAGCAATTATAAGAAGTTAACTGACCATTGGTCACAGGGTCCTTACTGAATAGATAACAGGAAGGTGGTTCACTATGTTTTCAGGGGATGAGTGTGTGAATGTAGGAGGCACATGTGTGAGTGCGGGTGTGTCAGTGCACGTGTGCGAGTATATGTGTGTCAGTGCACATGTGTCAGTACATGTGTGAGCACACATATGTGAGTACACATATGTCAGTATACATGTATGAGTGTATGTATGTCAGTGCACATGTGTGAGTGCAGGTGTTTGAGTGCATATGCGAATGCACATATGTGAATTCACATGTGAGAGTGCATGTGTGTCAATGTGCATGTGTCAGTACATATATGTGAGTATACATGTGTGAATACACATGTGGTGTCAGTGCCTATGTGTCAGTGCAAGTATGTGAGCACACGTGTCAGTGCACATATGTCAGCACACATGTGAGTATATATGTGTCAGTGCACATGTTTGAGAGCATGTGTCAATGCACATGTGTCAGTGCATGTGTGTGAACACACATGTGTCAGCGCACATGCAAGCATGTGCATGTGGAGGTCAGAGGTTAACCTTGAGCGTTGCTCATCTACCCTGTTTCTTGAGGGGTCTCACTAGTCAAGAACTCTGCATAGACTAGATTGGCAGGCCAGCAAGCCCAGGACTTCATCTGTCTATGCCTCTCCAGCTCTGAGTTTATAAGCATGAGCCATTGTGCCCGGCTTTTTTATATGGCTTCTGTAAATCCAACACAGACCCTCGTATTTGCAAGGCAAGCATGTTACCAACTGAGCTACCTCCCCTCAAAGTACTAAATTGTTTAATATCGCTTGCCCTCCACAAGACCGGCCATTGGGGTGAGGCCCAGGAGCCATCAAGAGTTGCTCTAGTTGTTTGTATCCTGGGTCAAGGACCAAGTATTAGGCTTCGATTGTTAGAGTGGGAGATTTTGCTTTGGCTCTTGGTCTTGTCTTTGTCTCTATGGTAACATTAGACTAGGGCTGAAGCATAGGAGAGAGGAACATGTGTTCGAAGAGAACGTAGGAAAGGAAGATGCTGTGCCAACCAGGGTTAGGAAACCAGGCCAGAGACCAAGGCCCACCAAACAAGCAAACCCCTCTCCCAACCCAGGAGGTGAGCCTCCATGTCAGGGCCTCTGTTCCCCTGAGAACTGACCCAAGAGCCTCTCTTCTCACAGATCATAGGACATATGGCTTTACCATATACCAGGACCCTCACTGTGAGTCAGGTTTCAACATCTCTGCATGCCACCGTCCTGACAAGCAAATGTACCAGTCACCATTTAGCAGTGAGGACACTGTGGGCCCAAGCAGCTGTGTATGGGGTCACAACACAGGTGCCCACATTTCTAACCCTGCTGGAGGCTTACACAGAGGTACAGAGTGCTAGCCAGACCCACAGTGATGGGCCCATTGGCTTGGTCTCCTCGGGAGATGTCAGGTAGGGGTCAACAAGCCCCTAGGTGGTCCTACTGAGCTGTCTCCTGTGATAGGGGGTGGGAGGACCTCACTGGGCAAGCCTTACCCTGGGAAGGGTAGGATGCATGAGGTGACAGAAGCCTCTGCTGAAGACCCCAGGTATAGACATTTAAAAACACGTGACACCCAAGTAACCTTGAAGTTCAGACAGACAGCAAGCCACTCCATCCGGATATACCCTGAGCATGAACAACTCTCAGACACACTACAAGGTTCCCCCTTACTTCTCCCTGTTATTTACCTAGCTTCCTGCACCTTATCCACCAACCCCAGCTCCTGCAGTGATTCTGAGCTGTGCAGACTACCGGGCAAAATAGGCAGTTTTTTCTCAGAAATCGAGAGCAAGCAGAGCCAGGGCAGACCGTCCTCCAAGGAGCCATCTGATCCCTGGGCTGCACGGGCCCCATGAGGGGTCAGCCTCTCCTCTGGTTCGGGCAGGAGGACAAACACTTATCATCCTCTCCTCTCTGTTGGCAGAGGTTGTCATTGCCCTGTCCCTGGGGGCCAGCTGTTGCAACAAAGTGATTGCATTTTCGAATGATTGTCTTCCAGGATGGCGAGACACTGGCGAGCCCAGTGTCACCGGAGAGAACGGGATGTAACATTATTTCTGTGGAACCTTAGGCAGCTCATCCGGAGGCAGTCCCTCGAGGCGCAGGGGCAGGCAGGCGGTGGGCGGGCAAATTAGCTACAAGAAACTGAAGGAGGGCAGCCAAGGGCACCTCATGGAGGGGCTGGAGGGAAGGCTCCGCTCAGCTGGGGTGTATTCTCATTAGCACAGAGGCAGGTGGCCTCTCATCCAGGACCTGGGGCTTAGCTAATGGGCCTGAAATTCTCTTGGCCTTCCCTCTCACAAACCCGGCTTCCCACACCTTCGTTTAAAGCAAACAGGAAATAATAAATAAATAAATAAATAAATAAATAAGTAAATAAATAAATAAATAAATAGCTAACAGCATGTGTAGCTGGTGTTGACTCATTAGGGCCAACAGAAGCAGCATGCTGCCTCAGAAGCTCTCAGAAATCCTCCTAAGCCCTTGAGCTGCAGACACAAGCAGTGGGTCCTAACCAGAGCCAGCCAGGCTACGGAAGCCCTCGCAGATCTGAACCCTGCTCCCGGGCTGCTCACGGAAAGCTAACCAAGGTCCGAGCGTTGAGTTCTGAGTGACTTTCAGGGCTCCCCCAACTACGGAATCTGTCTCTGTTCCCTGAAGGAGTCTCATATCCAGACCAACTACGGGATGAAGCCAGATGATGTCACGTTAACCTGGCGCCTCCTTCCTCCCCAGACCCCAGCCAAGGGCGAGGACGTGGCGTTCCCTTCCTGCAGCACAGTCCCTGGGCCCTGGAAATTGCCTGCAATTTCTCCTCCTCCGTCAGTAAATTACAATAATGGAAGGGTCTTTCTAGGAGAAAGGAAAGCTACTGTCGGAAATTAGTCATTATTCTCTGGAAAGATGGGCTAATGAGAGGTTTCAGATATGCGTCCTAATGGAAAACAAATGGGAAAAGATTAAATATTGACTAAGCCGGCAAAGAACGTTGAAGGGTGGGGTTCGTTCAGGGCCACTTGTGAGCAGCCTGGGGACCCACAAGCAGCCTGGGTCCCACAAGCAGCCTGCACGCCCCTCAGTTTCCTCCAGAGCCTCAGTCTTCTCTCAATTGTAGGAATTCACTAGAAATTATGGGCTTGTTGAGAAAATATATATTCACATGTAGCTGCGAGAAGAAATACAGTCGCCACCGCCTGACTCTCACAGTAGAATCCCCCAGACCAGCACATGGCCCATGCTCGGGACGCAGCATCAGTTCCACCACCAGGCATGTTAAAGGCTGGCCGGTATCACCTGCACTCACTTATGTGGATGGATCTGTGTATGTGTACCTATGTGTCTGCATGCCTGTGTCTGTCTGTGTCTAGGTATTTGTGTTTATGTTTGTGTGTGAGCCTCTGCATGTGTGTGTGTAGGCGTCTGTGTCTGTGTGTGCATATCTGTTTATGTCTGTTTGTGTATGAGCCAAGCATGTATGTATGTGTATGTGTCTGATTGTGTAGGTGTTTGTGTATGAGCCTATGCATGTATGTGTGTGTGTGAGTCTATGAATGTGTGTGTGTAGGTGTCTGTGTCTGTGTGTGCATATCTGTGTATCTCTGTGTATGAGTCTATACATGTATGTATGTGTATGTGTATGTGTCTGATTGTGTAGGTGTTTGTGTGTGTGAGCCTATGTATATGGGTATGTGGTTTTCTGTCTGTCTATGTACACGTTTGTGTCTAGGTGTCTATTTCTATGCAGTTTTGCCACGCATGTGGCTCTGTGAGCCCAGCCATCAAGACACAAAAGACATATAAAAATATATGCGGTGATATGAGTGCCTGCCATGGGCTCTGAACCTGTGATATGGAACCTGGCATAGGAAGTCGATCACTGGGAACAGGCCTTAAGGCTTGATAACCCAATCCCATTTCCCATCTGCTTCCTGCTTCCTGTGTCACGAAGCCTTGGGAAATACAGAAGTCGCAGCTGCATTCCTTGCTCCCCAGAGCCACGTCGGTCCCTCGTTCTATCACATACGCAGCAACTGTGGGCTGAAATTAACTCCCCTTCCCCTAAGGTCCTTCCTGCCAGCTATCCGGATGTGGTTGGTCAGAGCAATGAGGAAAAGAAAGAATACAGATCCCTCGGGGAACCCCTCTGACCGCCTTTTGTAGCCACAGCCCTTACCCAACCTCACCCTCACCCTGGCAAGGCCTGCCATGCTCTTCTCTCTGTGTAGATGGAACCACAGAACCTCTGGGGTTGACACTTGCACTCAGCATGAGACCCTGGAGGTTCATCCAAGGCCGTCACACAGAACCCCAGGGGAGAGGTCCACAGTATAAGCCACAGAGCGGCCACCGTTTGCTAGGTGGCTGGCTGTCGCCTGAAAAGTGCTTTGCAGCTTGAGACCTTCAGAGTGAAGCTGCCAAGGGGAAGCACAGGGTGTGGGGTGGGGGGTGGGGATGTCTGAGAGCACAGGTTCGTTTTTTCTGGGACAAAGGTCTGCATAAGGAGTGCCAGCTCACACAGGGCGGTAGCTCCCGTCTCTGTGACCCAGTCCCAGGCACAGCCACCTTATAAGGAGGAAAGCTTGACTTGGGCCCACCGTTTCAGAGAGTTCAGCCCATGGTTGGCTGGCTCCGAGGCGTGAGTCTGAGGGGAGACTGAACTCTACCGATAGAGCACGGCAGAGGGACCATCACAGCAGCAGGCAACAAAGAGTGGGAGCAGAGAACAAAACATACCCTCAAATGCACATTCCGGTGACACACTTCCGGTCAGACCCCAGCTCTGCTTCCTGCCACCATTACGGATAGCAAGTCTTCCAGCTGGAACCCACCAGGGAATAGATCCACTGGCAAGGTCAAAACTCTCATGACCCGATGGCCTCTCAGTGAGCAGATCTGCCTGGTAGGGGCCAAGCCTCCAGCCCAAGCCTTTTGGAGTCCTTCCTAGCCAAACAGAGTGAGTTATCACCCCCTCCCAACAGCCCCCTGCTGAGGGCCTGCCCTTTAAGGCAAGGGTCTTCTGAGGACACTGGGATCCAGTGGACCAGGTTGTAAGACACGTCCATGCCCTTCCTCGAGGAGCTGCCCCTGTGCTATTCCCACCATGGTGAACGGCAGCCACCTGTGCCTCACCAGCCTCGGTGCACAGCCGCGGGTGGGCACACAGAGATGTCCGCTGCAGTCGGAGTGTGTTTCCCTAATGACAAGTGACATGCAGCATCTTGTCCCGTGTCTCTCGCCATCTGCGCACCCTCTGCGGTGACCGCTCGTGTCTCTGTCTGCCTCTAATTAGATTGTTCTCAGAGGTGCACTGAGAATTGCTCTCCCACACAGCCCACGGTCCTTGTGCCTGTCACTGTTGTGACAGCTGTAGGTGTGGGTGTCTGAGTTTTCTCCCCTTCCCTCACAGTGCACTCCCGGGGACAGGAGAGTGCTCCCCAGCCAGAACTGCGCCTACACGTCTGTGTGGAACCCAGGGGCTCTACTTGTCCAGGTTTGCTACAGTGCAGCCACCATGTGACCCTGATGTGGCCCAGAGCAAGCTTTTCATTACGTGCCGATAAAATGGAAATAAAATCACTTACTTCGTGGATCCGGAGTGTCGGATAAGAGCATCTGCATTATTCCCCAAACTTCGACAAGTCCCTTTTGTTGAGTTTAACATCTCTTCAGAAATGTAGGAAGATATATTTAAAAGCCAGCTGACCTTCCTGCCGTGTGCCAGCAGTCCACAGAGAGCCTACAACAGGAGTCCTCACCCTCGCCAATCAATGGGCTGCTACAGCCCTTCTTCCCCTCACATGAGAGTCCTTCTGGGAGACACACACACACACACACACACACACACACACACACACACACACACACCCCTGGCTGAGAACGAGTTACAACAGCATTCAGGCCTCGGAGGGGTGTTAGTGGCCTTCCTCAGTGCTGAGGCAAATGTGGCTTTACTAAAGAAAAAGTTACCTCGACTCACAGTTTGAGGTTCAGTCCATCATTGAGAGGAAGCATGTGCCAAGTGGCTCTGTGGTAGCAAGAGCATACAGCAAGTACTGATCACACCTCCATGACAGGAGGCAGAGACCAGAGAGGAAGCAAAGTGAGGAGGGGGTCTCGGACTATAAAATACCTCAGAGCCTCCCCTCTGTGACTCATATCCCCCCAAACAGTCTCTGCCCCTCAAAGTTTTCCATGACCTCTCAAAATAGCATGACCAAGTAGGGACCAAGTGTGCAAACACAGGCACCTCTGAGGGGGGCAGTTCACACTCACATCATCACAGATGACACACCAGGGTTCAGGGCTCACCCAGGCCTGGGTGGGGCAGTTCACACTCAGACACTAGGTAGGGTTCAGGTCTCACCTAGGCCTGGGGGTGGGGGAGTTCACACTCGCACCGTGACAGATCATACACTAGGGTTCCGGTTTCACCCAGGCCAGGGGAGGGGAGTCAGTTCACACACCGTGACAGATGGCATTCTAGGTAGGGTTCAGGGTCTGACCTAGGACAGCACTGTCCTGTTAGCTGGGCTCCCTTCCCCACAATCACCCTGGCCACACATACATCACCTTTTAAAAAAAAATAATTATTGTGTATGTGCAGTATGTGTGCGCGCATATGCATGTGCATGTGTGTTCTTGTACCTGTGTGCAGACGTGTGCTTGCTAAAGTGTGAGTGTGGTGGTCAGAGGACATCCTCAGGCATCAGTCTTCACCTTCCACCTTTCCGTTCACCAGTGTGGTTATCCCAAAGCTCCTGGGGATTCATTTTCCTTCTCCACTTCCCTTCCCACGCTGGGATGACGGATTCGAGCATTACTGCGTCCAACTTTCATTTGGACCCTGGGGATTCAAGCTTGGGTCCTCGTGCCTGTGCAGTAAGCCCTTTACCCACTGCGTTCCCTCCCAGCCCCCGTCTCCTTTCTGGAGCACCCCCAGGTTGGCCACAGAACCTCTGCTATGCTTCTGGCCAGAAAGCCCATAGCCAACTTGCAGCATCGATTCTCGAACTGCCCAAGCAAAACGACGTCTTGACCTCTCAGTCAGCTGTCTTAACTCACTGCACACCCTGACCCCTTGTAGCAGTGCAGAGACCCCCGCCGCTATGAATTCTGAAATTGATGTCACATAAAAAAAAATATTAAACAGCAGAAGAATCTACAAGTCAGGAGTGAGAGGAACTCTCATCTGTACAAGGCCAGGCTCCGGCTTGAATAGATTATTCTATTAGCAGGCCCCCATATTTATTTATTTCATTTCTGCGCCGGTGGAAGTCCCCTTAGATTAATGCCACGGCCTGGTGCACAGATGGCACCAGATACTTGAAAGTCATCTGAATATTAAGAATTTAAATCTTTAGCCTCAGTGATTTGAGCAGAAAGCCAATTATGGGGCTGAATTAGTTTTCAAATTAAACTGCAATTTAAGGCTTGTGAAATTAATCCTTTAAGGCGTGTGGCAGCGTAGTACACGGGTTCCAAGGAAGAGTGGAGCCTGGAGTCCTCTGTGCTCTCCCGCTACCCGCCAGTGAATTCAGAGAGGAGGGGCTGTCACCCCTGGGGAGAGCAGGCCACACCCCTGAGCCCAGAGAAAAGACGGTTCATTTGGCTTGCCTGGCTCTGCTCACAGGCAAAAATCCAAGTCTTTCTCCAGGAAGGGGTGGGAGGCGTAGAGACGTTCTTCTCAATCTCTGAGTAGCACCCAGGCCAGCACAGATGTGGCTCAGGTGGGCGCTCCCTCCATGGTGCATGTGGGTGGCTACGAGCATAGCCATTGTGCTGGTGGTCTGGCTTTGCAGTAGGACAAATGCTCAACACTCAGAAGAGTACCTGGGAGATTGCGGTCATCCTTGTGACCTCACTAGGAGAAGGAAGGGTCAGCAGGGGGTGCTGGCCACCGTCTCGCCATCCCCGACACAAAGAGGAGATATGACCTCTCTAACCCCATAGTACCCACCGGAATAGCATTGAATGCAGAGCCCAGATCAATCTTCTCCGGACTAAGACTCGAGACACCTTCAGCTCCAGCTTCCGAAAGAAGAACCTGAGACTCAAAGAGGGGATACAGCAGCAAGCCAAGTGCCAGGGGGATCACAGCCAGATTCAGACTGGATTGGCGATGAGACATCTGAGTTTAGAGCCCAGCCTGGCCTCTGAAGCTACCCAGGCCATCCAGACACATGTCACACAGAGGTCACAGCCTCCTGTGCTTAGTCACTGCTGTCAGTATCAAGCCCTACCAGCCCCATCCTCCACATAGTCCCCATAAACAATAGGTACAAAGCTGGACCCCCAAACTCAGGACCCCACAGGACAGGAGAGCATGGCCTACTTTAAGAACAGGAGGTCAGCTTTGTACACGTTGCTAGTCAGGGTAAATCCAAGAGCGGGAAGAGGACACTTGACTCACCAGTGAGGACAGAGGAGAGGCGGGCAGTGTTTGGAGGGGTGTGGCCATGAGCCAGGAACCCCTGGACTTGGAGACCACCTCTAGCAATTGGAAAGCTTCCGGGGCCTTGGGAGGGAGAGCGACCTGTTCATCCCGCATCACTGGCTGTGGCATAAACACTTGTGTAAGCTCCAGTCGGGGACACTTTGCTACAGGGATCCCAGAAGACAAGCACAGATCTCTTCCAGGAGTGCCCTGGAAATCGAGCACTTCCTCCTCCTCTGAAACCTTCCAAGTAACACCAGAGTCAAGGTTATCTGGCCAAAGCCATCACCTGAGCACCTCTAGACCCCGTGTGGGGAGCTCCCAGGACTCAGTTCCTTCCCGCCAAACCTGGAGGTAGAGAAGATCTTGGCAGGGTCGGTGTGCCTCTCCAGGGCTATGATTATGACTCATCAGCCTGGACTCCTCAGCCCTTGGGTTCCCATCCCGGGCCTCCTTGCTTTTGTGTCACTAGACAAGGTGCTTCTAGTCATGTGACTTTGGGGTCCCAGGGAAAACAGTCCAAATAAAAAATTCCAGGACAAGGCACCGGCAAGTGCCAGGGATTTGGTCCTGCCCCTAGTCTAGAGGGGACAAAGCTAGGTGGGCCCTTAGCAAGGACTGCAGGGGGCTGCAGACGAATGTGGGACATACTCTTGAGTTCTCCCTCAAGGCTCCTTCCAAGATGTCTCTCGAAACCCAGCTGAGTAAGACCCAGGCATCTTCCCTTCTAGGGTCCAGGCACTGTGCTCAGCTCACCCGCAAAAATGCAAGCTAGAGTCTGAAGAAAAATGTGTCCTGCCTGTGGTCCTCCCCAGGCCACTGCCTATGGTCCTCCCCAGGCCACTGGCAGGAGCCGTAACTCAGTACATGGCCTCTCAGCAGCTCAAGGCCGTGCATCTGTCCGTGGGATTCGAGGGTCCTGCAGAACCATAAATTTGCCCACTTCCCTGCCGAGAGCAATAAATCCAGCCCACTGAACGTTCTGTAACTCAGCTGTGCGGAACTCAACAGACTCCACTGGGGAAGCGAGAAAACGCCGTGCTGTGAAGGGTCCAGATGACATTGGTACTCTGTCCCCAAGATCTGGGAGACTGTGGTCTCCTGTCACTCTGGAGACAAGAGACAGCCCCAGGCAACCTGGCAGCAAGCTCTTTTCTAAGTCACCAGGGACATCTGTCTCCCCCCCCCAATTCTACATCCCAAGGTGGGGCCGTGATGTCCTATGGGTGCCTGGAGAGAGCATCTTTGGGATGCTGTTGCAGCCGCTTTCGGGCTTCTAGACTTTGTGAGGTGCTTCTACGTGACTAGGGTACTGTGCAGTATTTTACAAGTGAGAACGTGTTCGTGAAGCCCTGTAGATGGGCTATTGAGGCTGTTTCTCCACATACTTTTGTTGGGGGCAGATAGGGATCTCTACACATGAGTTATGCTCACAGCCTGGGCGAGAGGCGATGCAGTTCTGGCCTGCCGCGTGATGGAAGGATGTCTCTGTGCCCTGCCCCCACAGCCACTGTCCACCCATCCCGTGTCCTGGTCCTCTCTGCTTTCTGCATGGCCCTGGGCATGAGCCCAGATGAGCACAATTTCTTTCCTTGCCTTCATGGCCATGCCTCCCATAGTCCCCAGAGAGGGTGTCTCCTCTAACTTGGGCCCAAGGCTAGCCCCATTGCCTGATGGATACACCCAGGACTCTACAGCTCCGGGACTGAAACAGTCAGCAGTTTTCTCCACCGTTCCTGTGACTTCCCCCACCCTTCATTCTCTGGGCCACAATAAAGCTGACAACCTGTCCTCTATGAACCAGGACACCACAGCCAGGAAGCGGGTGAAGCCCTTCTGTGTGGGACAGCACACCCTGGCCTCAGCCTGTCCTGCAGCTCCTTTGTCCCAGGGGTACCACCACACAAGAGCTGCTTCCTCCCACAGAGCCGAAGATCTTGGTGGTCATACCTTCCACTAACTCCTGCATCGCCACTGTTCCCAAGCACTCGAACCCACTACTGGCAGCCTCCCTGTGACTCCTGGGTCCCTATCCTCCTCCCTTTGCTCCCTCCTGACATCTGGGACTTCCTGGAAGTTTCCTTCCTCTCTGACCAACAGTACCCACTGTTTTCTGGGTCCTCTGCACAGGTCTAGGACTCTGTGCCAAGTGGCTTCTCCTCTGCTTTAGTCTACCATTTAATGGCCCTTCCTTTTTCCTGGACCCTCCCCTGCCTCTGCCTCCCACAGGTTTTGATTGAGCATCTGTGCTCCTCGCTGTCCCCGGGGATGGCTGTGAGCCCAGGTTACATCCAAATCCTAAGCACCAGGGTGCAAAGGAGACTCGGGGACATTCAGACACACACACACACACACAGAGAGAGAGAGAGAGAGAGAGAGAGAGAGAGAGAGAGAGAGAGAGAGAGACAGAGACAGAGAGAGACAGAGAGATAGAGACAGAGACAGAGACAGAGACACAGAGACAGAGACAGAGATAGAGATAGAGACAGAGACAGAGACAGAGACAGAGAGACAGACAGACAAAGACAGAGAGAGGCAGGCCAAGAAGTGAAGAGTTGGAAAGGGCAGCCACCTCTCAGGCTTGAGGGATAAGCTGACATTTCACAGGAGGTAAAAATGGCAGAGGCTGCCTGAGAGCCTGCCCCTCAGACTACCAGACATTCTCAAGAGCCTGCTGAGTGGACAGTGCAGAGGACGTTGGGGTGTAGAGCATCCGTGGGCAACACGAGGGAGGGACTCCTCACTAGGCCAGCTTTCCAGGCCTCCTCCTCCCTCTTCTTTCTGCACCTTTCAGAAAGAACAACTAAACCTGCAGAGCCCCTGCTCCGCTCTAGGGCTGGGAATGTTCCTGGGTCGTTTCCATGGCAACCCGCGGCCTGCTTCTTCCTTTTGGCTCAAAGTGTTCAAGCCTGGAGCATCCTCACCTCACCCTAAGGGCTGGCTTGTGAAAACAGCCAAGTCTCCTGATTTCCAAACTGTGGTGTAGGCTTTAGGAGCTCTTCTCTCTTCCTCAGTCCCCAACTCCCCACTCTGCTGGCCCCTTCTCCCTCCCTCCTTCCCTCCCTCCTCTCTCCCTCCCTCCTCTCTCCCTCCTCCTTCTTCCTCTTTCTCTCTGCCTCTCTCTCCCTTCTCTTTCTCCTTCCTCCTTCCCTCCCCCCCCCCCTCCCCCTCCCTCTTTTTCTCCTTCCCCAACATACATTTTATCATCTGATAAACAACGGACACCCACTCTTAGAAGAAAACCACCAGATCTTGCCTAGCCTGCCACACTCAAGCCAAAGCAGCTAATGGTTGTGTGGTGGTGAGTCAGTCTCTCTCCTCTCTGTTACATATTGTTACTTTAAAGCCCAGAGTTGGCCCCAATGAAGCCAGCACAGAAGCTTGTCTCCACACATCAAGGATGTCTCAAGCATTCTCCCCCAGGGTTTGTCCTATGCATCGGGGACTGGCCCTAGTTTACATAGTAGCCAGAAGCCTGTTGCAAACTTGCCCAATGAACTTGAAGCTTCCTCTGCCCTCCTGGATATGAACTCCACGACCTGAGGATACCTTTTCCAGCTACCTTTCTATTTTGAGCTCACTGCAGATTCACACCTAGCCTGTCTACTCTGCTCCCCTGGCAGGTGGAACTCCTCCCCTGGGCCTTTGCTGCTCCAGCCAGGGTCTACATCGTATCCTATCCCAACTCCTCTCGTAGAGAGTCCTTTCTGCCTCCTCTGCAGACCACGTTTTCCTTGACTTATTTTGATCTTACTGTGCAGCCTAGGCTGGCCTAGAACCTGGCCAATCTCGAACTTGTGGCAATCCATCAGCCTCAGTCTCCCGGGTGCCGAGATTCCAGGAGGGTCCCACTGGGGATGATGGCGCTCCACCTTCCCACTCAGTTAACCCATCTGTCTTTTCGCATGATCAGGGCCTCCCTCATTCCTAGGAAACACTGTTCATTTACAGCTCAGTATCTGCCTGTCTGTGGTGCCTCTCTCACTGTGTGAGGAGGGGTTGACAGTTCTCTGGCTGACCTCGTTCATAAAGCTGAGCGCCGGGCGTGACAAGCGTTCAGTCAGTAAGTGTAGCGTGTTTGTCTCTTTCACACAGTGGAGTAGTACTCACTCATAAAAAGGAAGGAGCCTCGGAAATTCTAGGCTCAGTGAAGGAAGCCAGAGACAAAAAAACACAGATTCTGTAACCTCGTTTACATGAAGCACCCAGAATAGGCAAATCTGGAGAAACAGAAATCAGACCGGAACCTGGGAAGCTGGGAGAAAGGACAAGGAGGGGCTGGTGATGGCTGTGATTTCCCTCCGGGGTGAGGATTGCCTTGTGCAGTTACATGGTGGAGACAGCTATTTTCAATTTCATGACGACATCAAAACCTTGGGCTTGTTTTTTTTTTTTTTAAGGGCGAACTTTATGTACGTGATTTATGTTTCAGTCACAGCGTCTTTATGGAGTCCTCCCATTTATACCCACCAGCAGGACTTCATTCGGCATCCTTTGGTCCCCGGGAAGCAGTCTTGCATGAGGACTCTGTCCCCAGCCCTCAGGCCCTGCAACTCAGGGCATTGGCAGTCCTGACTCAGAGCCGGTCCTGCTGCCAGCTCCCCAGAGAGGTGAAGAAGCACTTGCTAGTCCAGGTTGGCTCTGTCCTCTGCAGAGCAAGGAAAAGTTCAGAACAATGTCAGAGAGCCATACGCTTAGGAGTACGTCCTCAGGTGGGGACCAAGGAGCTTTGCCCTTGAGCTACCTCAGACAAGCAGCAGCTCCTAGACCACACTGTGGAGAAGGATGCCACTGCGTTGAGAGCCCTGCGTGTGTGGTGGGACAGGTGTCTGGGGTCATCCCTACCTGACCTGCTGTCTGTTCCAGGTACATACGTAATGACGGTCACAGCCAACGATGCAGATGACAGCACCACAGCCAACGGCATGGTGAGGTACCGGATTGTCACCCAGACACCCCAGAGCCCATCCCAGAACATGTTCACCATCAACAGTGAGACAGGGGACATCGTGACTGTGGCAGCGGGCCTGGACCGAGAGGTGAGATGGGCTGTGAGCCGCACGGAAGCAACAGGCTCTGTGATCCGAACAGACACACGGTTAGAGATGCCGGTGATGTTCAGTGTTGGTTCCTGCTTGGGCTGGAGGGAGACAGACCCAGAGCAGCACTGTCTCGATTTGCTCCGGGTGAGTCACGAGCTGACACCTGTGAGATTCCCCAGCATGCCCAGGGGTGTGTGGTAGCAACATCGGGGATTCAGAAAAGTGGGGGTGAACTCCCCAGCTCGTCTGGGGTCCCTTGAAGTCCACTTCCCTGAGCTGGACCACCATAAGTGAGTAGATGTGAGCCCTCCCTGACATACCAGGCACAAGAGGGTGTGTGTTCCTGCACACCAGGCCTGCCTGGACCGTCAGAGATGGTTCTGTTCTACAAAGGAGACAGGGTTCTGTGACCTGGGATACGTGTAAGAGAAGGTAGACCAGTGGAAGCTCGCCAGAAAAAGAGCTGACCGCCTACCCCTTCTGACCCACTTTCAGGGTCCTGGGAGACCTGACAGTCCCCTGGCAGCAGCATCAGGACAGTGTTGCCTGCCCTCTCTCTGTAGTGACCACAGAGGCACCCACTGGGACTTCTTTGTGGAAGTGTGGCCATGGCTCCCTGCAGAACTCTGTCTTGGTAACCCAGGCTGCCCCCTTTGCAAGTCTGCAGCTATGAAAGCTCCACAGTCTCACTCTCCAGGTCTGCAGGGCCCCAACACAAGCCAGAGCTGCTCAGCCAGAAGTAGGGGCTCCTGGCGATAAGGCGTGAGAATGAGCTGCAAGAAAGTAGCATGTCTCCTCCCTAGGAGTGCCCACATCTGGGGGATCTGGCAGGTTCGAGAGCTATGGGGAGCCTGAGGCCATCAATTCCCATCTTTGCTCTAAAACCCAGAGCGCTCTGGAAAATTCAAACTGCCCCTGACTTAAGTTGTAGAGCAGTGCACAGGGTGGCACGTGGACAGTGACCCTCTGTAGTTATGTGGTTGGAGGGCAGGGGTGTTGGCCTTGAAGACAGTGTAGGTTCTACTCAGCTGAGATGTGGCCTTTATTGGCTGTGTGACCACAGCATGTCAGAGGGCACTGAGTCCCGCCCAGCCTTCGTCTGTGATGGAATGGCAGTGCTGGTGGGCTTTGTGTCTGTGCACACTTGATGCAGACAGAGAGACATTAGGAGATGTCCTCATGCTGTGTGCAACTTAAGTTGGAAGATGAGGTGTGAGCCGAGCTTGCCTTAGACATCCAACCTGTCCCAACACCTCTCCAAGGAGAAACTGAACCAGCGTGGGCTGGCACGATGGAGCAGTCCTCAGCCTTGGTGCTTTCCTCTGCCTTCTCCTCCTCCTCCTCTTCCTCTTCCTCCTCCTCCTCCTCTTCCTCCTCCTCCTCCTCTTCTTCCTCCTCCTCCTCTTCCTCCTCCTCCTCCTCTTCCTCTCCCCCCTCCTCTCCCTCCTACCCCTCTCCCTTCTCCTCCTGCTCCTCCTCCTTTCCCCCTCCTCTTCTGGGGCTGGTTAGGCACAGAGTGGTGACCTGCTTTCTCCTGTCTTCCTCAATTACTTCAATTGCTATTGTTCAATTCCAGCAAAATTCTCTACTCTCCACCATTTCCATCTCAATTCTCCAGAAACGGAGCTGAGTCACTGGAGAAGATAGAGCTCTCAGACAGCGACTGAGTAGAGATGCACTAGGCGGTCACTGTCTGGAGGACTCAACTGGCTTCAGATATGACTATGTTAATCCTTGAGGTTTGAAAGCCAGGGGGATAGAGACTGGGTTAAATTACAAACAAAAATGGCTGCATTTGGCACGCTGTCTTTAGCTAGGAGGATCTGGCCTTTGTGTTCAGAGAGAGCGGAAAGGGTGATCATAACAAGGCCCAGTAAGGAAGCACAATGACCCATCCAGGTACGGGGGCTAGAGAAAGAGTCCCCTGTGGACAAACCAGTAGACATTGTCCCACAAAAGACAAAAGGGCTCCACCTACACATTTGGTGAGAGCCTGTGATGCCATCACCCAGAGAATCAGGACCCAGCCAGTGGCTCCCAGTCCAACACCATCTTGCTCTTTACTAAATCAGGACAGCCTGAGTCTGAACCCTTGCTCCTGCAGAGCAGGATGTATGAGCCCAGGTGGGCTATAGTAGAGACTTGGGTCTGAGCCTCTCCCAAGGAAAGCCTGTAAATAGTACAGGGGGTGAGGGTGACACAGAATACCCCATTCTGAGAGTCGAGTGGCTGCTGTGTGCCCTGCACTGCTGCCCAGGCAGTGAACGGACAGATTCAGGCCCTGACTTGGGGTGTTGTTCTAGCTGGGAAGCAGTAAACCAACTGTAACCTGGGAATGGTGCATGATGGGAGAGTTCAGAGATCCAGCAGGGCCCTAGACACATCCTTCTGTGTTACCCCTGCCAGTAACTGGCCTCCAGGGCCCAGGCACAGAAAGCCGCATCTACGGCAGGCCCCAGTTGCAGTGAAAGCAAGACCATGCAGGGACACAAATGGCCTACACTCCTATGCCCTCCCCTGATGGCACTGGTCCTCTCAAGCCTGGTCCACCACACCAGCATCTGTGCCGTTCTTCCCCGTGGGTCACTGGGGGTGGCTACCTCTGTGAGCTGGAGGTAGAGCTGGTGCCCATGACATCTTAGGAGCCATAGAAAGTCCTTCCATTTCATTGCCACGTAACCCCAGTCTCTTCCCTTGGAGAAACTGTCCTTGTGTGCTCAGTACCATGTGCTCATTAGGCTGAGGGATCAAAAGTGTGGCACCATAGAGGGATCTGTCACTTGAACTTTGAGATGCCATTCACAACCTGGTGAGGATGAGGGATCTGTCCAGGAGGAAGTAGGCTAATATTATGCCCTTGGCAAGATTGGTATGTGGATGGGTCATGGCTGCTGGGAAGCTCAGTGACACCCAACCCCTCCTTCCTTATCTCTTCCCTCTCCTCCTCCCTCTCCTCCTCCCTCTCCTCCTCCTTCTCTCTCCTCCTCCTCCTCCTCCCTTTCTCCTCCTCCTCTTCTCCTCCTCCTCCTCTTTCTGCTCCTCCTCCTCCTCTTTCTCCTCCTCCTCATTTCCCTCCTCCTCTTTCTCCTCTTCCTTTTCCCCTCCCCCCTTCTCTTCCTCTTCCTCCTCCTCTTCCTCTTCTTCTTCCCCCTCCTCTTTTTCCTCCTCCTTCTCCTCTTCCTCTTCCTCCTCCTCTTCCCTCTCCTCCTCCTCCTCTTTCTCCTCCTCTTCCTCTTCCCTCTCCTCCTCCTCCTCTTCCTCCTCCTCTTCCCTCTCCTCCTCCTCCTTCTCCTCTTCCCTCTCCTCCTCCTCCTTCTCCTCTTCCTCTTCCTCCTCCTCTTCCCTCTCCTCCTCTTCCTCCTCCTCCTCTTCCTCCTCTTTCTCCTCCTTCTCCTCCTCCCTGCTCTCTGTCCTCCTCATTCCTTCTTCCCAGTGGAAGGGACCTCCCTGGTGGTAGGAAGCCCCCAGAATGTTCTTTCTCCAGTTCTCTGCTCAGGTTCTCAGCCTTGGGGGTGGGGGCCATAGTGTCTTCGTAGGAGGGCGCTCTCGTACGCATACTTTCCTGGTGCAGGTGTACACCCCGTGCTCTGAGAGCCTTGCCCTGCAGGCTAGCTCCCTGAAGATGCTTCCTGCTGCATCTGTACTACACTAGCCTCACCTAGACACCTCACAGCACATTTAGTCAACTGTCCCCTGGCATCTGCAAACCCGAGAAAGGAGCACTTTCAACTGATGACACAGGGCCCAGCCAGAGCCAAGGCATTACCTGTCTCAAGAAGCCACGGACTATGTGGAAGGTCTAAGGGGGCCATTTCTCCACCACATCCACTTCCTGTTCGAGGCAGTGAGCGCCCCTTGGAAAGTGGGAAGCTCCCAAGCATGATTGCCGTGTGTCTAATTAGGAGAGCCATATGAAGTGAGAGCTTCTGCGTGATTAAATGTCAGGAGAGACTTGGACGAGGTACGAGGGGCTCGAGTGCCTCTCTGGTCCCTGCCCCACCTGCTAATCCCGCTCATCTTACGAACCTTTGCTAATTAGAATATTTATGGCCTAATAGGAAGACGAGCACCACTCCTGGCTGCTCCGAAGGTGGGGACCGAGCTCAGAGGCAGCAGGGGGGTTGATTGCTGAGCTCCGTGATTAACAGCAGCTATACACTGCTCACACCTCCACTCTGACCCCCATCCCTCCCCCACCACCACCACCACCACCATGAGGCTGATTTCACTGTCGTGGGCGCCATCCAGTTCAGGCCTCACCACATGGTGACCATCAGCTGGTCTCCTTCCTCGGTCTCAAATGCATCCCCATCATGGTGGGCCAGGTTAATTATCCCAGGGATGGAAGGGATCCTGGGGAAGGCCAAACCAGCCCCTTCCTCTTATTTAAACACTCGTGTCAGATGGAAAGAGCTCTGTTTCAGAGAGAGAGAGAGAGAGAGAGAGAGAGAGAGAGAGAGAGAGAGCCCGAGTGAAGAAAGACAGCACAGAGTAACTCCCACGCAGAGCTGTCGGCCTGGCCTCTGCACTTTCAAACGTCTCCTGACTCCAGCGTGCAGTGCATGGAGTCACAGGCCCCTCACCTCCCAGGCCTCGTGGAGAGCAGCTCCCAGGGTTCCAGCAGCACCACGCTATCAGACCTTTGCAAAAACAAGCCTTTTCTGTGGTAACGACTATTGATCTTTTTTTTTTTTTTCTTATCACAAAAGCTACTTCTCTTTGGTAGATGTCAGTCCACAAAAGGAAGTATCAGTCAGGCCTTCATCCCACAGCATGATGGGAAAGGCATGTTCTGAAACAGGCTCTGGCCTTCCCTGAGACTCTTGTGCCTGGCTGTCCCCTATGTTCCTGCAGACGGTCCTTGAAGCCACTGGGGCACTGAGTAAGTTGTGTGGAGCTGAGAGGACCCTTTTGGTTCCCCACACACACCAGGGACTTCCCTTTGTCTTCAGACTCTCCTGGGCTCCTTCCCTGTTCTCTGTCCCCCATCGGTGTCAACAGAAGTCAGAGGGGCCATTTTAACTGACACCATGAAACTCCTAAGGCACAGACTGGACAGGGAACTTGAGGGTCCAGGGACAAGAAGGCCTCAGGCCTGGTCACCTCTATGCCACAGAGCCATGACTCTTTGTCCACTCACTCTGCTGTCCACTGGCACCACATGCTGGCAAAAGTCAGCATACTAAGGAAAGATAGCTGTCCCTGCTTGTGGCCTCTTGTGAGCGTGAACATCCCTCAAGGACACCCTGTAAACATCTTGTCTTCAGCCGGATTGGTGATGGCCACCGCCTGAGCCCAGGTCTGCCACTGGTCAGAGCGTGACCTCCCTATGAACAGAATTCCCGGTATTTTCACATTCTGAGGCATATGCCAAGTACCGGAAGCTCCGATGCCTACTAACTTCTAAAAGCCCAAAACAGACAAAGCCATATCTAGCCAGAAGACCGGGGGCCCTGGAGTCAGAGAAGATGGCCACCCCAGGGTGTGAGGGACAGATAATGCTCTTGAAACCAGGTCCCTAAGTGACAGGGGAGGCTGAGCCATAGGACAAGCCAGTGGTTTCAAGGACCATCAGTCAGGCTATATCCACCAAGAGGACCCAAAGAAGGATTCTGGAATCCATGGGCCTTTAACTCCCAGAGCTATAGGAGCCTCAGCAGGTACCCAGGCAACATACAGATGGGGTGTTATCTGGGCTCCCAACAACCTCGTAGTGGAGGGGAGGGAAGGGTAGTGTCTTCGTTAGGGTTTTGCCTCTGTGAACAGATCCCATGACCAAGGCAACTCTTATAAGGATAGCATTTAAGTGGGGCTGGCTCACGGGTTCAGAGGTTCAGCCCATTATCATCAAGGTGGGAACATGGCAGTGATCAGGCAGGCATGGTGCAGGAGGAGCTGAGTGTTCTACATCTTCATCTAAAGGCTCCTAGAAGAGGACTGGCTTCCAGGCAGCTAAGATGAGGGTATTAAAGCCCGCCCTCACAGTGACACGCCTACTCCAACAAGGCCACATTGTCTAATAGCGCCAGTCCCTGGACCAAGCACATTCAAACCATTACAGGTAGGAATTGGGTTAGAAGGGAAGTCTCCCACCAGTTCCCAGCAGCTAGGAGAGAATATCTCAAACCGGGCTGAGGTGGTACCACAGAGACAGAGGTGAGCCTCTGGCAATGTGCAGTAGCAGCGTGGCCTATCTCTTCAGCTAGAAATAAAAGCCCATTGTGCCCGCTAAGCACAGTGAGGATCACAGCTCAACCTGCTCAGGCTGGTTCAATCTTCATCCAAGGTCTCTCCCACCTTAGAGCCTCCTGTCAATGACCCAGCTGTCGTCTAACTGCCCTCAGAACCCACCGGGTTGGCACAGAGAGAGACAGACAGGCATGATATCTCCAAATAGACGAGCCAACCCAGGATGCAGGATAGCAGAAGCTCTCTGGGCCAGGAGTGAGGGAGAGACCCCAGGGTCCCTGGAGTCACTGTTCTGGTCCACTTAGTGTCCTACAGCACTGAACAGTGGCCCTGAGAAATGCACCCTCATCTAGCATCTGGAGGCCAGGGGCATCACTACCCCTTTGGAAAAACATCCTTGAGATAAGGCGTTAGGACTTGGAAAGGTCATCTGGACTTGGGTGCACCCAGACCTACCAACTGGGGTCCAGTAAGAATCAAGCAGAAGGAGATCTGAGACAGACACAAGGAAGACAGTCACCAGACAGTGTCAGGAGGAGAGGAAGAGGTCTGAGCCTGAGGAAGAGAGGAGCCAGGAAAGGGAGGATGGGGAGACTAGGTCATGTGATGGAGTCAGCACAGGAAGGGTCAGGACAACACTTCGTTATAACTGTGTCCCACACTAGAAGCACTGCTGCTCAGTCTACTAGGAAAGCCGCCAAGTGAGCTATAATGGGATCCTATATTGCTCTGGGTTTTGGTCTGCTCTTACTTAAGGCACTTAAGACCCCTTAGACCACTCAGGCAATAGGTCAGCCGCATGCCAGAAAGGCAGGCAGTAATATGGTGCATGTACCCCAAGCCCATCTCCACAGCCCTTGCTGCCACAGACCACCGAGTCCCTGCCCCATGTCTCAGGGTCTTCCTCTGGCATCTGGGCTGCCAGGTTGGGAGTTTTTCTGTGCCTTTTGTTCTTCTCAAAAGACCCTACCTGAGGTGGCCTTGCAGGAAGCAGGGGTGAGGTCTCCCTTCAGAGGATCTGGCTTGGGGACATGAAAGGCACAGACGGAGAATCACACTCCAAGCAGTTACTCCATGGCCACACTCGTGTGTGTGTGTGTGTGTGTGTGTGTGTGTGTGTGTGTGTGTGTGTGTGTGTACATTGGCTCCGTCATGACTGTGTCAGGCCATCAATAAGCACAAGAGAAAGGCAGGGCAGATTGCCCCGGTAAAGGTGTCAGTCACTGGTGTGGCCTGACAGGAAACTCGGCAGAGCATTGTAGAAAAACTGATGAGTGTCTCTGGCCATCCCAGGCAAACAGAGAGGCTGCTTGATTTTTAGACTTTTTACAGTACCAGGAACTGACCCCAGGGCCTGTGCTGGTTAGGCCAGGGCTCCAGCATCAAGTTTGCTCCAGCAAACTCCCAATCCAAGAGTTTTTAATCACTGACTCCACAGGAAAACATCCCTGCAAGGGCAGAGCAGTGTGTGGTGATACAGGCACCCCCAGGAGCAGGGCTGCCTACAGGACACCACCCCAGCAAACCCAGAGATATCCAGGCACTTCCAAAAATATCCACCAATATTCAGACGTGTCCAGAAACCCCAGTGACATCCAGACATGTCCAAAAATGTACAGACACATTCAGAAACATGTGACGTGTCGTTGGCAAGGACATCTGCGTGGGGATTTTTAAGTGGCCTCTTCTACAGTGTTTCCAGAGCTTTCCAGACAACACCTCCCTAAAACCTCCGCTTGGCAGCAACTCAAAAGAAACAAGGCCAGAGAAAGCAGGACACTGTCCTTCCTTTCCCAAAGATGGAAACAAAACCACAGACCCTGTCTCAGCTACCTTCCCAGCTCCACTCAGGACAAAAGTATCAGACCAGGACAAAACCAACCAAACCCCAGGGACCCAGCACCCTGCCACTGGTTCCTGACATCGTTCTGGGGTCCAGCCACAGCCTGCCCAGAGAGCTGAAAGGGCCCTGAAACATGACGTTCAGAGTAGGGAAGACATGGCCTAAGCACCAAGGGTACTGGCAGCATCTGAACCTGCTCATGCCCACGCTGCTCTGGTCAGGCTGACAAGGAACCCTGGAGAGCCAGGGGCAGGTGTCAGCAGAGACCCAGGGAAAAGCTGGAATGGAATGCTAGAATAATAAAGCAGCACCCATTCCCCTGTCAGGAGCCCTGCAGGACCCTCGGGGCTGTGCCCTGCCTCCACTTCCAGAGCTCTCCCACACTGCAGCCACTGAACTGCCTGCTCGGGAGAGCCCCGTGCTTTCTGCTCATGCCTCTCCTCCTCTCCTCAGACCTCTTCCTTCAAGGGCTACCAGAAGTGGCCTTCAGAGGCATGGGGTCAAGGAGACTACCATGGATGCCAAGGAAGAGATAGGAACATCCACAATGTGACCTTCATTAACCTCTAAGCACGAAGGGATGGTGACAAATCCAGACAGGTTGGTCTCAGTCCCCAGATCAGGGTCTTCCTGGGCTCCGACAAGCAGCAGGGCAGAGCATAGCTTAGCTCAGGATCACCCAGTCACAGCCCACAAGCCAAGTACAACCTGTGCCTGCTTTGTAAGTTGCACGGGCACATAGCCATACATACACACACCTCCCTGTACCCATCCACAATGTCCCTCCATCGGTCCGGACACCGAGACCTTTCTTGACTTTCCCTGTGGCAATCACCAGATATTGGGTGCAGAGTGGCCAGAGCAACCCCAGGGAGTCCACATCACCTGTTGCAGCAGGGCGTTCTTCCGTGTGGAGACTCCACAGCCCCCACTTGTTCAGATCTGAGGTCTCAGACAGGCAGCCAGAGACGACAGCCGCAGCCACAGATGGATGCTGTGTCTATTGGTTATCTCTGAACTTTGCCAGTGTTTAACCAGGAGGCTTTGTACACAAATCCTCTGGATCCTTCTAAAGCGCGGGCTCTCGCCTCTCAGTATTCTTCTCTGGAGGGACTGGGAGGCCAGGAACTGCCTGAGCCCAAATGTCTACAACCTCTGTCCCCCTGACACCACCCCCTGGCTAGCTCACCGGGCATCGTGTGTTTACCACTGTTTGCGTCTGAGGAGGGAGAAGGAAAGAGTGTCAGAGCAGCACCATGATCCCAACCTGAAGCAGAAAGGAAGGTGTCCTTTTGGTGACAAGTGTCTAGGCCGCAGACTCCGTGGTTTCCAATTTCCCATGCATTCAGACAGGCCCACCCTTCAGGTCTCACCCCAGATACCACACAGCAGGTGACACCTGTTCACACCTCCATCTGCCCTTTTGGTCCCTCGAGCTTCCTGTACAGACACACACGTGACCACACTCATCTTCTCCTGTGCACACACACATGTGACCATCCTATACACACATGTGACCATCCTGTGCGCGCGCACACGCACACACACACACATGCACACATGTGACCACCCTCATCTTCTCCTGTGTACACACACGTGACCATCTTCATCTTCTCCTGTGCACACACACACATGTGACCACGCTCATCTTCTCCTGTGCACACACACATGTGACCATCCTATACACACATGTGACCAACTTCATCTTCTCCTGTGCACACACACACACACACACATGTGACCACACTCATCTTCTCTATCCTTTCATGGTTTTGCTCTGACTAATACTAGACCTGGCTTTTGATAACTCTATACCCTCAAAACTGCACTCCCCAAACTTCCTGGAGTGTGCACACACACACACACACACACACACACACACACACACACACGCAAACAACCACATGCACATACACACATATGCTCACATGCACAAATACAGATGCACATGCACATACATACATACATGCACAGGTGTGTGCACACATGAATACACACACACACACACACACACACACACACACATCCCACCTCCCCCAGGACCTTAGTACAAACTATTCTCTCTGCCTGCCACAGTCCTCTCCAAGCATATTAAGTGGAGGTGTTTGCTTCAGTTAGCACCACATGACTACCACCCTCTATCCATGGGCACAGACATTGCCATGATCTGAAGTGACCATTTTCCCTTATTTACTGCTTGCTTCCTTCCTTGGAGCACTGCTTCTCAAACAATGCCCCCCTTGGGACACTACTACACTGCGGTATCTGCGATTGCTCCTAGCACCCCATGGGCAGTCTATGGACACTGCCCAGTGCTCGCATAGAGCATGGGACATTGGGCAGCAGAGAGGTCCCCATTCAGAATGACCTGTCCTAGAGTCAACCTTGGAAAGACAGGAACCCCAGGGGTGGCTCACAGCCTCCAGGAGGAGAATGAAGAGGAAAGTGAAGGGCGGCAGTGTGCAGCCTGTGGTTTGAGTCAGCAGCCTGGAGGCAGCGCCTGAGAGCCAGCGGGGTTGCCAGAAAGGTCTGAGAAGGACTCCTCAGCTCTCCCTGCTGCGAGCAGGGACATTCCTGCCACCCCAGCCTCCTTCCGATGTCATGGGTGGTGCTCAATGGAGAAGAGAGGTAGACAACATGGCTGAGAGCAGAGCGAAGCAGCTGACTCCACCCTGTGCCAAGCCTGAGGCTTGCCAGGCTGCCGGCTCCCCACCGGCAGCAGCAGCGGGGAGGAGGGGCCGTGTGCACCCCACTGAGAGGAGCTGCATTCTCTCTGCTTTTGATGCAGCAGAAAGAGCTGCCCACTCGTGTGTCATAAAGGCAGTGCCAGGAGCAGGTGGCAGGTCTAGGCAGTAGGAGCCCCCGAGTGGCTCCGTAGCGCACCACCCTTCCCCCAGACAGTGGAGGCAGAGAGTTACCACCCCAGGCTGGAGCAAGCAATGCTGAAGTCTGAGCAAGGAATGCATCTTTTTGACTCAGCAGCTAGGAGCTTCGGGCGGGACTGAAGTTTAAACATTTATTTTTATTGGTTTTGTGTGTGTGTGTGTGTGTGTGTGTGTGTGCGCGCGCACCCAAGGGAGAGAGAAACAGAGACAGAGAGAGAGACAGAGACACACAGAGAGAGACAGAGACACACAGAGAGAGACAGACAGAGACAGAGACAGAGAGAGACAGAGAGAGAGACAGACAGAGAGAGAGAGAGAGACACACAGAGAGAGACAGAGACACAGAGAGAGACAGAGACACAGAGAGAGAGAGAGAGAGAGAGAGAGAGAGAGAGACAGAGAGAGAGACAGAGACACACAGAGAGAGACAGAGACACACAGAGAGAGACAGAGACACAGAGAGAGAGACAGACAGAGAGAGACAGAGACAGAGACAGAGAGACAGACAGAGACAGACAGAGACAGAGAGAAAGAGAGACAGACAGAGAGAGACAGACAGAGACAGAGAGAAAGAAAGACAGAGAGAGACAGAGAAACAGAGACAGAGAGAAAGAGAGACAGAGAGAAAGAGAGACAGAGAGAGAGAGAGAGAGAGAGAGAGAGAGAGAGAGAGAGAGAGAGAGAGAGAGAGCAGGCCCACAGAGGCCAGATGAGTTCAATCCCTGGAAGAATCAAACTCAGGTCCTCTGCAAGAGCAGCACACGCTCTGAACCACTGAGCCATTTCTCCAGCTCCAGAACCTGGTTTTTACTCACATCCTCGAGTGAGGATGCTCGGGAAGCCCAAATCTCAGGGACTAGGACAGTCAGTGGAGGTTTGCCCAAGACCCAGGCCCTTGGAAGCCACCCCTTCTGGGAGCTCTGCTGGCGGTGTTGACTGCATATGGCCAAGTCCTCGTCACCAAGCATTCATCCACCTGGGCACCCGGTGAGGTGCACATATCTTTCCCCACTCCACCCCAGGCAAGGAAAGCCTCAGCATTAGGACAGGGCAAAGCACTCTGCCACACCGTGGGGCAAGCTGCTCAGTGGTCTGCGCACACATGCATCACCTTATCCTGGCACCGGATGCAGAAGTAGAGCGACCCACAGACAGGCAGGAATGCTCCATGACTGGATTCAGCCTGCTGAGGCCCTGTGGAAGCCTGGGAACTCTAACCACGTCTCCCAGCAGCCCCGCAACCACGGAGGACAATGAGCACAGAGGCCCCCTTGGGCTCCCGGGAGACAGATTGGTCCATGAGAACAGTGGTGTGTAGCCCCCTCCACGATGTCCCAAGGCCAAGGTCTGCAGCCTATGAAGGCTTCCACAGGCAGCAGCGGTGTGGGGAGAGGAATGCATCAACCTGCTGAGGAGAGCTGCACTTTCTCAGGGGCAGTCTTCTAGTGCCAGCACCTTAAGCTGTGAGGCACACGCTGTGAGGTTCACCCACATACTGCAGTCAGCTCGCCCAGGGCTACATCTGCCTAGGTCCCGGGCACTTTCATCACCCCGGGGAGAAGCCATACAGCGCTGGTGCCCCATCTACCCCCATAGGGAGCCTCTATCTGTGGGCTCGCCCGATGCAGACACATCGCCTTTGTAAAGACATCCTTGTGATTTTTCTGGGCCTGGCTCATTTTCATCAGGCTCCGAGGTTCGTCTGGGCACAGCGGGTGTCGAAATGCTATTCCTTTTCAAGGCTGGGTGATAACTCCACCATGCGGACACACTATGTTTCAAGTACTTGCCATGGGCTACTTGACCTTTGTGGGCGGCGCTGTGTGCGCACTGGTGGGTGCCGTTCGTGTGGACACCTGTTTTTAGCCTTTGGATCCACACCCAAGAGTGGGGTTTCTGGGTTGCCTGCCAACTCTAGGTCCAACTTTTCACAGTTTCCACAGTGCCCTTGGGCGCCTCTGCCCCACAGCTGGCCCTGCAAACCCCCTCACCTCACTCTCAAGCACAGAGCAGTCTCTAGATGGTGAGCAACAAAAGAGCAGCCTCAGCTACTCCGCTTCTCAGTGGGGCGGGGGTCCAACAGTAGCCAGTGGGAAAGTCCAAAAGTTCCAACCCTTGACCGGCACAGAACAGCCCTGAGCCTGAGACAGTCCTGAGACCCTCTCTGAAGGGCCAGCATGGCTTTGACCTCAGTGGATGATGAAGGGATTGAGGGAATGTCTGGACTCTCGGCCTCAATTTATATCCCCCCTACTGACTGCCTGCTAGGATCAGAGAGCCCAGAATAAGTAGGAGGTTTGTCTTGTGGGCGAGGCAGTATCAGCGTTTACTGGGGCAGCGCCTCAGGGGAAGTTGGGAGCTCCCAGCCATGGCTCAGCCTGACCTAGAGAGTGCAGCTAGCTGGTAGCTGGGCAACAGTCCAGGGTGGCAAGGGACGCTGCCTGCCTACGGGGACACGCTGTGGAATCTTTGCTACTTTCTAGGGCAGGCCGACTGATGCATTATTGATGGGTGTTCTGCAGAATCTGCATGCTGGGCTGCAGGGATGCGGACGAAGGCCCCAGGGATGGCTGTTCTGGTTACCTTCCTGCTCTCTAACTTGAAAATGGTTGGATCACTTTTTATTGAATCCACTGGAACTCCACTGCTGATACTGGGGCAAGGTCCGGGAGCACCTGCCCTGCTTTCTATACCTAATGGGAGCTAAGGAAGGGGTGCCACAGGAAAGCAGTTGGCCAATAGGGATGAGCCCGAACATAGTATGCCAACTGCACCTCACAGCTCCTTCTGTCTCTATGGAGGGGTAATACAGGGGTAGAGGCTGCCAAACTCAGGTCCACAAGGGCTCAGAGGCGGGTGGTAGACTCCAAGCATGGCTGGCCTGCAGCGGTGATAAGCCAGGCTTCTAGGTTCCTGCAGTATTTCTCTCATCTTGCTGGACTAGCTTCCCTCCCACAGTCCTGCTGTCCAGAAGCAAGCCCAGCTCTCCCTCTAGTGGCGAGCTGCTGTACACACGCATGCACAGTACACACGTGAACCTACAGGTATGTACACACCTATGAATATATGCATAGACACACACACACAGGCGCACACATATTCCAACAGGCATTTGTGTGCACACATGCACGCGCATGTGTTCGTATATAAACATATATGTTAGAGAGAGGGATGCTGGTAGGCAGAGGGATGCATGGTTGGGTGGAGGGATGACTGATGGATAGGGAAATCCAGCTAGCTGCACTCTCCAGGTCAGGCTGAGCTCACAGCTGGGAGCTCCCAGCTTCTTCTCAGGCGCTGCCCCAGTAAGCAGGTGCTGCTTATGATTCTCTCGGAGCCAACGTCTGGAACTCACACACACTTCCCTGAGTCATGTGGTGAGAACTGGCCTCTCAGGAGAGCAGGAGTAGAGATTTAAGTCATCTGGAGGACATTCCAGATGGGTCCTTTCCACCCTGTCCCTCAGTAATGCCAGTGGGAAGTGGGCAGGGTCCCCCACAGAGCTGCCCCCTGCTGGTCAGAGGCTGTCACTTCCACAGCATGCTGCCCCCTGGTCAAGAAGGGCACGTGATTTCAGTGAAGGCTGAGAGCAGAGGGGTCACGTGACTCTCTGGGTACAGGCAGTGAGCAGGGAAGGGTCACGTGACTCCAGCAGTACCTGATACAATGTATCACTATCCTTGGCTTGCCTTTCACAGACCACACCCACGTCCAGGTGCTCACTGCTCCTTCACTGTGGAGCTTGTGAGCCCAAACCGCTGTGTCTTGTGTTTGCTAGCCTTTCGCTCATCCCCTGACTCCAGTTCTAGCCGGCAGTTCAGTTCTGCATCAACAGTGGCATCTCCTACCCTGGCACCTTACAGGCTGTCTTCTCTGTCACACTGAAGACTGTGCAGGTCCCTCTGACCCCTGACCTGCCCTTTCTGCCTTAACTAAAAGTGACTGAGAAACAGACATGGCCACAGCCTCCTTCTGACCGCCAGGCAACCGCAGGTTCCCACAGCTCCGGGGAGTCCCAGGCAGCCTGTGCCAAGGCCGGACCCACTGGGAAAGCCTGTATTCCCCATGTACTGAACTGAGACTGACACACTGTCTTTCCCCTCCAGAAAGTCCAGCAGTACACGGTCATCGTCCAGGCCACTGACATGGAAGGAAACCTTAATTATGGTCTCTCGAACACGGCCACGGCCATCATCACGGTGACAGACGTAAATGACAACCCTCCAGAATTCACCACCAGCACAGTGAGTACTCAGGTTCTCACAGAGATGCCAGCCCTAAGCTGTAATCCTCAGGCACTTCCCTCTCTCTCCGTGAGGGCTGGGATGGGGGAGGAGCTGGGAGGATCATGGGGAGCAAGTATCAAGGCACAGGTGACACATAAAGTGCCAGCCACTTCTAGTGGGAAAGAATCCTGTGGAGAAGGCCCTATGAAGTTAGGAGTATGCTGTGTCCCAAGATTAAGTGATGGCTGATACATTGCTGGGGCCTTTGTAAAGTCTAAAGAAGCCGACTAATCAGTCTACCACAGCATTTGGAGAGACTTGTGTGACTGCATCAGGTACCTGACTGGGAGACGCCCACCTGGACCTTAGCTCTAGGGATGTGTGCCCTTGAAGCAAGGGTCCCTTTCTACTTTGGTCCTCAGTGGACAGGGGCTAGTCCCTTGTGGTTCCCATTAGCAGACAGGGAAACTGGAAAAGACTGGCTACAACACTGGACACTGGGACATCAGAGGTCAAGAGTCCTTGCTGAGCATGTCTACCCAACTGTGGACCAGAGTCCACAGTGAAAGTCATGGGCCAGAGGAACAGACCCGCCACACACACACACCCCGGGAGGGAAGACTCTAGAGACAGAACTGTAAATCACGTGACCCCCATTTCTCCTGGACCCCCATGGAACAGCCATGCGGCAGGGAGGGTCCCCACCTGTGAGACCCTTAGGCTCTCTTAGTGTGCAGCAGACATAATAACCACTTCTGGACCTCCCAGCATTCTGTGGGGCCCTGGTTTCAGCCATCTCTCCTTCTGTATACCAGCATCTGCCTCCAGGACTCCCAAGTCCATGGATATGACCAGTTCTGTGAGCACACAGTCCAGTCCATCCCTTAAGAGATAGCAGGCTACAGGCCAGGGTGTGCCATGGGGATTCCAGGCACACAGACGACAGGGAGCAGCTAGGACTGAACCCTGATAGTGGGTGCTACAAAGGAGAGGAGAGAAGGGGAGAGAAGTTGCCTAGAAGGCAAGAGCCTGTCCCCATCCTGTTCTCTTGGACCACAGCGCCATCTAGTGGCCAAACAGTAGATGACTGACAGCC
The DNA here is from genome assembly GCF_011064425.1 of Rattus rattus. Taxonomy (NCBI): domain Eukaryota; kingdom Metazoa; phylum Chordata; class Mammalia; order Rodentia; family Muridae; genus Rattus; species Rattus rattus. The sequence goes on from NC_046158.1 coordinate 156,965,481, forward strand.
AGAGTGGTTCAGGTCCCCTGCAGACTGATGCGAGTCCTGTCTGTCCCTCCCCACAAGCAACAGGTGCAGGAGAAGGTTTGGCCAGTCGGCTCAACCTAGAGAAGCACTAGTGCTCCAGCCAGGGAGTCCTTGAGAAAGCTGGAGGGGCCTCTCTCTGGGTTCAGTCTGTTTGCTTTCCCTCTAGACATGAAGAAAGGCTAGTCAGACTCTAGGGAAACAGCCACTGACCCTGACCTGCATGTGACAGCCCTGGCACAGACATCCTCTGCTCTGGGCCTGGATGGACAGGCCTCTAGAGGGCTTGCTGAGCAGAGCTCAGTGTGACAACCACCTTCTGTGACAGTGCAGGAACTCTCAGCTGTCAGGTTAGTGCCAGGCCCACACTGGGGCCACCCCTGGTCTAGACCATGCCTTGCCACAGCCACCGCAGGAGGGCAGGGAGCTCACCCAGAGTAGCCTTGTCAGGAGCTGAGCCAGCACCACACTCAGACACAAACCCACTGCCTTAACTAGACTTCTATGGCTGTGGTAAAACACCGGGACACACTCTGACCGCGGTACATCGTAAAGGGCATAAACTCAAGGCGGGAGCTGAAGCATGGAGCCCCAGTCAAGTGCCATGGAGGGATGCTGCTTTTGGCTTGCCCCTCATGGCTTTCTCAGTTTGCTTTCTTACAGCACTTACCGGGGAGCACCGGTCCCCCAGGAGGTGGCACTGCCCAAAGTGGACTGGGCCCTCCCACACCAAGAAAATGGCCCCCACAGACTTGCCTATGGGTAATATGGTGGGGGTGTTTTCTCCACCGAGGTTCTTCTTCCTAAATAACTCTAGCTTGTGTTAAATTGGCAAATAATAACAAAAATAAAATAGAAACAATGCCCGAGCCAGGCATTGGTGCCTTGGGTCCTGGCATTGTCATACAGAGAGCTGAGACCCTTTGCTAAGTTAGGGCTACCTATGCTCCCAGGGATATACCCTTCTGCCCATGCCAGACTCCTGGAGCACAGATATCAGGGTGCAGAAACCACACGACTCTCCCGACCTCAGGACCCCCACACCTGCCCTCAGGGGGCAGCCTTTGGATGGTATGGTCGCCATGAGAACCAGAGGGAAGCCAAGAGTGCAGCTTTGGACTCCTTCCCGGCAGAGGAGATGGCACACCACAGCGGCATGAATGGCTTTGAGGAGCACTCCTTGGGAGGAGGGTGTTCATCACACACCGATGGTGCAGGGAGGACCCAGCCTGCCTCCCAATCCCACCACGAGCCCCAGCCATGCCACGTCGCTCACTCCAAAGAGCACTGAGAAGGCTGTGCTGGTCAGAAAGGACAGGAGACCCGCAGATGCCTTGGCTCAGAAATAGACAGAGAGCCAAGAAGCCCCACTCCTGTGTCAAGTGGATAAATCCCGTCTCAATCTGTGAGATTGTCTGAGGTCAAATTTAGCAGGACCCAGGCTGGCAGCTCTGACTCCAAGGTGAGGCTCCTGCACCTCCTAGGCCCCTGCCCAGGCCCTACAGTGGCGCCTGAGGAGGACCGCAGTGAGAGAGCACCCTCCCTGGTAGCTCCAAGGGAATTTCCTTCACCTCTCTGAAGATGGACCAGTTCCACCCATGGTTCTGAGCCCTGTCTGGCCTGGACCACCGCACACAATCTAACTGGACTCCATCTTCCTTCGTTATGTGTGAACCACACTGCAAACACCCTGGCAGGCCCCACGCCATCTGTGAGAGGTACATGAGCTTTGGAGAGAACAGCGGCCTCTCTGCTGGGACACAGAAGAAACCATTCCGAGGCAGCCAGCACGTGCTGCTGCAAACAGGCAGCTGGCGGCTCACACTGGAACCTAAATGTGGAGTGTAACGGTGTGAAGTTCATTCCAGGGGTTGGTCCCGCCTCCGTGCAACCAATGAAGAAAGGTAGAGACCTCTGGTTCCGGGAACGCAGAGGGTAAGGAGGGACAAGCATGTGGCAGTCTGAAGTCCCGTGACGATAGGACACCTCTCCACACCAAGCTCACACCCCCTCTTCAGCACAAGCTCCACAGACTTCTGTTCATGCTCGGGCTCTGGTGGCCTTGGCCAGGACACCATCCAGAGTAGTGCCAGGCAGGTACCCAGAATCACTGTCTCTGCTTCACAGTATGTTGGCCACACAGCACACACGGGCTATTTTTGTGAAGCTTAATCAAGAACAATCAGGCAACGCTAAAGAGATGCAGGTATTTGCCAGCTCCGGATCCTACTCCCAAGTGTTAATTAAAAGTTGTTTTTCTCCTTGCTCTCGTGCAGCTGCAGTGCCCCCTAGAGGACAGAGCACATAACGCATGCAGGGCCACCCTGCCACCATCACTCCCCCACTGGAGCAGCAACCCTCGGCCCATGCATGCCCTAGAAGCCTCCAACCTGCCTCATGCACAGACCCCGATGGGCACAAAGGATCCCTGAGACCCAGCAACCTTCCTCTAAGCCTTACCCCGCCCTTACATAGCCATCCTCTAGCTACTCTTGATCCCTTCTTGCTGTGTGGCCTTGTGATGTCCAGACCTCTGTGAGCCCAGAAGACCTGTCCATGTTTTACACTCGTGTATGATCGATGCCAAGATGGGGGCATAGCTGGTTCTAAGAAGCTCACACCTGAACAATAAGCATGATATGACAATAGTGGTGTTTGCTATTTGCCTGTACAAGATGATCTGTCCCTTCATAGGAGTGACACCCAGTTAAGTGATTGAAAGAGGGTTAGGTCACGGTGTTCCCATAGGTCACCTCCCAGTCTGACAAGGGACAGCGTATAGCAGGGCAGTGAGCCTCTGAAGAGCTCTTGGCACACATATGGTATTGGCTCTCTGTCCCTATGACAATGATGTCATTGGTACACAAAGAGGAAACCTCTGTTTTGGCTCATGTTTTCAGAGGGTCCCATCCATGGTCACTGTGCACCTGTGTGTATTTGGGCAGCAAATCATGGTGGGGAGCATGAAGAAGAAACTGCCAGGAAGCAAAGACAGAGACAAGAAAAGGCCAGGGTCTCCACAGCCCCTCAGCGGCACAACTCTACCCTGATCTGACTCCCTCCCACTAACCCATACCTACCCTAGTTTCCACTATGCCCCTAACACTGCATAGTCTAGACACCAGGTCTTCAACACCTGGGAATTCAGAAAACTCCTACCCAAACCAGGTAGGTAGCAATCAGAGGCAGATGGCTCACTTATCATAGTGGAAATTATTTCCCCAGAAGCAGAAGTCCACTGAACTTTAAAGCCAAGGACGTGTAACTGTGGCCTCCAAGGTTTTGAGGTTCTTGCAGAAACATCTACCCCAATAACCAGGAGTATAGCATATGCTGTCCTCTGGAGCCATCTACCTGCCTGAGAAGGCTACTCAACTTTAAGGTTAGATTTGGGCTAACCTGGGAACCTTCCATGATCTAGCCAGATGGGCCAGCCTCTCATCCTAGCAGCAAGCACTATGGCCAACCTCTAAAAGCCCTGAGTTCTCAACTTTTCAACTAAGCATGAAAACTCAGGAGGAGAGAGAGATTTTGATCCAGCACAAGTTCCTAGGACTTAAAATTTAGCATCTTAAATAGGTGTGTGGGAGTGGGAGCATCTTCATAGAAGTAGGGGAAGGGGGAGGAGATAAAGGGAGAGAGTGGAAAGGGGATAATATTTGAAATGTAAATACATAAAATATCCAATAAAAAATTGGAATAGACTCTGCCCTTACACTCAGGCACAGACCATAAATCATTAATTGGGTGCTATTTCTTCATGCTCTGAGGTGATGGCCACAGGGTTGAGCCCAGAGCTTGCATCCCTAACCTCCCAGTTTCACCTACACTCCCTCAACCCTCCCTCCAGGGTCCACCCTCAGACAACGGAGGCCTCCAGTGCCCCTGAAGAACCCCACAGACAGGTCAGAATACAGTGAACCAGACCCAGGCCCTGCCTAGGAGAGGAGCCTGGTTAGAAGGCAGAGATGCAGGTGGCTCACAGGAGAAGGGTACCCAAGAATAGGACACACAAGTCACCCCTCAGCCTGGAACCAAGACTTCAAGGTCTGTGTCCAGAAGTACTTTATGCTTTGGGTCCCTGGATCCCCACCTGGCCAAGCAGTGTGTGAAGGTGAAGGCACTAGGTTGGAAGAAGGAAGCAAACCAAGCCAGTGTCATCCTGGCTACCCACTAACCAGCTGCTGGCCAGGGACCATCCCAGAGCCCACCATAACTCCAGTTCCCATTTGTTCTTACCTCATTGAGCCTGCCAGGCCTGTGTACCACCTAGATGTCTGCAACTTGATAGCCTCAGGCTCACAGATGTATCAATGGTTACATCTGTAACTATTGTTATGGTTACATCTGTAACGATTGTTATAGTTACATCTGTAACTATGATTTCATGTGTATTGTAACACATATGTTACAATAATGAAACAGTTTATCAGTGGTGAAAGAAACCAGCCTCCAAGTGGATTTAGAATCTGGAACCTAGGGTTCTTTCTGAACAGATCCCAGCAGAATTTGTTTTACTGTCGTGGCTAGAGATGCCCACTTTTGGAAAGCACGTGAGGGAATCTGGACATTCTTGAAGATCTGGGAAAACCTCTCAGTCTAAATGGACACTGGAAATCTGGCCTACAAGAGAACATCTCTCCTAGAACCTGAAAAGTCCTGGATTTAGAGGCACCAAGGAAGCACACATCTGGGTGTGTTTATAAAGGAGTTCCCAGTGGGGGTTTGACTAAGAAAAAAGCCACCTTGAATGTGGGCAATGCCATCGATGCTGGGCTGGAGACAGCAAGGGCACCAGCATCCATCTTTCTCCTGCTTCCTGACTACAGATGCAAGGTGACCAGCAGACTCCACAACTTACTGGCCATGATGACCTGAACTTTCAAACTGTGACCCAAAATAAACTCATCCTTCCTTACGTTGCTTTTGTTAGGTACTTAGCCACAGCAGTAAGGAAAATAACTAATACACCCTCAATGTGTGTGCCACTGGGGACTACTCTTCACAAGGATGTCACACAGGCTGGGTCAGGACAACCCCCAGCCTCATGCTGACATCTCTCGAGACAAGGTTACAGGCTGAGATGCTGGGGCTAAGAGCCTCAACACATAAATTTGGGTGACATGGCTCTGCCTGCAACACTGCCTCTGAGCACCTGTGATCTCCCTCCAAGGAAAGCTCCCCATATCATGGGGTGCAGACCCTCAGACACTAAGGTAACCCTATTGCTGATGTGGACTGTTGGTGTCAGGAGGAGAGACGGGTCACCAGCAATGACAGCCTCACCCAGCCACCCAGGAGCCCAGTAAGGAAGCCAGACACTGGACATATGTGGTCACGACTCAGGTCTGCTGTTCTCTCTGGGACTGCCCTGTGCCCCTCTGTGCTGAATGGTGGTAGATTTGAAAGTAGGGTTTCATCTCCTAGAATCCTCTGGAAACCAGCTGTGCCCCACTTACTTCTCTTGAACTCCCCTCCTAGTGCTTCCTGGGCAGGGGGTGGGGATCCTTCTGCAGCCTCAGGCCTCTTTGCTCCAAGGTAGCTGGGCTGAACGTGGCTTGAAAATCAAAGGAAGACTGCTTTACAGCAACCCTTTGCTTCCAGTGAAAGGCAGGAAGAGGAAGGTTCCAGAACCACACTGGGGAGCACTGTAGGGACACCCTTTAGGATCCGTACAGTGGGTTCCCATCTGATCCTGAATGGATGCGACAATTATTTATCTTGCTCTAAGGTGAATTGCAAGACAACAGAGCATGTGCGCTCAGAACTTCTGAGCACAGAGCCTAGAAGCCAGCCTCAGCAGCGGGCCACAGTTGGCAGGGAGAACTTGAATTCCTAAAGCAGACACCCTCTCCCCCACCCCAAGGGGCATTCGTAGGTGCACACTGCAACCTCACTGTGCCTTAACATGAGAGAGATATGGGATCATTGGCCACAGTGGCTGACTCCAAGCCACCTGGGGCAGTGACGAGATGGTGGGAGGAGCCAGGGCACACTTCTCTCAGGAGCCTCCTGCAGCTGCTACTCCTAGACTCCTGCTCTACCCACTCTCCATCATGTATCCCTCCTGGCTACTTGCCATCGATTCTCCGTGCACATGAGAAAAGCGTGAGCATAGGGAGAGCAAGAGTTTGCTTGACTGGAGCAGACGCTTGAGAAGCCAGGGCTATCCCCCTGCACAGTGAACAGCGGCTGCCCCATCCCCGTCCACCTAGGTCATCCATCGAGAGCAGAGACCCTGATGCTTGCCAGCGTTGGCAGGGAGTCTGGCTACCCAGGCTCCATATGAGGTCCTAATGTTCTTTCTTGCACTCTGCAGTTTGCAGGAGAGGTCCCCGAAAACCGTATAGAGACAGTAGTAGCCAACCTCACAGTGATGGACCGAGACCAGCCCCACTCACCCAACTGGAATGCTGTCTACCGAATCATAAGTGGAGACCCCTCCGGGCACTTCAGTGTCCGCACAGACCCTGTGACCAATGAGGGCATGGTCACCGTGGTGAAGGTAGGTGGCTGCTGCCTACACATTCCCTGGTTTGGGAACACGAATGTCTGCTGGCTATCAGGACCAAGGATCAAACCCAGTGACAGCCTCCCCAGTGTCTCTCCTAACTCAGGCTGACCTCAAATTTGTGCAGCCAAGGCTGGCCTCAAACTCCTGATCCTCCTGACTCCAATCTCACCAACCATTCTCCACCGGGAATGGAAAAATCCTGGCCTTCTCCTGTGAACAAAACTCCCCTTCTCGTGAGACCATGCACACACCCTGACATACGGTGCAGGAGGATGTGCTGTGACCCTCCTCTTCCGCTTGAGGCTAGGGCCTACCTCTCCAATGTGCACTTAAGCCTCCCTTTTGGGCCAAGGGTCATTGAGGAGGGCACCTTAGTGAGTATGTCCAGCACCCTAATTGAAACTGTCACTGCAAGCTTTTCTGTCAGTTTCCACATTATAGGTGTAGTTTATCTTACCTGCCTGCAGGTTTTATTGGCCGAAGTCTTTCTAGAAGGACTGGTGACAAGAATTTTTTAGTACATCATATACAATGTGATTCTGTGTCCCACAAGGACATGAGCCAATAAACACAGAGAGACCTTTCCCTCCACAGTTTTAGGAAGCAGCCCATTAAAGCAGACTGGCCTGGCCTCTTCCTGAGGCTCCCAGGAGGGGCTACAGGCATCGGCAGGCATTTGGTTCTGCAAGAGGAAGACCTTGCCACGGTGTGGTGCCAGTTCTCGGGCCTTGGTGGCACCTGGAGTTTAAGTACAGAGGAACCAAGACTAGGCTTGGAGGAGGTTCACCTTGTCTGGCCTAGAAGCCTCCGTGAGACCTTTCAAGGGAAGGGTGAAGATTACTCTGCCCTGGGTGCCTTGAGAGACTTGCAGCCAGCTCAGGTAGCTGTGGGTCCAGCCAGGTGACCCTGTGGGCACAGGTACCACCTATAAAAATGCACCTGTGTAGTGTCCGGTGACATGGTACAAACCGGGGAAGAGGTAGAGCAAGGGAGAGGAGACCAGTTCATTCCCCGACTGTACAGGAAAACTCACCAGCCATACCTGGGCCTAGGGAGACAGAGGCACAGTCCCAGCCATGCTCCATGTCCAGTGGCAGCTGGACACCGTCATGTGCCATGGAGAGGCGAGATCATACTCAGAACTTGTATATCCACTTCTCCTTCAGGCAAGTATAAAAACCAGGCTTGGGGAGAGGGAGGGCTCACCAAGGTCACCATCAAGGACCAGCATTGTCTCTGGCACCCTCTCTAGAGCCTTCAAGATTCAGTGCCTCTGTTTCCTTCCCAGGACCAGTGGCCATATTGATTACCTCGTTTGTAATTCCTGTCCATGCATAGATAATACTCAGCATAGTGACAACCCTGGGCACCAATGACAGGTGCTTACGAAATCCAGAGGGAGGCCGGGTTCTGATCTCCTTAGCCATAGATCCAGGGGTCAGACCCAACACGAGGGTTAACATCTGAAGATGGAAGGCTGAAGTAGGAAGCTGGCTCCGCCAGGAAAGCTCTTCCCCCTAATGGAGTTCATGAAGACTCAGGCAAGCCTACAGGAAGGGGCAGTGAGTCATGTGACCTGAGGCAGGAATCCCCCAGTCACTGTCGGGCTTCACATTCTGCCTACCTTTGCCCTGTTGGAGAAGTTGAGTCATTCGGCTGTGGTTGATTCCACATTGGGATCTGATGGCATCTGAGCCAGTGTCCTAGGCCTGTTCTCTGGAGCTTCCTTTGAGGAAATTAGCCAGGAAGGTCCTTCAAGGAGAGACTGGTAGCTGGAGAGCTGTGTTATGCGGCCGTATTGCTTATGGTTATTAAGGTGTGACAGCCTGCTCCTCCCACAGAATAACAGCAAGCCTCTCTGGTGGTACACTGAGTTCTGCATCATCCATCTGCTGATGGTAACTCAGGGTCCCAGTCGATTCTCACAGGGGCCACTCTCAGAACCACTGTCTAGCACTCGCCTAAGTTCCAACCAGGTGCTTTTCTCAACATCAGGGGCACGGAAGCACTGTAGTACTATCTACCCCCAAGCCCTGTACCTGCCTTCAGAACCTGTGACCAGAAGGCAGCAGGGTCTTTGCAGATGTAACAGTGTTGAAGGTCTTAAGGTTTGAGTTGAGTCTGGACCATCTGGGTCAGCCCAATGCAACCTCAGAAGTCTTTAAAAGAGGGAATGAAGGTTAGGGAGTGTCTTAGTTAAAGGTTCTGTTGTTGTGATTAAAAACAGGGCTGGAGAGATGGCTCAGCGGTTAAAAGCACTTGCTGCTCTTCAAAAGGTCTTGAGTTCAATTCCCAGCAACCACACAACCATCTGTAATGGGATCTAATGCCCTCTTTTGGCACGCAGATGTACATGCAGAGGGAGCACTCATAAAATAAATCTGAAACAAACATGTTTCGCCTTACATGTCCCAAGCATGATCTATCATGGAGGGAAGTCAGAATAAGAACCTGGAGAAAGGAGCTGATGTGGAGGCCATGGAGGAACGCTGCTTACTGGCTAGCCCCGGTTGCTTAGTCGCACTTGCCCCAGGTGGCCCCGCCCACAGAGAGCCATGCCCCTCCCACATCATTCACCAATGAGGAAGGAGCACCACAGCCCAACCCGGTGGCAGCTTTTCTTCAACTGAGGTGCCCTTTCCTGAAAGGACTCTAGCTTGTGTCCACCTAAAACTAACCAGCACGAAGGAAGAGCGAGGTGTGACGGCAGAGGTAGAAGCAGTTGGAGGCAGGAAGCCACATGTGGCTCTGAAGAGGGACCGGACCCCACAAACCCCTCTCCAGAGTGGACATGTATGAGACGGGAATCACCACTGGCCTCACTGTCGGACTCTAGCCCATTTTACTTCTGCCCCCCAGAACTACATTTAAGTTACTTTAAGTCTCCCGCTGGGGACACAAAATCAGCAACAAGTACAAGGATATGTTGAAGGAGTAAAAGCTTAAATGTTGCTGTTCGGCTCTGGTTTGGACTTTTGAGACAGCCTCCCTGTGTATTCCAGGCTGACCTCAGGCTTGCAGCCCTCCTGTCTCGTCTCCTGACTGCTAGGATTGCAGGCGTGTGCCACTGTGTCCAGCAGAAACTAACTTTTGTTTGGTTGGGGGTGGGGGAAGACGTGTGCTACTCACACAGGAGGCAGTTAGAGGACAGCTTGCGGGGCCAGCGGTCTGCTCCAACCTTCTGGGTTCTGGGGATCAAACTCATCCTCAGGAACGGTGGCAGATGCCTTTGCTCACTGACCCATCGTGGCCACCCTAAAACCAATCAACCTTTGGCCACCATTGCTCTCGACTCTCAAGACCCTCAGCTCACTTGTTCCAGCCCACACAGTAACAAAGGCATTCTTGAAGATTCATGAAGCCAGGCATGGAGACCACACATTGGTAATCCCAACACCCAGGAAGCTAAGGCAGAAAGATCGATGCCCCAAGAAACCCAGTTTCTGCCTCATCGGAGTGTGGTGTGGGGCTACTAGCTAGAGACCCTTTACCCCAACCCCTCTCCTCTCTCATTGGCCAGAAGCCAGAAGAAGCCGGAGACAAGAGTCTGCTGTAAAGGGAAAGTGTAAACCGGGCTACCATACAAAGCAGGGCAGGGAGAATCTGAGAGACTGGGCAGTGGGAATGGCCAACCCCACCACTGTAGGACACTCCGTTAACCTGTCCCTTCTTCCAGGCAGTGGACTATGAGCTGAACCGTGCCTTCATGCTGACCGTAATGGTGTCCAACCAGGCGCCCCTGGCCAGCGGGATCCAGATGTCCTTCCAGTCCACAGCGGGGGTAACCATCTCTGTCACCGATGTCAACGAAGCCCCCTACTTCCCCTCCAACCACAAACTGATCCGCCTGGAAGAGGGTGTGCCTGCCGGGACCGCGCTCACCACTTTTTCCGCAGTGGACCCTGACCGATTCATGCAGCAAGCCGTGAGGTGAGTCTTCAGCACAGCCTGGCCCTATCTGACCCTCAAGCAGGATCCAGTCCTGTGTACCACACAGAAGAGTCCCAGAATGCCCAGAAAAGCCTGAAAAGCAGGAAACCCAGTAGAGAGAGGAGGATGGGGTGCCATGTCCAGACCTGAGGTGTTGGCCTATTTAGAGGCAACCCACCCCAGAGAATCAGCCAATAGGATAGCCTTGGGCATCGTTGACCAGTGTCACCATCTCCAGGCTGACAAGTTAGACTGAAGCCAGGGCAGGTCATGGCTTCCCTGACAGCAGCAAGTGACTTGAGCAAACTGCTTAGCGTCTCTGTACCTCAGAGTACCCATCCACCTGCAAAATGGAGGGGATGTGGGAACAGCCCTCTGGAGTCCTCCAGAATCTGAGACCGTCCACCACAGGGACATGAGCCACTGCTGTGGCCTGTGCCTCTGTGGAAGGGGCACAGAGGTGCATGAAAGCTCTGAGCACTCTGGGAGGACAGAAATGCCACTGGGTTGTGGATGCTGTACCCAGGATGCTGGCTGGGAGAAGAACACTGAGACCTTGACCTTGCTTCTGGTTTCCTGTCCATAGGTACTCGAAACTGTCTGATCCCGCCAACTGGCTGCACATCAACACGTCCAATGGGCAGATCACCACGGCCGCAGTCCTGGACCGAGAGTCCCTCTATACCAAGAACAATGTATATGAGGCCACCTTCCTGGCTGCTGACAATGGTAAGTCCCACTCCAGCAGCAGTGTCCTGGGGTTGTGGGCAAGGGAGGGTGCTCCTGAGGGAGGCCAGAGGCACCCAGAGAGCCACAGAGAGGTCTAGAGGGCTCGGTGGAGGGAAGTCTGTACAGGCAGCCATGAACACTTAACTCTGTCCCCATCCTGTGTCGACCCATCGTGTCAACCTCAGAAACTCCAGTTACTCCCCTAACAACCTGCTTACCTGCCCATGTTCCCACAATGTTCCAACCGTTACACATTCACTTGCAGCTCCAGGGTAGCCATGAACCAAGGAATTTAGTGGCCGATGGCCCAGCCTATCTTTACTAGCTTCTCAACTTCCCCATGTATGAACTGGGGTGAAGAGAACAGATTTGCCGCTCTCCCAACACTGTTAGCTGGCGCCCTAGCCAGGAAAAGCAAGAAAGCCCATGTCTACCCTAGCCCTGAGACTCTGGGAGCAAGGGAGGGCGCTAGGTGGCTGCTGGGCAGGCAGCATGGAGGAGCTTGAGGAGGAGCAGGAAGGACAATGGTCATCCTGAGGAAGACAGCGCAGGTTCTCAGGAGGTTTCTGAGGGCTGTGGTGCAAGAGCAGATGGAACCTATGGCCGAGAGGCCCATTTCAAGACCCACAGCACCGTGAAGTCTAGCTGAGCGCTCTCATGGGTTCCGTATGATGGTGGTTAGCCGTGTGTGAAGGAGATTCTGGGCAGACATCCGTCCATCACCACTGCTTTGGGAAGAGCCTTGGCCTCTCTGGGCCTCAGCTTTTTCCTCGGCAGAATGGGAGGAGCTTAATGCTCTGACAGGTATGTCCTTCATGAGGGATGTCCGGCCTGTGAGTAAGCCAGAGTTGGGTTCTCCATGCTCTGACCACGGCTGTCCTGTCACCCACTGAAGGCCAGGCACCTACCTGGAGTCAGAAAAGACAAGCCTCACCTAACTCTCTGAGCGCCTGGTGCTCAGACAGAGAACAAGCCCCTGTCTGGCAAAGCCTGTTTTCTCAGTAGAGGTCACTTCAGCTGTGGGGTCACAGTCAACAAAACTGAGAGGGATTTTCTCTCACAGTGAGGAGGCCTGGAAACCAGGGGCATAGCTCAGCGATACAGCACTGGCCTGGCATGTCTGAGGCTGAGTTCCTCCCAGTCTGCAAAGGTGTCAGGGGAGGGGAGGGAGGGGAGGGGAGGGGAGGGGGGAGGGGAGGGAGGGGAGGGAGGGGAGGGGGGGGGAGGGGAGGGAGGGGGGAGGGAAGAGGAGGAGTTACCCAGGCCTAGTGATGCATACCCACATCCAGTTATTCAAGAGACTGAGACAGGAGGATCTCCATCTCAAGGTCAACCTGGGTTATAGAGCTTGTTCCCAGCCAGCCTCAGGAACTAAGAAAGTGAAGTCCAGAAGTCAGGGTGAGATTTGATAACCAGACCCATTGCACTCACACCATGTCCACGCTGTGCCACAGCCTGGTCCAGGATGGGCACCCCAAGCATTGTGACCCCATTCTGGCAAAGAGCAGGAAGAGGAGGAAGAGCGTAGTGCTCACCTGCGTTCTCCCGCGACTTCCAGGAAGCACCACACTAGGTCTCTTTCTCAGACTTAGGCATGGGATGGCACTAGCTGGACGTGTAACCTCCCGGTGGACAGCGATAACCTGAGCTAACAGTTAGGCTTGTGGTTCTTCTCTTAAAGAGAGCAGAGAAGAGAAGACAAGGACAGAGGGAAAGCCCAGGCTATTTTAGTAGCGAGAGGAGCTGGGAGGAAACAAAGGTGGTGGGAGAAGCCAGGGAAAGAGGGGGAGTTCTGCTCTTGGAAGGAACACATGCAAAGGCCCCGAGGCAGGGCTGTATGGTGGGTTTTGGGGGGACAGAGCAGCTGAAATCTCGAGAGCAAGCACTACTGTGGCCCCGAAGCTGATCCCATAGTAAATGGCTGAGAAACCTGAACCCTAATCCAACTGGCTCCCCCAGGCCCTGTGCTCCTGTGGTCCACAAAGTTGGCTGTGCAGGCACTGGCCGCTCAAACAGAGGACCAAGGTTCAAATCCCAGTACCCACATGGCAACTCACAACCATTTATAACCCTAGTTACAGGGGTCGGACATCCTCTTCTGGCCTCTGTGAGCACTGCCCGAATGTGGTGCAGAGACCTCTGTCCTGTAGGAGAGAAGGTGTTCCCTCCTACGGCAGATGGAGTATGAACTCCAGTCCGTGTGCAGCTGTGTGTCTTGCCGAGGACCTCATGTATCTGCCTGTCCTATGTACGGCCCTGTGCGCTCACCCCTCTCTGTCCTGCAGGGATCCCCCCAGCCAGTGGCACTGGGACCCTGCAGATCTACCTCATCGATATCAATGACAACGCACCACAGCTGCTGCCCAAGGAGGCACAGATCTGCGAGAGGCCCGGCCTCAACGCCATCAACATCACCGCAGCCGACGCCGATATGGACCCCAACATCGGCCCTTACGTCTTTGAGTTGCCCTTCATCCCCACTACGGTGAGGAAGAATTGGACCATCACCCGCCTAAACGGTGAGTCCACCCAGCAGTGCGCTAGCCACCGGCAGAACCAGTATCTAAGGATCTAGGATCCAGCCAGGATCCATCACTAAGAAACAGTGAGCCATGGAGCTGGGAGACAGTCCTTGCCTTCCGCATGTTTCACACACAAGGCTGGAGATACAGCCCTGTTTATCTGTGCCTCCACCACAAGGCTGTCTTTGTTCCTAGCGCCTCCCTGTTCTAGAAAGAGCCTAGCTGGACCATGCTGGCAGCCATTGAGGGTCGTCTGTAGCCCCTGGAGAACGCACCCCTTAGGAGGCACCTCTCCTGTGTGGCCAGTGCTAGGAGCCTTACACCTTCCTAGAGATGCGATGCCTGTTTATGGTTCCACCAGCAAAACTGCCGATTCTTCAGGCCCATGGCAACGTAACAGGGTGTTGCTTCAATAAGCAAAGCCACCACTGTCCTCTGCCTCTGGGCTCCTGGTGGAGAGCGTTCCCATGCTCACTGAGGTGTGGGTTCCTCTCAATGACTTTGCCTTTCAGGAGAGTTGGGTTTTGGAGGTTTTTGTTTTGTTTTGTTTTTCTTTTTGTTTTTAAACAATATCTTTAACTTAATGGCATGGTGGTAGAGTGTGTGTGTGTGTGTGTGTGTGTGTGTGTCTGTATGTGTGTGCCTGTATGCATATGTGTGCATGATATGTGTGCATACACATCTGTATGGTGTGGTGTGATGTGTGTGCATATATGTACATTGTGGGCATGATGTATGTACATGCACATGTTTATGCCTGTGTGTGTGTGTGCATGGCATGTTGTGATGTGTGTGCATATGTGTACATCGTGTGCATGATGTATTACATGTGTATGTGTCTACATGTGTACATATGTGTGCATGATGTGTATGCAGGGACGTCTGTATGGTATGTTGTGATGTGTGGTGTATGTGTGCATATGTGTACACTGTGTGCATGATGTATGTATGTGCACATGTGTGTGTGACTGCATGGTATATTGTGACGTGTATGCATGTGTGTACATTGTGTGTATGATGTACATGCATGCATGCACGCACAGACGCACGTGTGTGTGTGTGTGTGTGAGAGAGAGAGAGAGAGAGAGAGAGAGAGAGAGAGAGAGAGCTTTTCATGCCATCAATCTCAGTGCCTGTGGAGGTCTTCCTTGGGAAGGATAGGTGCCCACTGGCTGCACGTTGCTGTTCCTCACTCCAGGTGACTATGCCCAGCTCAGTTTGCGCATTCTGTACCTGGAAGCGGGGGTGTATGACGTCCCCATCATCGTCACGGACTCCGGCAACCCTCCCCTGTCCAACACATCCGTCATAAAGGTCAAGGTGTGCCCGTGCGATGAGAATGGCGACTGTACCACGGTCGGTGCAGTGGCTGCAGCTGGCCTGGGCACGGGCGCCATCGTGGCGATCCTCATCTGCATCGTGATCCTGCTAAGTGAGTGCTGGCGAGTATTCCGTATTTAACACCCTCTTCATGTGAGGCCAGAAACAGCCCCGCTGTGGGGAGAGGTGACTGACTCTGAGGCAGAGCTGGGCCAGCGTTCTCCTCTGCAGACACAAGGGACAGGGATGGAGAATAGTCAGTACCCGTGTGGAGTGAGCGGGCCTACCATCTCCCTCTCCTGCCTGCAGGGAGGGCGAAGCCAGGGGTCAGAATACAGGTGTCCCTGTGGCCCTAACTGAGAGTGGAGCATATGGTGTCGTGGGGGAGCACATCCCTTCTTCCACAAGCTCCCTCCACGTCTCCTCAGGTGACATGAGACACCAGCTGCACAGCTGCCTCTCCGGCCACTTGATCTGGAGGAAAGTGGCCCAAGGTGTCTGGTTTCTGCTTCGATGCTCATAGAGTGGTCCTCTCACTCTCTCTCTCCAGTTCCCTGTCCACAACATGGACCACATCAAGAGGTCCCCTGGCTACCACCTTGTTGAAAGGTTGAAAGGAATGCTATCTGCTATCTGTCACTTGCAGGGGTCTGGCCTCTGAGCCTACACTAGCTGTAGTCTTTCTCATCCCAGCAATAAACCAAACCACCTCATCAAACTGGCCACCCTTCAGACAGCCTGCAACCCTTCCCTCTGCACAAGGTGTCTGTCTGTTGACACCCTCCCCTCCCTGTGCCCTGGACAGACACCTCCTCCTCCATGTCTAACAGTGAAGAGATGGCAGAGGCCGCAGGGAGCACACCTGGAGACACCTTCACGATAATCGGGGTCTCCTGTCTCCAATTCACAGGAGCCCTGCCCTTAGAACCCAGGCAGGAAGAGAGACCTATCCAGGAAGACCATGCAAAGCTCCCATAGATAAGCAGAATGTCACAGACAAGTGGCCAAGGCAGATGGCAAAGGAGGCATATCCACACATATTTTCTTATTTTGCACCCAAATCCTTTGGATAAAAGAACCTCTGGGATCCCTCCCCAGTCAGCCTTCCTTCCTGGAATGTATATACATACATCATGTATACAATGTGCACATATGCACACACATCATGCACACATATGTACACATGCGGACACACATGTGAATATATCATGCACACAATGTATACATATGCATACACAGACGAACACAGAACCCACACGCATCCAACCATCGTATGCCCACAATACGCCCGGGCGTGCATGCACGTTTACACCCGTGCACACGTATGCACAGGCGCGCCCGTGTGTGCACACACTGCTCACAGTGCGGCTCCTCTCACAGCCATGGTCCTGCTGTTCGTCGTGTGGATGAAGCGGAGGGAAAAGGAGAGACACACGAAGCAGCTGCTCATCGACCCTGAGGACGACGTGAGGGACAACATCCTGAAGTACGACGAGGAAGGCGGCGAGGAGGACCAGGTGAGAGGTCGAGTGTCTCATAGGCCCTGCTGGGCTCGTGCTGGGGCCTTACCTGTCTTGTCCCATTCCTTAGGGAAAGGTATTGCATAGTCGTTTCCAGAGGCACAGATCTGGGTAGAGGCCGCAACCTCTCCCACGTGTGTGCTCAGGCCTGGGCTGACTGTCCTCATCCTCAGATCGGTCCTCCTCACAAGATCCTCCCTCTCCAGCCCCCAGACCAACCTGCTGCTGTTCTGTGCCCTAAAGAAAGCAGTCCAGAGTCTTGTGGGGTCACCAACACCCACCTACTGGACACTCCCAGTGGTGGTGGGGCTCTCTGACCAGGATGGGGAGAGCACACAGAGCTACCCCGTGGAGGGAGGCAAGGAGGGCCCAGCCCTTTTCTGTCAGTGCTAAAGGTGCAGGTGGCTGGCTGCACAGGGCTGCAGGCAGGAGGGTCACTTTTGGGGGGCAGGGAGGAGGTCCAGGTCCCCACAAGGCAGCTGGCAGGTATAGAGTCCATGGGGACCCTGAGGTCAGGCAGGGCTGGGGCAAATGGAGAAGAGGCGGTGTGGGGAAGGGGCAGGCCTAGAGTAGGGCAATCAGTGTGCTTGGAGACTGGTGTGGTGGGCAGGTGAAAAAACTGAGCATGGGTGTTCTCCGCACTCTTTATTGCCCTGCCTGCTGCCCCCACACTCCAGTTTCCCTGACTCGCTCTGTCTCCATCCCAGGACTACGACCTCAGCCAGCTACAACAGCCAGAAGCCATGGAGCATGTGCTGAGCAAGGCCCCTGGTGTGCGGCGAGTGGATGAACGGCCAGTAGGTGCCGAACCCCAGTACCCGGTCAGGCCTGTGGTGCCACACCCAGGAGACATTGGAGACTTCATCAACGAGGTACGAACCTCGGGAGGACCTGAGCAAAAGCGTCTCCTTTAAAAGTTAAATCCTGTCACACGTACATACACACACACACACACACACACACACACACATGCATACACACACACACATGCACACACGCACACACACGCACATGCACACACATGCACATGCACACACACATGCATGCACACGCACACGCACACGCACATGTACACACACACATGAACATGCACACGCACACGCACATGCACACACACATGTATGCACATGCACACGCACGCACACACACACACGCACACACGTGTGTGCACATACACACAGAGCTTGTGAGGAGAGGTGGCTCAGACTAGGACTTGAGGCCAGGCCCGCCCTTCTGCTTGTGGCCGTGAGCACATTAGCTCCTGAGTCAGATACTTTTAGGAGGTCTAAGACTCAGCAGACGCTCAGTGGGAACTGGGGGCCATTTGGGTCACTGTGACACAATGGGGTGACAGCAGGAAGAACTGTTCTCAGGAGAATCAGACACACTAAGCCAGTGAGGTTGTGAATGGCCATCCCAGCCCACATTGGAGTCCTGGTACCAGAGCAAACTGGCCTGCATGTCTCAGCCCCACTCTGCTCCCTGTCCCCATCACGACGTGAAGGTGGGCACCCAAGCATCACCACACTGAGCCCTGTCAGCGTTTGGCTGCATAAAACACCCAGCAACAAGACCTTCACACTGGGCGAGAAGCTTAGTCTCTACAGTTGAGCCAGGAAAGGCCGGCCCCATGTCACACCACACCCCTGCCTCTTACAAAGTCTGCAAAAGGAAACGATCAATCAACTGCAAGACAGCACAGTTTAGGGGTTGATTTTGGTTTGGTTTGGTTTGGGTTTTGGTTTTTTTGTTTTTGGCGGGCGGAGACCTGGAACCTAGGTTGTGAACTAAACCTCCTCCTACTCCTCAACCCAGTTCTAGCCCTAGCACCAGTCCAAACCATAGCTATCCTCATGCTAGCCATAGAGTAGCTGTGACTCTGACCCCAACCCTAACCTTAGCATTAACCCCAAGCCTAGCTTGGAGCCGTAACATTAATCCTACCCCAGACCTAACCCAGAATAGCAGCAGCAAGCCCTACCTTCACCCTAACATTAGCCCTAGCCCCGAGCTTCATCCTAGACCTAACCCTGTTCCAACCCTAACCCCTGGTGGAGCAGAACACTACTCGCAGCCCAGCCCAGCCCAGCCCCCAGTCTTATCCGTGGCGAAGCTGCCCACGGCTTTGAGCTTCCTGCCCTTACACTCTGCGCTGTTGTTATTGTTTGCATTTACAGGTTTTATCTTATTTTATTTATGTGTATGAGTGCTTTGCCCGCATGCATGTCTGTGCACCATCTGTGTACAACGCCCACGGAGGTCAGAAGATGGGGTCATCTCCCCTAGAACTGGAGTTGCAGATGGTTATGAGCTGCCATGTGGGTACCGCAAGAGCAAAGCGGAGCCATCTTGCTAGCACGCACACCCCCGCCCCCCATGTCTGTTCCTTATAAACATACATCCTTATTTGGTCCTTGGAGGTATCCTACAGATAAAAACATGCAGCGATTACAGTGCCTACTGTATGCAAGATCCTCCTTCCCCCACCCCTCCCCACCCTGGCTCGCATGGGTCCATCCTCCTCTGGGCTGACACAGTGCTCACACCTAACCCCTCATCTCTGTGATCTCCAGGGACTTCGAGCTGCTGACAATGACCCTACCGCACCCCCCTATGACTCCCTGCTGGTCTTCGACTACGAGGGCAGCGGTTCTACTGCAGGCTCTGTCAGCTCCCTGAACTCCTCCAGCTCCGGGGATCAAGATTATGACTACTTGAATGACTGGGGGCCCCGGTTCAAGAAGTTGGCGGACATGTATGGGGGTGGCGAGGAGGACTAACCGACCTCACCGCCATCGTGAGAAGGGCACTGGAGGCTGAGCAGCAGAACTGAGCCAAGGTGCCAGAGCCATCTGGTGTCGAGAGATCCCTCCCCGCTGCCGTCCCCCGCGCGGAGCTCTGCAGTATGGACGGACACAGGCCACCGGGCACCCACCATCGCTGCGGCATCTCGGTAGCCACAGCCACGTACCGCGAAGGGAGAGCCAGAGGCACAGCCCTAACTTGAATTTCTTACCACAAAAGCACTGTTAAAACAAAACAAACAAACAAAAAAACAAAACAAAACAAAAGTGCCTTTTGGTACATGACAGATTCCCTAACTCAGGAGTGACTGAAAGAGGAGAGACAGCCCGAGACCCCCACCTCTGTCCACCCCGCCCCACAGCCACAGCCCCATCAGGTACCTTCTGAAGGTGGTGAGCAATGGGAGACAATGTCCTTTTTTATTTTTAAAGCCTTTTATTAAGAAACAGAAAGTAGGTAACTTATTTGCAAAAACAGATCTCAACAGCTTCTGTTAGGCATAGCCTGCGTCTCCTGGGCCCTTTGGCCTCCCTGAGGCTGTTAGGTGAGGATCAGGCTTTTCAGCACCAAAAAAGCACTGGGCCAGCCCAACCCCATCAGCAGAGCCACTTCTGTGTGGACTAGGCCTTCACCTGAATGTTTGCTCTGCCCCTACACACTGTAAGTAGCTGGGGCAGGTGTGATGCCTGAAGACCTTCCCGGGAGTCCTCACCTCTCCACTTGGCCACTGCCACACCCTCAAGTCCACCATAAAGCCTCTCTCTGGACCAGCTGTCGCCCCCAATCCCACCAAAGTCCCCTTTTTGCTTTGGTCCAGGACAGTCCGTTGTCTAAGAAGCTGCAGCATCCTGCAGAACCCTAGTTCAGCCATCCGCTCTTCAGGGTGAGACCCCGAGGGATCCCGTTGAAGGCATAGCAATCACAAACCCTCCACTCAACGGAACCCCTGAACGCTCTCAACACCCTCCCCAGGCTGTGCAGATGCAGACACAAAAGGCAGAGCCTGGCCGGACTCTGGCAGCTGCTTGGCCTCCTTGGGCCCGGCTAACCTGAACTCCCACCTGGTCCCATGAACTGCTATGGATGTGAGGACCTACCAAGAGGCCGGCGAGAATACCTTGCTGTGCCCCTGTGACCACAGATGGACCCGTATTTCTGTTGTTCTCTGGAGCTGGTGGGGCACTTAACCACGGCAGCTTGAGCATGGGGCGAACTGGGCAGGGTGACCGCTTCTGCAGGACAGCAAAGAGGCCATGTACAAGAACCTACGGGAGATGGCAAAGCTTACCTTTTCACTGGAGGGGAAAACAGACCTAGGACGTTCACATGTCTGGGCCCAAAAGAGCCCTGGGATGGGGCAGAAAGGCAGGCACCAATGAAGCATCCTGTGCTGAGTCTTCCTGGCTTACCCCATGCTATAAGATACTCCCAAGGAAGGGGTTGAAGAGTGCTGATTGCTTGGGAGGCCTTGGTGTCTGAGTCTTCTTGGGGAGACAAGAGAAGTCCCGGCATTGAGGAGAAATAAGTTTCTTCCAGATCTCTAACCCATACCTACAACTGGGGGGTCAGGGAGGTCTCAAAAGGGCTGGGGGTCCCCAGGAGATCGCATGCTCCCTTGCCAGGGGTCTCTAATCCATGGCTCCCCTTGGCTTCTTTACTCCGTGGCTAGATCCCCTTTCCCAGACTGCTTTGGCCTCAAAGATGCACCTGAGTGAACTCACAGGTGCCCAACTCGTGGGTATGACCCATTGGATGTCAGGGTTCTTTCCCAAATCAAACCCATGCCCACCTCTGAACTCCTGGACTTGAGCTGGGTTTCTAGCTCAGCTGTGTCTACTCACTCCTCATACCGCTGTCCTAGGAGGGGGGATGAATAGGGGCCTCTGTCCCTTCCTGGGAGTCCCCCTGCCTACAGCCAGCAGTGCTCGTGAAGGGGGTCGGGAGGGCTGTCCTATGCAAATTGCTCGAATCGGGTGGTGCTGAGCTTGGCGTGACCACTGCTGGGATGGACTGTCTCGGGTTAGGGCTGGGGAGTTGAAAATGATTTTCTGGGTTTGATTTTAGAAAACCCAAGAAGGTTCTTGGAAGTGTGCATATGTTTGGTAGGCATGGGAGCCAAGAACTCTCCTGAAATCCCAAGGCTTTCTTAGAAGCCTAGGACAGGAGGTACCAAACCCATCAGTTACCTGGAGGCACGTCTCACCTGCCTCCACCTCCTTCTCCCTACCCCCCAAGGCCTCTGTCACTGCCAGGCCCCTGCAGGAGCATCCGTGGGGTTTCCTAAAAGCTGGACAGCTTGTCCCTTTCACCCTACACCCCAGTGAGCCCCTAGGGCTAGAGGAAGATAGGGTTCTACACACACCCCCAGACCCATCTTGGAACTCCGTTCCCAGGCCAACAAGTTAGCATTAGCCAAGCATACAGTCAGTGTCAAATGTTTCTCTTCTGTAGCTTGTAGATACAACGCGTCTATGGTCAGGGCCCAGCCAGCCTAGGCTGGTGGCCAGCTCTGTGCAGTGTGAGGGTGTGGTTTGGTTCCTTTAAGGAGAAACCTATACCACTGAGTGGCTTGGAAGAACACCTGGCCACGGTCAGCCTCGGTCACACCTGACTCCCCGGCCGGCAGCTTTTCTCTCTCATGTCTTTCAGCACATCCAAAATGCTGGGTCTCCTGCCACCAAAATGTCAGAGTAATGGCCAAACATCAGGCCCTCAGAGATGCCTCAGTTTCCCCATAGTGAGTATGTGGTCCGTTGAGACGACACCTCTGTGCTCTCTAAGGTAAACAGGAGGGGAAGTCTCTATTTCCACCCACACCGAAAGGCAAAACCAAAAACCCACAGCAGAATCTCCCTGCACAGAGCACCGGGTGTGGTAGTGCATAGACCACATACCTAGCAGGCTCTACCACACCAGTCAGCCGGTGGAAACCACCTCCGTGTACACCGGGGACGCATCTTGCTTTTCCTTCCTCTCCTGTTTTCCATTCTGATTTATTTTCTGCATGTTTATTTTTGAAAATGGACAAATGTGTAGCAGCCCGCATGACCGTGGTTGTTTCGGGAGAGATACCGGAGTATGATGTGCTCACACTGCAGCTCTGAGCGCCATGCGGTGAGACAGACGTTCCGACTTTTTTTGTAATCGTCAACAGCACAAATATTTTGTATTGTCGTTTGTATCATTTTGTACCGAAAAAGAAAAAAGAAAAAAAAAACAAAACAAGAACAAAAAGGGAAGAGAGTTGATGTTTTTCGATGTGTTTTTAGTGCCAGGCAGTCTTGGTTCCGGAGGGAACGCAGCTTTGCGGAATTGTCGTGTCCAGGAGTGGAGTTGGGCGTTAGCACGCTGCTCCAAAGGAGGAAATAAAGTCCCCTTTGAAGTAGTTGGCCTCTGACTTGCTTGTGTTTTTCCACAAATTCCGGGATCTGACAGAGTTGGGGCTGTGGGCAGGTGACCTGAGGGCGGCTGGATCAGGCACAGAGTTAGATATGCTCCGCAAATGCCGCTGTGAAAGCACAAGAAAATCCACTTAGGCTGAGAGCAGTCAGTTCTGGTTTTGGCACTGGTTGTCAAATCCAGGGCCTCTCATGGCCTACCCTCCACCCTGCCTTCCTGCACTGGCTGATACGCAAGAAAGCTGCAGCTTGTACATGGACAGATATTCCAGTCTGCACCTGGCCAATCAGCACTCCTGCCCCCAAAATCCCTTGGAGCTTTGGACAGGTTCACTTTGTAAAACAATGTTAAAGTGTGTCTTCTGAGGGAGCTTGTACCGGCTGAGGATAATCTGTGGCCAACAGTGGACTGCAGAAAAGTGCATGGCCCCTGGGAACTGTAGATTCTTTACACTGCTGTGGTGCATAGTCAGATCTGTCCTAAAGTGCCAACACACACACACACACGCGCGCGCGCGCGCACACACACACACACACACACATACACACACACACATGAATGTACACATGTATGTACACATGTATGCACACATGTATACAATGCCTATGTGCAAACACACACAAGCGCATGCATGTGCATGCTCACATGCATGTATAGGTAGGCACATGCATGCACACACACTTGCATGTACGCATGTATGTACACATGTAAAGGTGTGCACATGCATGTTCATATGCATGTATAGGGAGGCACATGCATGCACATAGGCAGGCCTCTAGCCCCTGTTATCTTTCTGTGCAACCCATCCTAGCCATTATCATGTCATCACTGACATTATCAGGAAGCTCAACCCAGCTTTCCGCTCAAGCCTGAATGCCCTGAGCATCTCTTGCCCTCACTTTGAGCTCACCTTGCACCGGGTGTCCTCCTCCCTTTACCTAACCCCTCCCAGCCTGTTCCTGGGCCCTCATTTCCTCCTCAGCCTTTGCCTGCACTCTTCTTCCCTCACAGCTTCCTACTTGTCCCTGCCTTGTCCCAGGCACAGATGTGAAAGGATCTGTGTTCTCAGGATTTCCTGGGCAGGTCAGGCAGGACTCTGGCCGCCATTAAAATTTGAGGTTTCCCCTTATTAAGACAAGAACATCATGCCAACCACACCCCTACTCTTAGGACTTAGATGGCCGACATGCCCTATAGCAGGTCTAGCACCAGTCAGTCAGCCTCCTACCAGCTGGGGCTGTCACTCTTGGTCTCCAGAGAGCAACTTTGGGAGCCATGTCGAGGCCTCATTCTCTGTAGCTTCCAGAACTTCCCAGCATGGTGCTCTGTGAATGGGGATGTCCTACCCTTCCTCACAGGCTCCAGTCCCATCCAAGGACTCTAGAAACTCCAACCTCTGACCACCCACATCAGGCTCCTCGGTGAGTCCCAAAGAACCAGCCATGGGAAGCCAGAGGCTGAGAGAGGAGCACAAGGCCTCCCTGTGGCCCTTGGTGACCAGGCAAGGATGCAGCCAGCAGAGGATCCTGACAGCTTCCAGCTCTAAATGACACCCACAGAGTTCACTAGAGCCACCAACTCAGGGTCTGTTCCCACACAGTGCAGAGAGCAAACACACACCACACACCCTTTACCAGAAGGACAAAGTGTCACACCAGGGGACACAGCAGGCACCAACATGGACGCTCACGGGGATCCTGCCGGGACACCAATCTACCGGGCCCGCTCTTGGAACTGGCAGCTGACAGAACTGTGAGAATTTAGTTCCAGTCATTTCCTTATAGCCACACAGAGACAGCACCAGCACAGGAGGCCAGAACACCACCTACACTCACCAGACTGCAGCCAGACCGCTTTGTGGATGTCGTACCAGAAGAGGGGAGTCCTGTGTGTAGTCACATCCAGTAGAGAAGCAAGTGTCTCAACAGGCAGGGTCTCCCTGATTACAGTATCTCTTTAACTTCCCTTCCTTCCTTCTCATCAGCACCAGCCAAAGAACCAGATACCTGAGCATCATGGAGGAGGCCGATCCTAGTATGTCTTCCAGCCCACCGCTGGCAACCCCTCTCTTCCTGGCAGCACTCTCGGGGGGAGGGGGGGCTTGACCTCTCTTTCTCTTCTCTTTGTCTACCTGTTTGTCTGCCAAGCACAGAGCTGAGTGGTCAGCTCTGTGAGCACTTGATTTGGCATTTCTTTGTCCCCACAAGGACCCCTGCACAGAAATATTCATTCCCAGGTTTCATCTCTTTGAGACAAACACCAACAGGTATCTTGGCTACCTCCGTGACGTGTCTGCATAATCTTGGTCCCCAGCTGCCCATGGGCCACCAGTGGCTGCATTCAGAGGTAGATGGGGATTGTGGGCTGGACAAGAGGAACTGCTTGGATGTGAACTCATGCTGTGGCCCAGGCTTCCTGCGGGTACCAAACCTATACTCTCTTTTACAATACCAGGTAAAGTCCTGCAGTCCTGGGCCTGATCTTGACTGGAGACTTGGCAGGGCCTCCACTTCAACTCTTCCTCAGTTGGAAAGTCAGGGTTTAGCCACACAGCAACCCACACCTGACCAGTGTAGCCAGGTTCTTTGCCAACCCTTAGTAAGGGTGATACCCCGGGCAGGACATGTACCACGAGTTGTCATAGAGGAATCCCCTGTTAGCTATAGGTGGATCTCTTCCTCTCCAGGACCCTGACACACAAGTCTTCCCAGCTAGAGTCCCTTCTCAACATCCTGGACCTCACCTAACACGTGACTCCACTGGGTCCACTGGAAATGCTTCACCTTCCTGGGTAGCATGGGGTCCTCCAAAAGCAAGGAGGAGACTATCCCCCAACCCACTCCTAAAAGCAGACTGATGAGAAAATCAACATGTTTCTCCTTCAGAGGCTCATGGTGAGCACAGGCACATCCACACCAGCAGCTGTCTGTTTCAAGATGGCCACCTATTCTCCTACAAGCACAAGTGTATCTGTAACTCAGGGTATCCTGGACCTCAGGCTCACCTGGGTCTCCATGCCACACCGGCATGCCTCTGATTGCCATTGTTGGTTCCTTAACTGGCTTTGGGTCAAAGTGACTCAGTCATATGAGCTCTCCCTGCTGGCCCAGTCAACAACAGCTTATACCTTTGGAGTCACACAACTATGCCTTGCTACATGAACCCACAGAGATTAGACCCTGACTGGAGAGAGCTCAGAGTCTGAGAACACTGCCCCACCGGGATCGGCCGCTGGGTAATGACACTTCAGACTCAAATCTCTTCCTGAAGATGTAGCCTTCCTTGAAAATGTTTCCTCCTAGGCTCCTAGAGCAGATGGCTCAGACCTGCATACCCAGCAGGTAACACCTTTACTATCTCTGGGAAAGGGTCGTTCTTCAGACCTGAGGTCAGTCTTTGCTTGGGAACAGGTTTGCATTCACAGAGACTTGCGTAATAATAAAAATCACTCACACAGTTAATTACAGTGCGGCTGGCAATTGCAGGAAGATTAGCCACATGTACATTTTGAGGGTGCTGAGCAGCTCATGACATTTACAACTAGGCGACCGCTCTGGCTGGGAAGGACAGTGGGGAGCGCACTCCTACAACCAACTTCCTGGGGTGCAGCCACAGGATGTAGATGGAGTTGGAGAATTTGGTGGGGACCCTCTTCCAGGTCTGGGGAAGAAGACTGGTTGGTCCAGAGACAGAGTTTGGGGAAATGACATGTGATGTCCAGCTTAGGCCATTTTCTAGAAGCCCGGAGACTCTTACATCTCCTTAGACAAAAGTTTCTGTCCTCTTCAGTCAGAGCCACCAGCTCACAGGTCTGCACTGGGCACAGCCCCCCTAACTGTGAGATTGATTTCAGAGGAAGCTATCAACAAACTGAGCAGCAGCATATGTAATGGAGGCCTGCAGGCTGACGTGCACGCATGTGCATACACTGATGTGCAGGTATCTACACATACACTGACATGCACATGTATACACATACACTGACATGCACATGTATATACATACATACGCTGATGTGCACATGTATATACATACACTGATATGCACACATGTACATACACATTGACATGCACATGTGTACAATACATTGATGTGTACATGTGTACAATACACTGACATACACATGTGTACAATACACTGACGAGCACACATGTACACATACACTGATGTGCACGCATGTACAATGCACTGACATGCTCACATACACACACAAACCGTGTACACATGCACACACACTCTGTCCTCCTCAAGTCTATCACAGGCTGTCAGGCACTGCATACCCACTGACATACATGCACGCGCGCGCGCGCGCACACACACACACACACACACACACACACACCCTTCCTTAGATCTACCACAGACTGATGATGAGCACCGTCTGAGGCAGTCCCATGGCTGAGAGGAGCACAGGGAGGCACTGGGTGGAACACTGGGACACTCCATCTGAGCAGCCTCCCTTTGCAGGGCCCAGCTTCTCCTACACCAAGAAAAGCAGAATGGAGGGTCAGAAAGATCTCCCATCCCATTGTGGCAGAAGAGCACACTGACTGGCTTGACTGGAGACGGCAACAGCAGACTGGGTGCTGCTGAGGTAGTGTGGACATTTCCAGTTTGCCGAGGCTGTCCTGGTAACCACCATGGAGCCCCCTAAACAGTCATGCCATACTATAGACACAGGGGTCGTGCCTCAGTCTTTCAGGCTATGCTTCTAGTCTCCCCTCTTCCAGCTCCCTTCTCTCATGTGAACACTTGTCGATGGCCAATCCAGAACGCCCTCACTGACCCTGACTCCATCCACAGTCCTTGCTTCTGAACAAGATTCCATTCACAGGCTCAGGCACCCAGACCTGGCATCTTTAAGGACCATTTCTTCAGCCAGCCACAATCATCAACATACATACATACATACGTACGTACATACATACATACATACATACATACATACATACATACATACAAAAGACCATATAGCCATTGAGATGGCTGAGCAGGTAGAATCTTGCTGTTCGGACCTGACAACCTGAGTTTGATCCCTGGAAGTCACACAGTAGGAGAGATAGAGTCCACAGGGTTGCCCTCCGACCTCCACACGGGTGTCATGATATGCACACATCCACAGGTAAGCACATACGTAATAATAAATAAAGTGTTAAAATAAGGTATTTTAAAGCCCCGGGACTGGGAAGATGGCTTATTTGATTAAGTGCCTTTCTACACTGGGTTTACAAAGTATTTGCTATGATCTCCTCCCACAGGCATGGGGGATGGAGTCAGCTCCCTGGGCTTAGACCCTTGACCGATGGGGCCATCTCCCCAGCCACTGGTTTTTATTTGTTAATTTGTTAATATGATTTATGCAAATCACAAACTAGGCAAAGCGATAAAAACCGTGAGGACTCAGGATTCCCACAGGGACATTAACGGGCAACAGCAGGCCGTCAGCCTTCCTGCCTCACCTCTCAGCTGCCCAGGTTCAGGGCTCGGTACTGTACCACCCTGGAAGGGACTTGACTGGCTCTGGGCAACGGCCTTGGTGCCACGAAGCTGGTGTTTGCTTGGATCATTTGGCTGGAAGTGGTAGGAGGTGAACCCTTTCCCCACTCCACACCTTTGCCTGGCCAATGGGAGCCCAGCCTCCAGCTTCTCACAAGATGGCCAAGACACTAGGATAGCCTCATCCCTGCTGCCCAGTGTGATCAAAGGCTCTGTCCAGACCTCTCAGGGTGTCCCACACACACCTGGCTGTCCTACAAAGAGGGCCCAGCCATAACAGGTCAAACTTGGTATACATTCTCTTGCCCAGAAAGCCAACTGTAACTGCCACTCACGGAAGCATGTCTGAGACCCTCCCTCTCCACAACCAAGTGCCTGTCCATACCCCCATTTCATGTCACAGGCAGCACAGATATGTATGATGACCAAGATGTGTTCAAGGCTCAAGGCCAACCCTCAGCATGGGGGGGCCACACCCCTACACACCACACACACCCTCACACACTCCCACATCCCCACACCCTCTCACCCCCTCAAACTCCCTCCACCTCCTCCCACACCACCTCATACCCCGTTCACACATCCCCACCCCTCCACTCCCTCATACCCCCCTCACCTCTGTACCTCCCATCCCCTCACATACCTCACACCCCCACACCCCTCCCCAGCCCCACCCCTAACCTCCCACCCCTTCACATCCCCTCATATCCCACACACACCCTCATACCCCCTCATACCCCCTCCCACACATCCCACAAACCCCCATACCCTCCCACACACCTACACCTCCAAATCCCCCTCACACCCCCTCTTACCCCACACCCCCTCACACCGGTAGGAATCAGCTCATGACATTGGCTCCTCATCCAAATGGAACTGTGGCCCTGAAGCTGCCCTGTGGCTTCCCCTGATGCAGTACTCACTGTGGTGACTTTTTCAAGACTGTTTTCCTGTAAGCTTAGATTTTTTTTTTAAGCTTAGATTTTTTAAAACCTACTTTTAATAAAAGTTCTTAAATGCTTTAACCTCCCTTTTAGCCCACCACCCACCAGACATAGTGGAAAGGAAAGGTTAATAGAGCAAAGGAAGATGTGGACCCATTTAGAAATATTTCCTTGGAGCGAATTCAATCTTCGTTGTTAGGATATCAACAGTTCAGTTCACACAAATCAACAATGGCAGCTGGATCCACTCGCAAACACCATTCACAAATCAGCAACAGCAGGTCAGTCCAGAGGAAACCACAAGGCTCTGCCAATTGGCCTGAGACCACAGAAACAATAAGAAGCTCCTAGAACACCACCAGTAAGTTCTTTTTCGTTGTGTTTCTCTCTATGAAGTCACAACAAATGATGACCAGCAGAGACTGGTAAGGCGAACCAATACCATCCAGCATCATACACTGTCCATTGGGTTATTTTTATACCCTTTCCAAACATCACGTGTTCTTTAAGCATCCCCTCTAGCAAAACATTGCATGCCCTTTCTCCAGGCTCCCTCCAGAAAAACACCATGTGTCTGTTCACAGTGAAATATTCACCCACATGTCTGCTTCAGCAAAAACATCCTCTTGTAAGACAGTTTCCAGAAAAGCATCACATGACACAACTGAGTCTCCAAATAAACCAGAAATTTCCACTTCAGCTCCCTCTTTCTTTTTAACTGTTTTTATTTTACTTTATGTGTGTGGATGTTTGCTTGTAGTGCGTCTGTGTTCTGCATGCTTGCCTGGTACCAGTGAGCCATCCCTTCAACGCCAAGATTGGCTCCTTTCACTTTAATTTTTCCAATCAGCTGTATTGGAGATATAATGTGCCTGTAATGAAATTCACCAATTTCATTTTACTTACTGGATTTTCTAGATTCCTTTGTTTTGTCTACATGTAAGTAATGTACCTTATGCCTGTCTGCTGCCCATAGAAGTCAGTCTACAGAGAGTTCCAGGAATGCCAAGGTTACAAAGAGAAACCCTGTCTCAAAACAAAACAAAACAAAACAAAAATAACAACAACAAAGAAACAAAGAAACAAAAAAACCCACTGAGCCATCTCTGGTGGTATGAATAAAAATGGTCCCTTGCATGCCCGTAGGGACTGGCACTAAAACTCTCAACTGTGAGCAAGTCCCAATTAGCCAATCACATATTTTCCTTTATAAGACTTGATGTGATCATGGTGTTTCTTCACAGTAATAGAAACCCTAAGGCACAATCTCTACAACCCCCTGGATATTTTTTTTTAAAGACAGGATCTGTAGCTCTGTCTGTGAGGTTACTATATATCCCAGGTTGGCCTCCAACTAGCAGAAATCCTCCTGCCTCAGTCTCCTAAGTGTTGGGACTACAGACATGAGTCAGCACATCAGTGTAACACCAGTCTTTTTTTTTTTTTTTTGATTCTTTTTTTCGGAGCTGGGGACCGAACCCAGGGCCTTGCGCTTCCTAGGCAAGCGCTCTACCACTGAGCTAAATCCCCAACCCCAACACCAGTCTTATATAACAATTTGATGAGTGTTTATGGCCATGTTCTGCTGGGTACCTCTACAGTTGCGTAGTCTGTTCTGGTCTGTCCAGCATGTTCTGCTTGTGTCCCCTGCAGCCACCCTAGGCCACATTCCAGACCCAGTACTGTGCTTGCTGTCAGTGAGGTTCCCTGTCCCCAGACCGTCTGACCTCTGTGAACAGGACACCCCTGAGAGCTGCCCAGGCTGCCGTGCACAGCACTCCTCACTATGCTTCCTAGTCTGAGAACACACTAACCATTTGTTTCCTACACGCCTGCTGAAGGGCACCTGGCTGCCCCCAGTGTGGGGCACTAATGACTCAACCTCCCTGTAGTGAGCATCCACTTGCAGTGTCTGCTGGTATAGGACTTTCTCTGGGGTGGCCTGTGCTTAACTTCCCAGGAATCCTCCCTCCATGCTGTTCCACAGTTCTGGAACACACACAGAGCTGCGCTCCTCCCAGCATTTAACCATTCTGCCCAGCGTCATTCTTCCAGTGTGCAAAGCACCTTGCTGAGGCTTCAATGGACATCCCCCTAGTGGTTGGAGACCAAACATCTTTCTATGTAAGCTTGCTGCCCTCAGGGCATCTTCTCTGATGACTTTTCTGCTCAGATCTTGACTTCAGTGTTCCTCTTTATGGTCTGGTATTCAGTGACCTTCAAACGCATTTCTCCAGCCCTTCCGGGCCCCACTCTGGGGGGACACCCCGCTACTCGATATCTGAAGTGACATCAAATTTTTGTGTGGTAGCCCTCTGAGAAGTCTTTCCGCTTTTGCATTTCTGCAAGCCTTTTACCCCTTTTTGAAAAAGACATTTCGTTGGGTAAAAACCCAGATTCCTTTTTTTTTCTTCAGTGTTACCTTGTCTTCGCTTGCGCTTCTCCCAACAAAAATGTCTTACGTGCCTTGCTATTGCTTTTCCCTTCCTATTTCACACGTTTGAGTTTTATTGAGCTTGGGTTTCATCAAATTTGAAAAACAAAACGAAACCTCTCGGAGCTGGAGAGATGGCTCGACAACTGAGAGTCTAGTTTCCAGGTCCTCAGGAGAATTAGACACCTCTGACCTCCTCAGGCTGCTATGCCCAAGTGCCCAGAAAGACAGACACAACACACAGACAGACACATGTAATTTTTTTTTTTTAAAGACAGCCTCTACTGTTATCCAAACTTCTTTCTCACTCTCACCCCACAGTTTAGGAAATTGCCATTGTCCTCCTGGAGCTGCCCACACACAGCCTGCTCTATTCCCGCAGTGTGCTGGGTGCTGGGTGACTCTGTCCACTCCCACCTGTCTTCACAGTATCACTGGAAGCAGCTCCTTCCAGACGCTGTGCTTCACAGCGGGGGAAGCCCTTGCCTGCCTCAGCCTGCTCTCCGCCTCTCCAACACTGAGACTTCTCAGTAGCTGGGTTTCTTCCCGTACCACTATACCGGTCAACATTTCTAGGTCCATTTTAATTGGCAGTTTTTTTCTCCTCACTGTAGATGTTTTTGCTTCTTCAAGATGGTGACCAGATGTCGTGACATCAACCTTTAATGGATATTTATGTCCCTGTAAATGTTCTTGGGTGTTGCTATGGGACACTTCAGTCACCTGAACATCTTCAGCCTTTTGGGAACTTCCCTCTGAGCTTTATCAAGTACAAAAGGTTCCAATGACTCCTGAGCTCTGAGCTCTGTCCTACCAGCTGGGGAGGAGCTGGGTAATGGTTATATAATGCCAACTTTGCAGGATGATCTAGGGAAACCTAGAAGACGAACCTTCGGGCTTCTCTATTGACAGGGTTTCTAGATCAGGTTAAGGTAGAAAGATCTGCTCTAAATGCGGGTAGCACCACCCCTTGAGCCGGGTTCCTGTAGTGAATCAAAAGGAGAAAGAGAGCCCAGCATCTGTTTCCCCATTTCCTGACTGGATCCAGCTGCATCCAGCTCCTGACACCATGATGGTACTGCCATGGCACACCCATGATGCCATGATAGAGTGCACCCACAAACCTTAAGGCAAAATAAACCCTCTGAAGTAGAAACTTCTGGTTTCTTTGGAAAGTCGGTTGTGTCGAATGATGCTTTGCTGGGGCACACAGGTGAAAGGGTTTTGCTAAAGCAGGAGTGTGAGAGGACACATGACGTTAAGAAGGACCCAACAGACGGCAGACGCCACCGGACCACGCTGGATGTATCGGTTTGCCGTACCATTGTTTAACGGCCATCATGGTCATGACTCCATAGAGATAAACACATCAAAACATGTGGGCGTGCAGGTGGCTTCTTGCCACTTCACCAGGCTCAGGAGAACTGGCAGAGAGATACCAGCTGACACAGACTCACATGGAGTTTTGCTAAGACAGACTCACGCAGGGAGGCAAGACCTGGGGGAGGACACGGTGACATTTGGAGGAAGTATAAACAGGACCCAGCGGACATGGATGGTGGACGTGCATAGCTAGCTTTGCAACGCATTGAGTCTTCACCTCAATGATCTCTTTGTTGAGAGAGGCACAGCAGTGAACTTCTCCTGGTGTCCCTGCTGGTCCTGGTCATTCCTCCTGATTCATGCCGATTCAGCAGAGGCCTGGCTGTTTCTGCTAGGCTGTGCCAACACTGCTGCTCTCCTGACAGTACTGAACTAGACCGCTGGTATATTCATGAAATATCTGTGAGTGGATGGAGCTGCCGCTGCTGACCTGTGAACTAAACGGCTGATTTCCTGACAACGTAGATTGGATTTGCTACAAAGAACGATTTCGAAACAGTCCCCTTCCTCGTAGTCTAATAACCTTACTTTTCCACTACTGCAGGTGGGTAGTGGGCTAGAAGGGAGGTTAAAGTGTTTAAGAACCCTTATTAGAAGTAGAGTTTGAAAAACCTAAACAACTCTCCCCTACTTAAATCATTTTCTGTCGTGTATTTCAGCCAATGCAATGAGAAGAGTGAAAAATAATCCACCATGTTCAGCAGCTCGTGTATGTGTGTGTGTGTGTATCTATATCTGTGTGTGTGTATCTATGACTCTGTCTGTGTGTATGTATCTATGTCTGTGTGTGTGTGTGTGTCTGTGTCGGCATGCCTGTGTGTGTGTGTGTATGTGTGCCTATGTCTGCATGCCTGTGTGTGTGTATCTGTGTCAGTATGCCTTTGTGTCTGTGTCTGCATGTCTATGTGTGTGTATATATGTATCTGCGTACTTGTGTGTGTGTGTGTGTGTGTCTGTGTGTATGTGTCTGTGTCGGCATGCCTGTGTGTGTTTGTATCTGTGTCAGCGTGTGTGTGTATCTATGTCTGTGTGCATGTGTACATGTATGTGCATGTGTCCGTATATTTGTTTCTGTGTCTGTGTATCTGTGTCTGCATGCCTGTGTGTGTGTATCTGTGTCAGCATGCCTTTGTGTCTGTGTCTGCATGTCTATGTGTGTATATATATCTGTGTCTGCATACTCGTGTGTGTCTGCAAGTCTCTGTGTCTGTGTGCTTATGTCTGTGTGTCTGTATGTGTCTGTGTGTGTCCGTGTATGTGTCTCTGTATATCTGTGCTTATGTGTTTATATGTGTGTCTGCATGCCTATGTCTGTATATCTGTATCTCTGTGTCTGTGTGTGCATCTGTGTATGTGTGCCTGTATCTGTGTATCTGTGTGTCTCTGTATCTGTGTCTGTGTATCTATGTGTATATGTACCTGTGTGTCTTGTCTCTGTATCTGTGTGTGTATGCATTGTTTGTGCATGTGTGTGTATGTGTGTATATGTGTGTATCTATGTGTATGTACCTGTGTGTGTCTGTGTCTCTGTATCTGTGTGTGTATGCATTGTCTCTGCATAGTGTGTCTGTGTATATGTATATATCTATGTGTGTCTGTGTGTCTATGTGTGTGTTGGAAGGGGTGAACACATGTCCTCAAGGTCAGAGGACAACTTGTGAGTCAACCTCCCATGGGACCATGTGGGTCCCAGCGTTTGAACTCGGGTCAGCAGGCTTGGTGGTCAAGACATCTTTACCCACTCAGCCACCCTATCTGCCACAAGCTGTGGGATCTTACTCCTTTGTCAGGCATATGCTTTCCCAAGTCTGTGGTGTGCCTTATTTTCCCGAGGATCTTTTTTAAACACATTCTAAAAGGGAATTATGCTCCCCTCTATTTTTAGCCTTTCTCAATGATACAACAATCTCAAGACACCAAGTAACATGTCACTTTTCAGAAATAATTACACTTCACAGAGAGATTCAATGTGTCCACTGTCTTCTGTTTCCACTATTTGAATTGTTTGTTATAGATCAGTAGATGCCACAAATAGGCTAAGTAAGACTAAGAAAGAGCAGCAAACAGATACAGAAACCAAAGACTTGAGGACACAGTGGGCTGGATGCCAACTGCCCTGCATATGGTGGTCATAATCACCCAGAGCCCTGTGACCTACACAACCCGCTGTGGGTAAAGGACAAGTGATCACAGTCTGAGAGTCCCTCACCCATCACAGCACCATGAGGCTGCTACCATGAGGCAGGAGAGTAGGTCTTCTTAGCTACTCTAAGCCCTCACCTCCATATGACTTTCTAGTCCAGACTGCAGTTCTGTAAGATTTCAAGGCACTGCTCAGTCTACCTTCCTAAGGCTGCAACTCTTTAATACATGTTACTTTGTGTTGACCCCACTATTAAATTATTCTGTTGCTACTTCTTAATTCCAATTTTGTTGTTACGAATTGTTGTAGCTGATCTTTGCTACTTTGTGGGTTCTTCTCTTTCCCACCCTTCATCCCCTAACAAACACATGAGAAACAAGGATAAGAGTGAGAGCAGACTAGGAAAACCCCTGAATCTAACTTCTTTCCTTTTGTTTCTTCTTTGACCAGGGCTACTCACTGTTAGGATCTAAGTAAAATATTAAGGCCTAGATGGAATGTTAAGGCCTGGGTAACTGTTACATGGTTGGCCTGCTACCATAAGAAAACTTTCTCATGTTTCTGCTGTTCCTAGGAAACTTTCCAATGCTAATATTGATTACATATTTTATTATGTTCTGTGCCCTTGGAAACCAGTCACAATAGAAGTCAGTAGAACTGTTTTTTATAGTTACTCACCGTAAGTTTGGACCCAAACCAACCACCCAGCAGTACTTCCTATACATGTGTATAAGTTTGTATGATTTAAGCTTTCCCTGGAATGGACCCTAACAAAAGAAATATAAGAAACTATTTAAAATAAGACTTCCATTTTGAGTAGTAGTCAAGTAAAGTTTAAGTTCCCAAGACTTCCCTGGGAACTGACGACCAGAGTCATGTGCACAGGTAACTGACATTCTGTTTGGCAAGACATGAATGTTAGACAAGTCCCATCCTGGTAAACAAGACATGAATGTTAGACAGGCAAGTCCCCTGCCACAGTTGAATATCCCAACCAATAGGAGCAAGGTAAGTGTACCTGATCCTAAGGAAGTCCCCTATCTCTAAATCCTGATTGGCGAAACAACTTACCACAGATGTTTGTGGATTTGGGGCTTAAAAAACCCTATAAGATCTTAACTCAGGGTCATGGTTGGGTTCCTGGACCTGGACCCCAGTTCTGAGATGTCTGCTCAGTAAACTATCCCTGTCTGACTGAGATCAGTGTCTGTGTGGTTTGTAAGGTAATTCCTGGACCCAACAGTAACAACCAGCCACCACCTCACCCCACCTATGAGGCCCTAGCATTTACATACCTTCTGAAAAGTTCCCAGAACACCAAGTGTCACACAATCACAGAAACTATCTGCAGCTGGCAAAACCACACTTCTGCTAGCACATGAGACAAATCAGGGAGCTGCAGAGAGTCCGAAGCAGCCACACATCCCCACACCTGGGGTTAAACCAGAACCACAGTCTTATTATTTCTGTTTTTGAAAGAAACCAAAATTACCAAATTGTCACTATAAATTATACTGTGAATGTCTGATATGTATCCCCTGTTGGGGTCTCGACCTACAGACTTTTGGGCAGATCTTCTCAAATCTGGCGTGAGGATCTTATGATGTCATCAACATGGCAGAATCAGTGTCAACTGAGACACAGGCCTCTGGGAATGCCTGTGGGTGCTTATCTTGATTTCACCAAGACCCTAAAGTGGGTAGCATCATTCCATGGCTGGGATTCTGGATTAAGAGGAGAACAGCAGCTAAGCAGTGTTGACTCTGCTTCCTGACTCTGGATAGAAGAGCAGCTGCCTCACGCTCCAGCCATCTTGACTCACCCGCCCTGACAGACTCTGAGCCAGCATAAACCCTGTCTCCTTTCAGTCACTTCCCTTAGTTTTTACAGCAACAGGAAAACACTATCGTACGTAGCCTTCACCACATGCACCCGACACGTGCTCTGTTTTGGTGCTACTGTTAACAACATGCTCCAAGTTTTCTAACCACTTGTTTTCTCGTCCCTGGAGTGCAGGATTACAACTTGGCTGCAGGCCTGAGTGTGGCACGGAGCTCACACCCCGCCTCGGCAGCCAGGCTTACAGGGGTATCTGTCTGTCACACACCCCTATACCCATCCCCACGGTGTACAGGATAAGGCCTAGAATGGGAAGAGCACAGCCTCTCTGGTGTCCTCTGGGTGAAGCCAGTCCGGAAGGGGGCCTGTGCTCGTTTAAGTCCATGATTCAGAAAGACCAGAGAGAGACTCAGAAATGGGAAAAATAGGCATGACAAATACAGATAAATTTGTTTTTAATAAAGGAGTTAATTTTCTTTCAATCCTATATAAAACAATAGCAATTAAAAACTTCATTTCTGAAAGTAAAATATTTACATATTAACAAGTAACTGTGCAAAATTTACATGAAAAAATGGAAAGACGGGGATTTCCTAAAAGATAAAATGAAAGGTGTAACAGTTCTTGGGTGTCATAAAAAATACTGATCAGCGTTCAGTTCACACGTGCGAATTGAAGTCTAACATGAGAATCCACACGGAGAAAGCCAAGTATTTACAGTCATAAAAGTACTATCATAGACAATTTAATACAATAACCTCTGAAAATATAAAGAACCAATTAGTATATTTGTAATAAAAAAATAGGTACAAAGAAGGGGCTTTGCTCTGGACGCCTGTAAGGTTGGCCACAGCTTGCATACAGTCTCTTAGCAAAATAATTATAGTTTACATAGCCATCTTATGTTATGTGCCAAAAATTATGTACAATTACTGACAAAATACACCAACCATTTCCAACACTTGATCCACACTGAGAAACAGTCTGCTGTTGATTCTTCTCAACTCTGATTTTATTTCATCTAAGTCTTCACTCTGAGCTAAAAACACAGTGCAAGTAAAATATATTTATGCTGAAAAGGTTCTCATTTCCTTCCACTTTACAGCTTCCAAACTGCAGCAAATAAAACATATTTGTACAGGTGCTGCACCCCGGCCTCCATTAGCAGAAATGGGACCCTGCTTGGAGGTTATGATCCTGGGGAGTTTCATGTAGAAGGGAGGTAAGGGACAGGGCGGGGTGGGGTGATAAATAGTCTAAAAAATCAGTTTGCTTCGCCAACTGACTGCTACAACGTAAAATAAGAGATGAGGTCATCGGCTGTAGACGGACACCTAGCGGGTGAGTCAGGGTGAGCGGAACCAAAACGCACACAGGATGAGCAACTGCTAATTATTTGCTAAGCGCTTCCATCAGTCTTTAAATATGGCTTGTTTGGCAAGAAGGCCACTCAGCCGAGGATGAGCTCGGGTCAGCTGTCCTGTGAGAGCATCCACAGGCCTTTGTGTTCTCTCTGCTGCAGACACGGTTTCTGCCGCACTGAAGAGCTGATTTATAAACAGGAGTATAAAACTGCTCCATTGTAAAGAGGTGGCTGTTTTTAAACAATATCCCATTTGCTTGTTACAAAAAGGCGTAATCTGCAAATATATAAAAACGTCCGCAAGCGTCCCATCAGAAACGCCGGCTCATCCTGTTACTTAAGGAATGCTTTGTAGAGCAACAGTGAATGGCTTGTCTCACGCTCATTTTCTAAACAAAATATGAGGTCCCTGAGGTTGACCCGCGTGATTCTTTGCCGTGTGAACTGTCTGGGGGTTCCCACGCCGGAGCCGCCTGGGACTGCTGCGCCTGGGCCTGAGCCCTAGTGAGGAGAAGGGAGAAGACACGTGCATTAGTGACGGTGGAACAGTCAGGAGGCAGAGGAAGATTCAAGTATCCCAAGAATTTGAAGGAAACAGGCATGGACAAGCCCCTTCCTTCCACTGTCCTGTTACTTAAGTCCCCACTCTACAGCACACTCAGGATACCCACCCGCTCCAGTGTCCTCACAGGCTTGGTCCTGAGAGGGAGAGAAGACAAAGCCAAGGCTCTGAAGTGCCCCCACTCCCCATACCACACAGCACAGTACTGCCCAAGAGGCTCAGACGAGGGGAGACCAAAGACCACACTTGGACTGTGCCGTTCCCTCCTTGGCTGCCAGAGGCACTAGGCCTGAACTCATGGACAGGGTGGTGGGCTGCTGATCAGCTGGAGAGGCCGACGGCCAAGGGAAGGGAGTTCTCTGCTCCCCTAGCTGGCTGATCTCATCACTGCCTCCATCTGACCCCTGCTGGGCTCAAACCACAAGCTCCCCATGGACTCAGTAGAGAACCAGGTATGTGTCCTGCTGGTTAAACTGCTCATGTGTATTCAAGTAACCATGCTGCAGTGACATCCTCACTATGCCTCCACAGTCAAAGCTGAGGAAACTCAAGTACCACCTGCTACTCGTGAGGCCACAGGGGCCCAGGAGCCAGTAGACGGCAGTCATAGGAAGCTGGCAGGCAGGTCAGGTACAAGTGTGCCTGCATGACCTGGCCACAGTTTCTTCATGCATATGACAGTCCAACTGAAGAGAGGGTACTTTTCCTCAGATGCGGGGAGACACCACTGTCCATCTGTGGCCTGGCCTCCACCATCACCTTAGTAGCCATGTCGTTTCGGGTGGACAATTTCCTTGGATGTTGTTGGCAGCAACAGCTCTAAGTAGTGTTTCACCCCTGAGATTAGTGGTGCCTCTTAAAGGGCCACAGTGAAAATGTGCAGTTGGTAGGAATGAGGGAAACCGTTGGTCTCCCAAAAGCCACCTCGGGCTGTGCTTGGGCCGGCATACCCATGAGCTTCCTTCTAGAGGGTCTTGGTGATCTGGAAAGGAGCAACAAACCAGTTTCTGGGAAGAAAGTCTATAGCGGAGGGCTCCAACAGAAGCAGCAAGAGGGGGCTGCTGAGACCGGCAGAGTCTGCAGGTCTTGGAGCCCTGTAGCAGGTTGAGGTCGGTCCAAACTGCCTCTCCATTTTCAGCAGTGACTTCACTCTTCTTGCACTTGCTAATAAACCTGATCTAAATCACCTGACTACAGGCCCAAGAGAGAAATCCAGGTGACGATGACATGGTGCCCTGGCCCACTGAGACCCTGCCTGGGCAGCAGGGTGGTGTGTGGCCAGTGTCCAGGCTGTAGTTCATGCCTCTACTTTTAGGTTCAACGGCCAACAACAGGGCTGGGAGGAGCGGGGAACATTCATCTCAGGCACAATATTGAACAAGTTCTAAAAGTTAGAAACTGAGACAAACAGGGTCAACCTGGGACCCACACTTTCTGACAAGCACTAATGAGGCCCACAGCTTCATGTAAGCACACCAGCCTGGGCTTCCAACCCGGTGGGACAGCTGTCACTGCTCAAACCTGAGGCCAGCAGTCAGGTGAAAACAGGACACAGATTCTCGATTGTGTTCTGTGGGCCTTATACGCCACAGGAGGTGACTCAGTTGTAAAACCAAAAGTGCAGGCTGAGGCACAGCACAATGGATGCTACGTCACTTCTGAGCACATTCAGGGCTGGCCACAGCAAGAGGAGCCTAACCCCCCACCTCAGAACCGTGACCAGCTCTCCTGAGTGAATGGTCCTCAGAAGACTATGGCACTTAGTGTATCCAAAACCCTCCTGGCCTGTGGGAGCACACACAAGTCATCCAACCTGTGGAGTCTCAGAGCCCCCTGGGAGTCCTTTGCTACTGCAATTAAAGCTTCTGCTCAGAGCCCAATACAGGGGTCCACAGGACCAAGGCATTTGCCAGTACCCACATGAAAGCTGAAACTTTAACATGGTAACTACAGTTCAGAGGACTCAAAGGTGTTTCAAGGGTGAGCATGGACACAAACATGGACACAGAGACAGACAGACAGACAGACAGACACACACACACACACACACACGTGCAGGTGCACACACAAGCACACAGACATGAACATACATGCACACAGACATGAACATACATACACACATGGACATGGACACACCTGATGGCAATACCAGGAAAATTCTTCCTGGTACATGAGTCTGGGCCTCCTGGGTTGTCCTGCTGTGGCTACCCACCTGGCCCCACCCGAGGCTATTGAAACAACTGAATAAAGAGGTGAGTCTACTTATCTATCTAGTGTCGTCTACTAAGGCCAGCCTGCTACACACAGGGCCTATGTAGTCCTATGTTCTAAGGGAAGTGCTGGGCTTCCTCTCTTCCCCAAGGTCACAGGGTCACAGTGCAGTAGTCTGACTCTTCTCCACCAAGGAGTCCCCTTCAAGAACAGGCCAGAGCTCTGCACCTCAAAACAGTATGAGTGTTCCTGGGAAACTTCTAAGACTAGCCATTAGGTCAGAGTAGCATTGGGAAAGCAGCCTACATAGGACCAGACCTATCATGGCTACCATCCTTACAGATGGAACTCTGTCCTCAATCTGTGAACTGCCCCACAAGAGCCATACTCACCTACAAAACATCTGAAGAACATAGCAGACGCTCAGAACTCTGCTAAGAAATGAGGTCAATTCTAAGAGGCTCAGCACCAGGGCAGCCTGGCCACCTCTCCAGTGCAAAACTCTAATGAAACTCCTGGGAGAAACTGCCCCTATGCAAAGCCAGGGGTGTTAGAAGAGAGGATGCCACCTTACAGCATGACCACACTCTCAGAAAAGTGGCTCACAACAAGTGACACACCAAGAGGACAAGAATGGACGGAATCTGGGCATGTACCCAAGTAGTCCAAACTCAGGCAGTGAGGAAGGAGACTTACAAGCTTCAATAGGTCCTTAGATAGCAGAACAGAACCTTCCAGACAGGAGGAACGAAGGGACAGAAATGAGGGGTTCAGGGTCTACAAAATAAGCATGCACAGAGTCAGCAGACACCAGCAGGCCCTGAGCAATCAACTACAGCAAGATTGGTACGGCCTAAACAGAGTTTCCAGTACTGCCAGGAGAGGGCGCCATCACCCCGTGAGTAACAAAACACCTAGGTGCCACATCTGAGGTAGAGCACACCCCCAGACAAGTTCCTGGTCAAGCAGTCCAAGGGCAGCACTGTGCCTATGAGCTCAGAGCTCAAAAGCACTGCTGTTGCAGAGTGGAGAGACAGAAGAGGCCAGTGTGGACACACAAAAAGGAGTTTCAAGCAAGTCCAGAAAGAGAAGAAGGAAAGTCAGAAAAGGGAAGGAAAAAAGAGTGATAAGGGTCAGATAGGCCACCATGCAAAAGAAGCTCTGAACTTTGTAAACTACATAAACCAAGGCTTGCAGCACAGAGAGGGCCCAGGCCACCACGACAGTGACAACAGCTCCCAGTGATTAACTTACCAAGGCAAGAGAAAGCATGGCAGGCACCTCTGCCTTTAACCAACCTGCAAGTCAGGACAGCGTGATCAGCCACCACTGGATGGCAGCAGCGAGAAACGCGGCTGAGTTGCTGGATGCTGGCTTCATCTTCCCCCAAGCAGCTTAAGACACAGGTTCAATTAGCCTAGAGCTGAAAAGCAACATCTCCAGGAGGCCAGCCTCACAGGATAGCAAGTGAGAAGAGAGGCAGGAGGTGTGAAGATAAGGCACCGTAGCATTACAGAAACCACTGTGAGACCAGGGTCGTTACAAACTGTGTAAGGACAAAAGGAACCACAAGAACACAGACAAAACCTTCCTTAGACAAGAGCCTTCACAAAGAAGCCAAGAGTGGCCACAAGCACCTGTTCCCTCAGAGCACCTGTTACCCCAGCACTTGGGAGGTGAAAGATTGAGTTCAAGGCCAGCCATGCAATCGAAAGACTAAAGAAACAGAGAATACTGGTGCACACCTTTAATCCCAGCACTCTGGAGGCAGAAGCAGGTGAACGCATCTCTGAATTCAAGGCCAACCTGGTCTGCATAGTCCCTTCCAGGACAGCCAGGGCTATACAGAGAAAACCTGTCTCAAACCAAAACAAGAACAACAAAAATAAAAATGAATACGAGGTGGGCCACCATGGCACATGCTGGTAATCCCCAAACTTGGTAAGGAGAGTGAGGTGAGTTTAAGGTCATGCTTAGTCACAACACAAGTTCAAGTCCAGCCTGGGCTGCAGGAGCTGTCTCAAACAAAGTCACAAGCACAGGTAAAGAAACAGAAGGTGCCAGGGAGACATGGATGTGTATGCACATGTGTGTGTGCACTGCCTGTGCACTGCCCATGCACATGTGCATGCATGCTAGGCCACAAGTTAATGGCTACCTTATTTGTATAGTGAGAATTTTGGTCTGGTTGAAAAAGACAGAAATACTTTGGGAATGTTTTTCTTTTAATCCCAGGTGTGGGGCTGCTTCAGATTGACCACAGCAGCTATGACTTGCCTCATGCTCTAGCAAGGGCGTAATTTTGCCAGTTGCAGATGATTTCTGCAGTTGAGGAACATTTAGAATTCTGGAAACTTTTCAGATCCTATAATGTCAGGATCCCTGAGAGTTGGTTGTTGTTGTTGGGCTGTTGGTCACAGTTTGTTAAGTAGTTG
This sequence comes from Rattus rattus, assembly GCF_011064425.1. Classification (NCBI taxonomy): domain Eukaryota; kingdom Metazoa; phylum Chordata; class Mammalia; order Rodentia; family Muridae; genus Rattus; species Rattus rattus. The sequence continues at coordinate 157,009,045 of NC_046158.1, forward strand.
TGTGTAAAGAAGAAATTAGAATACTGATGAAGATCAAACTTGCCCTAAGGAACTTGACGTGGGAGACGGTGTCTCACTCACTCACTGACTCAGCTATACTGCAGTTAGCAAGCCCTGGGTTCTGTTCTCCTGCCCAGTGCTTGGACTGTAGTGCACACTACAGAACCTGGCTTTTTGTGCCTCAGCTGATAAGTTACAAGGGCTTACACCTTACAATAATTCAGCAAGCTACAAAAACACACAGCAGAAAAAGTTCATTGGTGTCTTTTAACTCCCCTGGTGTCCTTTTCAAAGTGTGAAGTTGCTACCCAAGGTTTTACTCACTTCTTGGCCTCACTTCTGTGTGAGTTTTGGAGGCCTGTACACTTGAACAGCAGACCCAGTTGCTGCAGCTTTTCAGAGAACACATCTACATAAAGATTCTGGCTGAGATTTTCTTCCTATGCCACACTCAGACGTTTTACCTGCCCCTGAACTGAGAGGGATGTCCCTGTACCTCTAGGGTATGGTCTCCACACCCAAAGACTGCTGCACAGGGAGTCACTGCTGGCTCCAGGGCTGGAGATGGGTCAGCAGTCCTTGGCAGGGACAGCACTGCCCTGCTGAAGCCACTACCCTAAGCTGACCCAATCTGCCTGCTCCACAGCAGGACAGAACTGCCCAAGCAAAGCAGACAGCAGTTTCTATGGGGATAAAGGCAAAATAGACTAAGAGGCCTGGTGGCAACACAAGAGTTCAACCAAGGTTTTAGCTAAGTTTCCCCAGGATGAAGGGTCATTCTCCATTAAGACTCATGTAAAAAATAGCCAAACACAAACACACAGACAGGGGTGCTGTGTTGTACTGGACTAGAAAAAAAAAGTCCCACGTCTGCACAGAGCCATAGGAACAGAATAAACTGAAACAAGTCCAGCCCACATTCTTCAGAGTGTAGAAAACCAGCCAGGGGCCTCATCACATCTGATCAAAGATGCCCAGCATTCAGTGATAGGCACTAGACATGCACTGAAACAGGGAAAGGAGAACAGTGAGGGGAAACCGAGGCTGGAAGCTTCAATATATATGTTCAACAACATAGGAGAGATCTAGCCATCATAAAGTGGCAGACAGGGGACGTCTGCTACTCACTAGAGGGATGCTTGCAAATCCATAGCCTATAGATAGAACATTCCTCATGCTGTGGTGACCCCAGCCATAAAATTATTTCACTGTGACTTCATAACTGTACCTTTGCTACTGCTATGAATCCTAATGTAAACATCTGACATGCAGAGTATCTGATATGCAACCCCACAGGGATCTTGACCACAGGTGGAGACCTACTGCTGTAGGCACGCTCAACTAAAATCAACGTTTTGTAAATGGGAACTGCACTGGAGCTCAACAGCCAACAGGAGTTGGCACAACTCCAATCTGGCCAAGGAACAGGACCCAGTCTGAAGGGCACAGAGGAAATCGGTGATGCAACGAACACGGGCAGTACCACAGTCCAGTGCATGTGTGACTGGGACCACAGCACGATCCAGTGCATGTGAGACTGGGGACCAAGAGGAAGAGAAATGGGAAGAGAGCACACCTGAAGAAAACAATGGCCAATGTGGTGCAAATGTACACTGAGGCAGTCTCACATGTGAGTCTAAGCAGCTCAGCAAATGGAAGAAACAGGTTGACCGCCCAGAGACTGAACCTAAGACACGGAAAATCTCTTAAAGAAAGGCCCAAACTGTCAGCAGTCAGACCAGATTACCACACACAGAGGCAAGGACAGGAAAAGTGACAACACCTGCACCCTAGAACTCTATAACCAGTGCAGAGTGCACATGCGAGTGACACATGGACCCAGCATCCTCAGCAGCAGCAGTGACGACCACTGAGTGGACACGCAGGTCTGCCATTGCTCTTCTAAATGCAAACGACAACGGTTTAAAGCATAAAGCATTAGGGCAGCACATAAGACACTCAGACTTTGGGCCCAGGGAACAGGTGAGAACTTCTCTCGGTTACACGCCCTACAGATGGCCTCACACTGTCTCCACCAGAGCCAATCCTGAATTCCACCCCATGCGTTTCCGCCAGGTTGAACCACGCAGAGCCGACCATGTGTTTTAGCTCATGTTATAGGCACAAAAAGGTGACTTGAAAATCAAGTGTCCAACCAAGACCACACCTTCACGGAGGCCAGGAACTCCCCTGCCTACTGAAGGAAGGCACGCCCCACACCCTGCAGACCTCAGCCTCGTGCTCTGCTGTACCTCTGCTCCCGATCCTGGCCCAGCGCAGTCCACCTTCCTCTTCTTCCTGGGCCCGATGGCTGCCAGTGCAGTGAGGTTGGCGTCTCGCTGTCGCATCTGTGCCAGCTCCTGCTGCTGCATCTTCACGTTGGGAAGGAAACAAAACTCATTGCTTCGAGAGCTCTTACTGCAAATGTAGCAACAGCTACCAAGAATTTCCTCAAGTTTCCTAAGTCACAACTTCTCTAGAGTTGAGGCTTTTAAAACTAAGGACATGTCTGTAACCAAAAATATTTACAAAACTTTTTAAACAGAAGCTTACCTTAAAATGCTCAGACAATTAGAAGGGGTTTAGGGAGCCTAATCTCACAGAGAGGGACAGGTACTCTCCAGCCAAATGCAGACAGCACAGAAAGAGCCTGGGCTGACGGGTCCCCCAAGAGGGCAAAGGAGCAATGGATGCCCACATTGGCAAACCCCCAGGTTTCTAAGTATTCTCTTTTATGGGCACCAAGCATGACCACGAACTGCAAGTGCAGTAGAGGCCAAACAGAGAAACTCACCTCCTTTGCTTTCTGCTTCAACCTTAATTGCTCTGGGTCTTCTTGTCTGGATCGAGACTATTTTTGAAAGAAGGAAAAAACAAGAGTCATGCCTTCCATGAACATTATTGAACCCACAGTACCCTGTCCATCTACAGCATCATTTAGCCAGATGACAGAGTTCCTGCAAATTCTATACATGTTAACATCCAAATGACAAAAATTTAGGTAATAATGGGCCATGAAAAAAATGTCTTTGATACCATCCAGATGCAGTAAGAGAGTCTTAGACATATGGCTACCAGTTTGTCATATGCCTCTGACTCAGTGTAGACTGGGAAAGAGCTGGGACAGAGCTCCCAGCCATGCTGGGCTCAGCAGCTAGTGAGGCTGGCATTCAGCTACCACTCCTCCTACTGCACAAAAAGCTGACACTGGAATTAACATTTCTGGATGACTCTAATCATAAAGTTCCTACACTTAGCTCTGAATGCTCTAGACTGAAAGGCAATGTGAACCCACAGGGAAGGGAAGAGGTCAGAATTCTAAGATTTAAGCCCATACCACGAAGCATAGTGTTACACACCTTTAATCCCAACACTCAGAAGGCAGAGGCAGGAAGATCTCTGTAAGTTCAAGGCCAGCCTGGTCTACACAGTGAGTTCCAGGACAGCCAGAGCTACATAATGAGTCCTTATTTCAAAAATAAAGCAAAACATTTTTAAAATTAATTAATTAACTAACAGAATGAGAGAGCTACATCTCTTCTATCAAATCTCTAACTGGAGCCAGGCTTCTGCCTCACCTACCCAGCTTCACTCACAACACCCTTCTTTCCACTCTTGCCAGAAATGGCGGTGAGCACAAGCCAGTGCCTGGTAAGCAGCTAGGAGGGGGCCGCAAGCTGAGCCTGAGCTGCAGATGGGGTTTAACTTGCCTTTGCTGCCCGCATCAAGATCTCCCTCTCCTGCTCATCTTTCCTCTGCTTTTCAATCTGATCCAACTGCTCAAAGAACTTGAGCTGCGCCCGGACATCGCTCGCTTGCTCATATCTGTCGTCATCCTGCCAAAAAACCCAAAAGTTAGTGCAGACACTGTCAGCGGTGGATTCGGTACTTCAACAAGATGGATGTGCCTGGCACGGCTGGACAGAGCACACAGCTCCACGGTGGTGCTCGCATCCCACTGCTCCATCCCGACCTCACAAAGACAGGAAGTCTCATCCAGTTACCAGGAACCCACGAAAGGCCCTACTTGATACACTTCGGCATTTTGAAGCCATATTTAAGTCCTTCTGTATAGAAGTGTCTGTCTATTTTTGTTTTTGAGACAGGGTTCTCTGTCCAGCCCTGACTAGCCTGGAACTCACAATTTTAGACCAGGCTGGGCTTGAACTCACAGAGATCCATCTTCCTCTGCCTCCCGAGTACCAGAAATAAAGGTGTGCACCACCAAGTCCAACTTTCGAAGTGCTTTAAAGCTGACAATTTACCACGGGCTGCTCTGAATGTTCAGACACAGACTCCTTCATCTGTGCAAGTGCTCAAGATGTATTCTGGCTGAAAACCCACTTCATATTCATTCATTCATTCATTCATTCATTCATTCATTCTCTCCCTCTCTCCCTCTCTCTCGCACACACGCTCGCACGCACGCACGCACGCACGCACGGCAGACAGCCTGTAGTTGTAGCTTATGGCTCGAATAGGCCAGGCTGCAGGACCTGGCTCTTTAGATGGAGTAAGAGCACAAGACTCCATAATCTCCTACGCTCACAGCCCTGTCTCCCGATGCAGGATAACTGCAGGATAACTGCAGAGCACTTCTGCAGCCCCGACGCAGGAGCAACTGAGCACACCTGCAGGTAGTGTGTGTGGCTAACAGTGAGCACAGGAACAACCAGGACAACAAGGCTTCCAGACAGCCCAGGTCAGGAGGTGAGAACACGAACATTCTCCCCAGGAAAATAGCCTCATTACCTTATAAGAGAAGTTTTTCTGCTGAGCCGTTTCAGATATCTTTTCTACAAGATTCTGCAGCCTTTGCTGTGTGGCATGAGACACGTAACTCACTACATCTGGATGCAGTTCCGTGATGCCGTGCTTTTTACCTGCAGGCCATGCAGAAAAAAAGCACTTTATGGTACTTACCCAGCTTCTCTTTATCACGGCCCTGGCTTCTCTCACCCACTAGTTACTGCTTTGTACAATCAAAGGCAGTCTAAGCAGGAAGCAGACTGTCACTGTCCACCTTCTACTACCTGCCAACCAACAGTGGAGTCTGTATAGGGTGAGCCCAAGACAAGGCAGTGGGGCTACAGCAGAAAGGTCGGACTGCGTCTCACCAGGGTCATGGAACACATCAGACAGACAGGGACTCTCGTCGTCCCAGTGGCGTCACCTGCTGCAGCCGTACCTATTTCTAGTATCCTCCTCTGCAAAGGCGCGGGGAGGAGGAAGGTGTCGTCTTTACAGGATCGGGTCAATGTCCCCACCAACTCAGAGTTTGTGGCCAATATTCTTGCACTTTCTTCAGATAGGTTCACTCCAGCCATTGACGCAACATCATTGATGTCATCATCATCCCTGTGAGAAGAGAGGAACATTCTTGTGGCATAAGGAAATCACAGCTCACTCAGGTGGTTCCAATTCAGTGGCATCTTGCAAGGGGCAGGGAGCAGCAGAAGGGCACTGAGATGAACAGACAGACACACACACAGTCACACACACACACAGTTACACAAACACACCAGGCTCCTACACTGGCCTTGTCCTTTGTTTGACAGTGTCTTGCTGCCTTGTTTGAAAACTGAAGTGTTCAAAGGAAGAACTGTGTGAGGTCACAGCTAAACTGAGTCCACAGAGAGCTCTGTGCCCACCGTCCACAGTCTGTCCCAAGAAAACAAAACCCAGAACACCATCTGTTGCTTTGAAGACTCCATGTTACCTGAAAATTTCTCAAAGAAAGAAAAAAATTTCTTCTCTCAGTCACAGCTTTCAGAGGAGTTAGAAGAGCACAAAACTCACTCAGAGCCACCACAGAGTACTACCAGCCAGCCAGTCCCAGACAGATGTTTCCTTGTGAAAATGGACTAGCCTAAAAACCTGTCCACATGTGGCCACTGTCGCAAGACCAACCTCTTCACTGGGGAGGTCTACATCCAGCAACAGGCCCTCCAGTGTCCCTCACTGAACATCCTTCAGCCTGTCTTTAACACATACGCCCTTGGCGTAGACTCAGTCATAGGACGACAGGAGAGTCCTCCTTGAAGCCTGAACCTTGGAAGTCTTCACTGCCCGTCCCACCCTGCTGCCTGCTATGTGTGTATGCTGAGAGTGACACCCCAGTGCTAACCAGTACTGTGGAAGCATCCTGAAGTTTGAACACACATACACGCAACCTTCCTATTGCTTACAAGTCAATCAGTAGCTCACTTCTACTCAGCCTTTTAATCCTGCCCTATTTGATTAAGTGCTGACCATCCAGATGACCATCGCAGCCTGGGCTATAGGAAGGAGTCCAGCCCAACTCATGTCACTACCTGAGCCCTGTCCTGACGTGATGAAGTGGGCACAGCTCACACTGTCGTTTGCTTGTTCCAGCTCTTAACCACTCTCCCCTGAAGGGCAGCCCTGGCCTTTATACTGGAAAATGGCTTCTAGTAGGTAAGATATGAGTGACAGGAATGTGCCTAGGCTATTCCCACAGACCAATTAGGAGCCCCAGCCTCCACTGCATTCCTAAGCATTCCTCCCTGCCCAGCTGGGACCCAAGACTGCGGCCAACCCTAGCTTACCCATGTCCCTAGCTCCAGCTCCCTCATCAACACTGGCCACAGCACCGAGAAGCGGGTAGTAGAGGCGTTTGTGCTGTACATACACACTTAGCCTCTCTCCCGATCCACTCAGGTGACATGTCCTGATCTGCCTGGTTGCTCCTTACCATACAGAGCCAATATAGTTCCCAACTCTCTCCAGCCCCATTCAATAGCTTCGCGGATGAAGGAGGCTCCCTGAAATTCAAACCACCCCACCACTGCTCAGTCACAGCGAAGGCCAGAATTTGGCCTCTGGTGTTTGCACACAAGAATCTCAAGACATAGTAATGTCCAGAAAGGCTGTTCTGTTCATCAAGAGTCACAGTGAGCAGGGTGATGCGGGCCATTTGTGTTATAAACGGTAGTTACCTTGGTGCACTCTGTTGGCACCAAGTCAGATGACCTGTTCTCCATTTCCACAGAGGGCATGAGGCAAGCCACTCCTCTGCATCCACAACAGGAGCTCACACTGACAGAGGTGTGGTCAGACCCAAGCAGAACAAGCAGTCCTGACACTACCAGGGCCAAGAGCCAGTAGGAAAGGCCTCGTAGTGAAGTCAGCAGACAACCTGAGCCCTTCCCGTGCTCTCTAAAGTGTTCAGGGCTTCAGTTCTTACCGAAAGGAGCCTCCCCCTGGCTCCTTGAGCTTGTTTTTCTGTGCAGCGGCTGCTTGTGCAGATACAGTAGAAAGGGCTTTGGTTCCAGGTAACACGGTGGGTTTCACCACAGGAACTGCAAAGTCAAAGACACAGTGGACACAGAGGCTGTTACTGGAGAACTAACTCTGATGGCTTCACAAGCCGAGGGGGAAACTGCCATCTCTTCACTCATCACATTGACACTCTCGAAACTCTGAGCTCTATAGTGCACCTGTACTTAAGTTACAGGGCTGGGCTGCTCAGTGGTTAAATGCTCGCACTGTTCTTTAGAGGACCCATGCTCCGCTCCCAGTACCCACATCGAGCAGCTCACAACACCTGCAACTATGGCTCCAGGGATTCAAAGCTGTCTTCTGAACTCTGTGGGCACCTGTGTACACAAGTACACAACACACACACACACACACACTCTGTGGGCACCTGTACACACAACACACACAACACATACACACACTCTGAACTCTGTGGGCACCTGTGCAAACAAACACACACACACACACACACACACACACACACACACACACACACACACACACACTCACTCTGAACTCTGTGGACATCTGTGTACACACACACACACACACACACACACACACACACACACACTCTCTGAACTCTGTGGGCACCTGTACACACACACACACACACACACACACACACACACACACACACACTGTGGGCACCTATGTACACACACACACTCACTCTGAACTCTGTGGACACCTGTACACACACACACACACACACACACACACACACACACACACACACACACACACACACACACACACACACCCCTGGTCAGAGTGCTGAGAATGCCCAGCTCTAAACAGGACACCTTTACCACATCTTCCCTCCTCAGGGCTCAGGGATCATCACAGGAGGAGGAGGTGGAAAGAGACTGGAAGATGGCTAAGAAACTGTTTTCTAGATATGAGAGGCCCTTGCACATATAAATTCAAAGCAGCTATGGCTGCTTATTCAACATCTGCTAAGATCAAGCCCATTAAAATCCCAGCATCGGAGGGGAAAGGAGAAATGGCTCAGTGATTAAGAGCACTTCCTCTTCCAGAGGACCTAGGTTCGATTCTAGCAACCACATAATGGCTGATACCAGTTCCAGGGGATCCAACATCCTCTTCTGGCCTTCAAGGACACCAGGCATGCACGTGGAATACAGACATACATGCAGGCAAAACACTCCCACACAGAAAACAATGATCAAGTTATTGTGGTGTTTTGTCTGTCTTGTTTTTAGTTCTAGCATGGATAGGAAGGGGCTCCTAGCCGTTTCTCCAAGGATGCGGCCCTGGACAGGCTGCTCCTGCTCCAGTGGACAGTCCTATACCCATGTACATAACCTGTAGCACTGACAAACTCAGAGGGCTTGGGTTTTTTTTAATGCATAAAATTGAGAGGGAGATGGAAGGTCTAGAAGGAGGAGGAGATGGGCAGAAGGGTGGATTTTTGTCAAAGCATGTTGTATACATGCTTACCCATGAGGAGAGAGAAAAACAGTCTTAGGAAAATTACAGTGCAAATCCAAGACAGTGCCATTGATCACGGTACAGCCCATCCCTGTGCCCTATCTGCATCCATTCCTCACCAGCACAGACTCTACAGAAGCATTCTTATGTGTGTGTGTTTGTGTCATATATACATGTGTGTTATATGTATATATGTATGTGTGCCATATATATGTGTGTATTATATATACACATGTGTATTATATATGTCCCATATATATGTGTGTGGTGTGCATTGTGTGCCATATATGTGTCATACATGTGTGTTATGTGTATATATGTATGTATGCATATATGTGTGTCATATACACATGTATTACATGTATATATGTGTCATGTGCATGTCATATATGTATATATGTATATTTATGTGTGCCATGTATATTATGTGCCAATATATACACGTGTTATATGTATATCTTATATATGTGTGTATATGTGCGCATCATATATGTATGTGTTATATATACATGTGTCATATGTATATATGTATGTTTGTCATATATATGTTGTATGTCATATAGTTGTGTGGACCACATATATACATGTGTGTTATATATATGCCATATATCTATACACATGTTATATGTATGTGTGTTATATGTGTGTGTCATATATGTGTGCCATATATATATATATACACACACACGCGTAGTGTGTGTGTGTGTGTGTGTGTGTGTGTGTGTGTGTGTGTGTGAGAGAGAGAGAGAGAGAGAGAGAGAGAGAGAGAGAGAGAGAGAGAAATCTCAAAAGATACAATCATTTACAAGGCTTAAGATAAAAGTTTAACATGTAGGTAATGTTTAAACCCTAAGGTTTTTTTTTAAAGGTTTAGTTGCATCCTCCAAGCATCTACTTGCCTGTATTTCTTCACATTCTTTTTTAGGGGGAGGATGTGGTGGTGAGACAGGGTTTCTCTGTGTAGCCCTGGCTGTCCTGGAACTCACTCTGAAGACCAGGCTGCCCTTGAGTGCTGGGATTAAAGGTGTGCACCACACTCCCGACACCCTCCAACTGTTGAAATACAGGAATGACTCCTGAGAGGGACTAACAGTAAGCAGACATATGCTATATATATTTAAAGTCTCACCTAGGAGACTGAAGAATGAGAATTTCTGGAACCCAGGAGTTTAAGACCAAGGTAACACAGTGGGGCTGCCTTGGAGAAAAGGGGGTAAGGTGGAATACTGTTATGATATAAAGGCCTAAGTCTGGTGAAAAAGAGCGATACAGAATTACACTTCAGAATAAACTTTATCATGGCCAGGCCTTGAAGTGGGAAGTGACCCAGAAGAGGCAATGCCACACCATAGGCAGCATGATAGGACCTTGAAAAGAGAGGAGGCCTTCCCTTCAAGCCCCAAGAAAAAAGCAGGTTTCTGTTTTTTATGGTTTTAGAGGATGGGAACAACATTTATACCACACAATCTAGACTAACTCTAGGAACAACAGGGCAACTGGGAGAAGAGGGAAGCCAAAGGAAGGGGTAGGAGGAGAGGGAGACAGGCAGCTAGAAGGTCTAACTAGAAGTATCTAATAGATACCAGCAGTGTAATGTATATAATTCAGATAATTTAAAAACCACGTTGACAAGGGTAATGGCTTGCACAAACCTCATAAATGAAGTCACTGAGCAATGTGCATAAATTAATTTTATCACAATGATGAAATGAAATCAAGTACCAGTCCCACAACTGGCCATTTCTGGGACTAGCCAGTCCTAGGTGGCAGCAGCCGGGGCCTCACCTGGCTGCAGCTGGTTCAGTTGGATCTGCTGTGGTGTGGTGAGCATGATCCGGTTGTGAGGCTGCCGCAATGCGACCATGGGTGTCTGCGTCAAGGTCACCTGCGGGGGCCGGATCAAGGCTCCAGGCTTCGGGGGCTGCTGGATCACCTGGGGCACAGCCAGCACAGTGCATGAGCACACACACATCCTAGGGGCCACCACACTGACCCATGAAGCCAGCTATGTGCTTCCTCAGCGCTACCCCAACCTTGCCCTGCCAGAAGCTCTAGGAAGTCCAAATGTATACCTCACTCCAAATCTAAGAGCCTGGCCCAACAAGTCTCCAACAAGCCTCTGCACACAGCTTCAAAAGATTTAGACAAAGACAGAATGGTACCACACCAGGCCACAGTAGAGTAGAGCAAGTACACGGAGCACACGACACTCAGGACCTGCAGTGGACCCCACACATATCCTAGAGGGCAACAGCAAACCAAAGTTTGCTAAGCTCAGGCCCCACAAGGAACATGACTTCTGCTGCCTGAGGGCCTATGTCGAATGACTTGTTTCTAGTCTCAGTTTTCTATAGGATCAGATTACTTTTCTATTGGAGTGAAGATGGATCTCCAAGTCCTGCCCTGACCTTGGTTCTCTGTCCCAACACAGCCTGTCCCCCTCATCACTCTGAACCATACTTAGCCCAAGGGCGGCTGGTTGATATTTCAGGACCTGCTCAGCTCTGCTGTCCTGCGTACTGCCCTGGCCTACAACAGGCTCCAAGAGCCCACAGGAAGCCCCAAGATGGCCAGACCATAAGTCTCTGGGCTAAGAGCTTTCCTGGAAGAATCCTCTTTTTTATAAAGAAGCATTTTTGTGTGGCACAGTATCAGTGTCTGCAGGATTCTGAATCACTTCTGGGACTTGAACCCCAGCTCTGCTGTGTTTTTGTTGAGCACCACATGTAATAGGACACTTGCGAAGGACTGGGGTCGAGGCCTGCAACAGACCATGGTGCTCACACCACAGGATGGGCAAGCCCATGGCAACTCAGGCTAGGGCTTTCCACTGAGAAGATACAGAAAAGTGGCTCAATTCCATGGGTCCTGGGATCCTCTGGCCTCAGGCCCAGGCTTGCACGAAGTTGACCTATCTGCCTTAGCTGCACACACAGGCATAAGCAGAGAATGACGGTGTAAGAGGGGGGATCAGGACAGCACACAGCAATGACCAGGTGGCTGAACACACCATGTTCATGTTTGTGAAAAGAAACACCACTATTCTGGTATAACTTCTGACACTGATTAAACAGCCTGACCAGAAGTAATTGATGGAAGAGGTTTATTTGGCTTACAATTCCGGGTCACAGTCTATCCCTGCAGGGAAATCACAGAGGCAACAACGAAGACTGTCACACCACATCTACAGTCAAGAGAAACAAATGCATCCATGTTGCCTGCCTGTGCCCTTGTGTGCAGCTAGCTTTCTGAGCTGCTACACAGTTCAGGACCCAGGAAACAGTGCCACCAACATGCAGGGCAGGTCTTCCTACATCAATCAAAAATCAATCTCGTATAGGCATACCTACATGCCGTTCTGATCTAGATGACTTCTCATTAAGAACGCTCTTTCCAGATGATTCTACAGTATTCCAAATTGAGAGTTAAAAGTGACACAATGGAAATGGTTCTGCACGCAGTCCAGCACTCAAGGCCACAACTGAACACCAGGACCAGAGGTGAAACCCTCACAAAGACAGCCTGCTTGTCCACAGAGCTGTCTTCCGGGTAAGTCAGTGTGCTGACTGCTGAACAACACAACTCCCGACTGAAACCGTGTGAGAGCAAAGGACACAAGGATGCCTGCTCTCAACTCTCCTCACTACCCACAGAGTAGACAAAACCAAGCTCCAACAGGGCAGCCAGCACCCAGGGGTCTGGCCTCCCTACACACCCAGCCTGCATACAGCACTGTACCAGCTACGACTACTCACCTTACAACAACTCCAGTCATCCGTCATCCACCACCACCCAGAGCTGTGAATTAAACCTAAGACCTCGTAAATGCTCTACAACACTGTTCTGTACAACCAGCCCCCTTTTCAAGTTTGCCTTTTATGTGTTCACGGCAGGGTCTATACACTCTAAGTGCAGCTCACAGTGAAGAGCCATCCCACCTCCAGTGGAAGAGCGCAATCAGACAAAGCCAGACCCCCTGCCAGCACCTCAGCTTTCCTTCCCTGAGCACCGTCGCCACCAGTCAGCTCTACCCTGGGAAGGCAAAGGCCTGACTGACCCATCTCCTTCCCAATCCCAAAGGTTTGAACACCTAGGCATCACTCAAGGTCCAGAGAGTTATCCTCCTAAGAGGCCACTAAACACTGTGTTCCTGTACAGGAAACCCCAACCACAGGTTAAGGGCCTGCCAGGAAGTGAGCCAAGAAGTTCACTTCATTCTGTGAAAAGTACAATACAAAGTCATGGGCCTCAACCTCCAGCTCACACTTCAATTACTTAAGAGAACAGCCACACGTCCTTCCAGCAGGAGCTTCCTTGCCTGCTCTTTCCAGAAATGGGCTCCGAGCCAGGGCTGGCGAGTTAATGGCATGGCGGCTGGCAAGAGCACCATGCCAGGCTCGAGCCTTCATACCAGTGGTGTGGGCGGTGCCTGCTTGCCAACGCCAACCTGTGTGGGCTGCGTGAGGCTGATGACCGGGGGCTGGAGGGCGCTGGTCACCGAGGCAGCTGTCTTCCCAGCTGTGCGCTGCACTGAGCTGCTCAGCACCACAGCCGTCAGTGCAGTCGTGGCCTGCGAGGCAGGCGGCTGCTGCTGCTGGCTCTGCTGGATGAAGGCCGCGGAGTCTGGGGTCAGCTGTCTCAAGGCAGGTAAGCTCCTCTGAGGACAGACAGACATGGAGGGTCAGGCACAGCTAGAACATTACTGCTTATAGTATCTTCAAAATTCAGAAGCATCCTTCAGAAAAGCCTTGTGGCTAATATCACTCCATCTACAGTGTTGGGTACTAATCCCCCACCTGTCACTCAACTCCAAACACACTCACTGACCAGGACTTTCTTAGAGAGAACTGGCTACAAAGCACCTAGAGGCACCCATGTCAGTGTCCCCAGGCTTATGCTGGGAGCAAGCCCTCCCCCAGGGAGCACTGGCCCTACCTAACGAGTGTGCTGGAGCTGGGGCACATCTGGGGACTCAGCTACAAAAAAGCCAGTGCTGTCCCAACCACACCAGGTGGAATCTAATGCCCACCCCTGACTGGACCACAAATACTGCAGCACAAGCTGTCAATCACCTTCAGGAAAGGCACAAGGTAAGGCTGAGGTGAAGAGTTCAGTTCTCGATATAACCTGCTAGTGAAATCTTCTGCTTCGATTTTCCCATCCTGAAAAACAAACCACACTGACATTGCAGTGATGCCACACGGCAGCTGCCGACACACTTCCACACAACCTCACGGCACACCATGAACCCCAGCACCACACTGGCCTGGCAGCCCTTCTGACAGTAAGTGTGTCAGTATGCCATTGCCCAATGTAACAGACGCAGTTCCCTAGGTGCACATGTCTCGAGCCCCCTTGGACCCCAGCAGCAGCTGGTGAGCATGTCTCTAGCTGGCTAGATACTGGTCCAGTTTCCAACACCCTCCCACGGACTTCTCAGCCACTTGTCTTCACTTGGGTCCCACCAGGCACCTACAGTGCCAGGCATTTTGCTAGGAAACCAATGTGTTCCAGAGTGGCAAGGGCAGCTCTGCCCAGTCGGGGAGCAGGGCACCTGTCAGGGGAAAGTAGCACCATAGTTAGGCCTACACAGCACCAAAGGAGAAGCATAAGAGTCTACAAGTAAGGCTCACAGTTGTCTTAGACTAGACTTAAGATGGGGGAGAACTAGACACCCCAAGTGGGGCAGAGGCCTAGCCATGCTGCCATGAAGAGGGGCTCCCCACACTGCTACAGCATCTGTCCAAGGTTGGCAAACCCTAGATAAAGCAGCAGCAACAGAGCAATGGCGGACTGCTGCGAGCAGCTCTGTAATAGCAATCTTCGAAGAGTAACACAAAGCTGGATTTCAAGCTGGCAGGGGAGAAGGGAGGCCATCAGCACCACCAGAGCACAAAGCGTCAGCAGCTGGCCTGTGAGTGAGGAGCACACCCTCACTGGGCTCTGAGGAGGGCACAAGTGGCCAAGGTATGGCACACAGGATGGCAGTATTTCTGATCCTGGGAATGACATGCACTGCAGGCAGCGAAACCCCAGTCTGACTGATGCAAAGGCCAGAGGGGGCAGCCTATGAAATCAAAGGCCACAAAGAGGTCACCTAAGAATGAGCTAGGAGGAGGCCCCACGGCCCTGCTGAAAGCTGGATGTAGCTAAGGAGTGAACAGGAGGTGGGGAAGACAACGCTGGACAGGGATGGGGCTTGCTGGCAGCAGAGCAGTGCATGCCACCCCTGCCTGGCCTGCAAGCCCCTCAGAGAGGGTAAGGACAAGGAGAGCAGGGGGGAACCAACAAACTCCACCAGCCAGGAACCAGAAAACAACACTCTTACAATTTCTATGCTTCCTGATCAAAGAAACAGAAAAGAAACAGCAAGGAAGCAGATGCTTTAGGTTAGAGGGAAAGAGTTAACTGCAACACAAGGTAAGGAAGAAGCAGATGCTTTAGGTTAGAGGGAAAGAGTTAACTGCAACACAAGGTAAGGAAGGAAGCAGATGCTTTAGGTTAGAGGGAAAGAGTTAACTGCAACACAAGGCAAGGAAGGAAGCAGATGCTTTAGGTTAGAGGGACAGTTAACTGCAACTCAAGGCAAGGAGCCCAGTTCAAACCCTGACCCCAGCAAGTTGCCAAAATAAAATATCCATGGGACAGCCAGGGACACAGGAGCACCAACCAATGGCAAAGTTCAGTTCTGCAGAGCAGTAGCACAGGCACCTTTTAGAGAGCAGCATAGCATGTTCAAGAGGTGGGAAGCGCAGCAGGGTTGGGCAGAGCAGAGACCACCTGTCTACAAACTGGAGTATAAGGAGCCTCCCTGTTTCCTTCAGTTTTAAAAGGGGAAGGAAGGAGAAGGTGGGCTGCCTCCTGAAGGAACACTGGCTGTCAGATGTAAGTTCTGCGACTCTCGAGCAGGTGCTTCTAAGGAGCCCTCTAACCCTTCCTTCCTAGTGCTGGCAGGACCCCTCAGGTGACCATCTAAGTGCAGTAGGAAGTGGGGTATCAGCCAAGTCCCCAGGAGCATTCATGCCAAGAATCCACACATCCTGGCCACAGCGCAGATCCCTCTCCAGATCCTTCCACTGACTTTCACAGACTGAACATGGGCACACAGCATGCTCTAAAGCAGTTTCATGTGGGTTTCTTACCAGTAAGTTTTGTACTAGGTCTTTCACATTAGCCGCTGTCTCTGTAGACTGTTTCCCAGAGGAAGCCAGCTTTATTAATGTAGATAGAAAACTTTTGCACTTTTTCACATTTTCCATAGTTTCCTGTATTGAAATGAAAGAGGTTTAAGTTACAGGAGATCCCACAGGGTCTCACTGCAGTGCAATGTGAACGCAGCAGACAAAGCCCCTTCAAAAGCACACAAAGCACTACCTCTTGCACAAGCCACAATCTCTTCAGAAGGGCGGTCAGACACTCTGAAGGTCACCAAGCCTGCATTTGTCAACCAGCCCTTGATGGTAGGCTGTATCTACCAAGACACTGCCCTTGTATCAGGGCAGGGGCCGCTACGAGACTAAATGTGCACACGCCCACTAAGCCCCAGGCAGCTCCTAGAAATGGTTAAAAGGACTTGGCAAAAAACACAAAAAGAGAAGTTGCAAAATGTGGCCCTAGCTTCTCTAAAGCTCCAGGTACAGAAAGGGAAAAGCAGTGAAGACAGACAGACACACAGACAAAGAAGCTGATGTCCAGACCACAGGTACTCAACAGCTGCATATATATGGCTTCCACAAGTATCTGTAGTGTCGTCCATCCCAAGCAGGATGCTCAGGGCTCTTTCCCATCATTCATTAGTGGCTCCTCAAATCATCCCATAAGGGGAAGGCAGAGCCCAAGCTCTCACATGGGTCCCTTCAATGTGTCACTGCTCTTGGTTGGCTTGTGGGCCCCAAAATATTCTCAAGTCCCCTTGGATACCAGATCCATTCCCCACTAATACCAATGGCCAGGCTTTGCCCCTAGGGTCCCAAAGAGTTCTTACCGTGGCAGCTGTGGAGGTGGTGCTGGCCCCGGTGACTGTACGTTGAGGTGTCCCTGTCTGAACAGCTGTGGCTGTTCCAAGTGAGGCTGGCTGTGCGGAGCCACCCAGAACCAGCTGAGGCTAGAAGATCAAAACACAGGTAAATGCATCTCAATGGCAGCAAAGCCCAAGGAAGTAAAACGGCTTCTCAAAGAGTAGGGGGCAAGTGGCTCAACAAGTGCCAGAAGTCACACGTGCTGCAGCCCCGTGAGGTGGGCAAGGGCATCCCTGGCCACCCACACCTGAGCATCAGTGATAGCGCAAAGGTGTGTTTGTGTCTACAATTAAACCCGATGGGCTGGAACCTGTCCAGAAGCTGTCAGACGGACTGATGGCAGTCAGAGATAAGCACGGAGGACAGGATACACACTGAGCTCCCATCTCAGACACTACTCCCGAGAACCCTTTAATCTGTTCAGGGAGCCCTGGCTAAAAAGCAGTTGTGACCTTCCAGCACATGGCACCTCCCACAGGGTCCGTACAGGCCACCAAGACAAAGCGAGGGTCTCCACTCCCCACAACTGCCTGCACTGCCCGCTCTGCTTCCAAAAGTGAAGCCTGACAAGAGGCCACAGCATGCAGAGGGGCAGGCATAAAAGCTGGGGCAGGGGCACAGGCACTGACCCAGCTGGGAAAAGGTGCTCCTTGGCCAAACATAAAAACATTTGCAAAGCAAATGGGCACTCAGATGTCATCAGGCTCAGATTCTCCAAACCACTGGCCCTCAGTCTCTTTCCTAAGATTTCTCTCTTCTTGAATAATCACAATGAAATATTTACTGGTTTGTACGTTAGGACCTCTCCAATTTACAAGTCTAGCTGCCCACATTTCCTCACTCCAGTTTTTAAATGCTGCTCCCCACACCCACACCAAGGAGAGCTCTGGAGCAGCTTCAGGTGTCTTCAGCTCCGCAGAGCAAAGCCTGGGGCACTGCAGCCACAGGTGCTTATGAGTGAGCTGCACAGGAAGCTAAGCAACCTCCAGCCTCTTGGCCCCCAGGTTACCCTGCAGCTCGTGACAGATTTAGGGGTGATAACTGTCTCCGTATGATAAGCATGTATTGCCCACCAAACCAAAGCATCATGGGAAGGTAATGTGTGAAAACAAACTAAGCACTGACTCAACAAGCCAGGGACAGCAGAACCCAGGGACCCTCCTAGACACCTTTCCTTCACTTCAGCTGACAGCTATGACCAGAACACACTCACCCTGACTGGAGACTGTCCATCGACCTCAAAGTATTTGTCACCACTAAGTATGACACACAATTTACCAAGCGCTTCACTACCTTCTAGAGTCCCCTCTTCCTCAGAGAAGCAGACACTGGAGCCAGACACAGGCAGCACTACAAGTTCCCCTCAGGAAACCCCAGGTCTCCCAGACACCAGCTTCTGAAACACACAGGTCTCTCTCCTGGCTTACAGCTGCCTGGGACAGAACTGTTCTCCAAGATGTTCTTGCTCTGCCCAACTACCAAAGAAAATGGAGCTGAACTCCAAGAGATCAGAAGAGTTTAGATAGAAAAGCCCATGTGTGGACCGCCCTATAGTCCATCACGCAGCTGGGACAGAGGTATGCATATGCAGGAACTCTGCAGCTCAGATCATGTCTAGTGAGCGCAGAACCCAGCCAGGCCCGTGCTTCACTGCACAGCTCAAAGCCTTGCACTGTGTGACTGCCCACAAGCTCACAAACTCAACATCAGGAGCTTTCGAGGCTCTTGATTACCCACCTGCTCCCAAATGAGTGCCCAGAGAGAGCTTCCCTAACCACGTTTGCCTCCCCAGCCAATGACATCCTCCCTGCAAGTGTTTCCCTGACCAGATGTGTCTTCCTGTCTAGGAATGTCTGCATAGCCAAGTGCAACTCTCCAAACATGCTATGTCCTGCCTGACCAGCCCCTTCCACCACTCTTAATATCTGCTTCACCCCACAGGAGTCCCTGGCATGAAAGCTCCCCATGGCTTTACATGCTAGAAGCTACACAGGTTGATCAGGACACTCTCACTACTGCTACCTAGAACACTGATATTAGGAAAGCAAGACTTGGGAGAACACCCTCCTTCACGTTCCCCTCCCCAGCTCGTCTACAAATTTGCCACAGAAAGTTGAGAGGGCACCTTGCACACATACCAGTAGCACTGTCCATGAGCATGTAATGGGGCCACAGCACAGACACAAACTCCTCAGCACAGACTCTCTCCTCAAAGATGCCCTGAGTCAAACATTAATGAGATGACACTCCTAATTACCTTTTATAAAGAGCTTTGAGTGCTGCTAATGCTAAATAAAGGATGTAGCCTGCATTCACAGAAAAATCACTTTCTTCATTGACAACCTGAATCCTCAAATTCAACCTGGTGCCCTAAAGCCTAGTCTTCGCATTAAAGCAAAAGCATGCATTGCCAGCCATGCAGCCCTACTGATGCACTGGGCTGCAGTCCTCTTACCTGTACCCCGGGAGAGCGCTGTAGGGTTGTAGTGGGCTGTACCGTCGTCTGGGCCTGAGACACTTGCTTAATTATGGTAGTTGGGGTCACCTGCCGTGCAATAATAGGTGTTCCTGGAGCCTGGAAAATAAGTTAGAAATCATCTAAAGTGAGCTACAGTAAGTAACACAGGCACCTGTGCACATGCATGTGTGCACATGTGCACACAACAAAGTCTTAAAAATACACTACTGCACTCAAGTAATTCACTGCTTACTACTAACCCACAATGAAATCATTCAAAGCCCAAAATAAAATTTATGATGAGAAACTTTTCATAGAAAATCCTAAAGGCAGTCTCTTTTAGTGAAGTCTACAAAATGCCATCTTTTAAAGCAGACATCTGGAAACCCAGCTGTGGCAGTGCTCTTAGGGACACTGGCCTGAACTGAAAGTGGAAATGCCTGAGTCCTAGACAGAGGGTGTCAAAAGGAAAGGTGGGGTGGAGTAGCATGGAGATACCTAGACTCCTGAGGTGACACAGCATAGTGTGAGTACAGACACCAAGGTCAGATGAGAGGCACCACCCACCACAGAGGACCTTCCATAGCAGTCCATATGCATCCTCCTCAGGAAACACAGCAGCGGTCCTCTCTGCTGTTCCCTATGGGGAGCTCTGCCCTCCTCCAGCACAGACACCCCAGCTACATGACAGAGCACAACTCCAGAGGGAGTATCAGGATTACTCCTGGCATCAAGACCAACAACCTCAAGGCTTGGGAGCGAGGGCACACCTGTATGCCTTTGCTCTCTGCCTTCTTCTTACTCTTGGCACTCCTAGCTCAGTCCTCATGACCACCTGTGCACGACCAGATATGCGCTTGACAGAGGAACCCAGAAAGCTAAATCTACCGGTGGCAAGAGGAAAAGCCAGGGTTCAGTCAAAGCAGCTGACCCCAAGTGTCTATTCTAGCCACATTCAGTCAACAAGCCTGAGCACTGGCCACAAGAGCTGGCTTTCAAAAGCAGATGGTCTCTGCCAGGAGAATGGGAGACCACAGCCATCCTAGACCCTACCTGCTGGTTGGGTTTGAAAACACATGCATGCCTCAGTGTCCACTCACACAAGACACACCTTCACGCTTGCAACATCCCCAGTATGCAGCAGTGGGGAGTAGGTGAGCTGGGCTGAGCCAGTGGCACTCCACACCAGCCTATTCACCATGCACGCACTCACCTGCACGGTGGAGATCTGGACAGGTGGAGCACCTGTGGGGGTTGCAGGACGGGGTGCCATGGTACTCTGAGGCTGGGCCTGGGCATGGGCCTGCATCTGGGCCAGGGCCTGCTGAGGGATCATTAACAACTGCCCATTCTCACTCCGCACGAGGACCATTCCTGGGGACAAATGAGACTTAGCATCAGGAAGTGCCCCCTACTCCAGCGCAGAAGACCCTGACAGGGAACTACTTACTACAGGAGACGTATGTACGTGAGCAGCTGCAGAGCAGCTGGCTCCTGTGGGGGGAGAGAGCACAGGATGCTGGAGGGTTGTCCAAATACACTAAGACCACATCGCATCTCCTCTCACAAGGAACACACGTGGCAAAGCCAAGCTCAGTGGCCATAGCTTCAGCCCAGATGTGTGCCCTCCAGCATCTTCAGATGTGGGAGCGCATGAGAAACGCTGCCTCTGCCTTGTCTACACTCACGAAGTGGCAGGTACCCACTCACCGTAGGCTTCCAACACCCGTGAGTCTGTGTCCTGGGAGCTACTCTGCACCTTCTCCATAACTCTCCGCTTCCACACTGAAGTCTGCTTACAGAGCTGCGGTCACAACTCTGAGTGCAGCCGAGTTTCCCCAGCCTGATGCACCCAGAATGTTCAACCCAAACCAAAAACTGTGGCCCTCTCTGTTCATGGGAATACCATTCCTGTCAGACAAAAGGGCTGGGCTTTCCCCTAGTGACCAGGATGTACCCACGACAAAACACAGACGTTCACAGGAACAGGTATAGAAGAGTCTATAGTCTCTCAACCTTCAAAGTTCTTGAAACTCTGGGAAAGCAAATTCTACCAGTCAAATTTGACTAATTTTGGCTTTAAAACTAACAACTAATTGTACCCTAAGTCCTAAAAGCAACAGTAACAGTATTTAACTTCCACGATAGAACTATAAATACCCGCAGCAACAACCCAGCCCAGCAAGACACAGCTACAAAGTAACGCCTGAGGGAAGGGGATGCCGAAGACAGCTCCACACCCAGGGAAACCCCGGGCTTCCTTCTGCCAGGACTAAGCCAGAGCACTCCACAGCCAGGGTCTTAACGTTGTCAAGCTCTGAGTAGACCAGAAACCGTGGCAGGGCTTCTCTGACAGTCTCACTAATGAGTTCTTAATTCAGAACGCCCTATTGTTGGCATGAAGGAAATGAACGCCCTCTAGAACTACCCTGCATAATCTGCATCAGCACACTGTAGGCCGGTGTTTCTCTGTGGACCTAACAAGGGACAGACAACATGTCCTGAGAGGTTTGTCTGACTACCCATGTGCCAACTGTCACACATACCCACTGTTACTGCAGAATGTGGTCCAGCCACATCCTTCAGAATTCCTCAAGGGCACCTCTTACCTACTGATACAAAACAGACTAAAGGGACTCTATTTTCTTAGCAGATAAGGGGTCTAAGGGGACCTCAATACCACTCCACCCTCAAGCCCCGAAGCTCCTTTGACTGCCTGGTGTAAATATACCCAATGTAGTAAGTAGGTACAGTGGAGCCTGATAGGCAAGCTTAGCCAGCCCATGGTGGCTCACAGGCCCTGCCTTGCTTGCATCCCTGACCTCTGACTAAAAGCTAACATTACCCAGTTCCTCCAGCTGTTCACCAGGCAAGTAACAATCAAAAGATCCTAGATACCCGGGACAGATCTACACAGACAAATGCACGCATGCCATCCCTCTTTAGAAAATGCCTGCCTAAGAATAGTAGGAATTAATCAGAAGGCCCTTCAGTGTTGCCCAAACACCCAAAGCCCACAGGATGGATAAGGGCAGGTACCCGCACCATGCAGAAGACATGGCAGAAAGGAAGAGAACAGGTCAAGAGGGTATGATAAAGTTGAGGAGATTGTCCCAGAAGCTCCACGTAACAAGAGAAAAAGAAAGCAGCCATGAAAGATAGTGTGTCCTGGATGGTGTCCCCTGGCCCTGGAAGCAGAGCTGTGCCATACCAGTAAGGAGATGAGATGATGCCTACCCTAGACTGCCAGGGCCAACAGCACTGGCCTCTTCAGGGAAGGAAGCCCAGAACTCACATTAAGCTGGCACAGCTGGAGGCTCTATAGCATACACGAGACCCTACGGGCCTGCTACTTGCTGCCTGCCACACCACTGCAACAGGAAGGAAAGCATTTCAGATGCCCTGCCTCAAACATGTATGTTCTGAAGAAATACAATGACACTAGGACATGAAATGTATATGTACCCAAGGTAGATCTAGGAACCTCAGAATCTCCAGACCACGCAGTGCCTCAGCACAGCCCAGAGTGTGAGTGAGCAAGGTCCCAAGACAGGTACCGCAGAAGATCTACCTCTGCACGTAAGACAGCTCAGGAGACAGGTAATGCAGAAGGCCTGGATCTACCCTCTGCACATAAGACCAGCTCAGGAGAGAGAACACAACACCATTATTCTAGAAATCATTCCAGAAGCATAGTCCACAAAGGAAAAAGTGGACAATTCACATACCCCAAACTCCAGGTGTAGCTCTTCTCCAGAAGCGGAAAGGAAGTGCCGGTCCCCAACCCAGAGCAAACAGAGAAGGCAGGCGCATAGAACATGCACACTCACTGACCTCTCATATCTCAGCAAGAAAATTAAAAGTAGGCAAGATATCTGAACAGGTACCTCCCTGCATGAAAGACACACAGCCCACACCAATGAATTACCTCAGTGTCGCAGACCAGCAAGGAAAGTGCAAATTAAATCCACCATGTGCAGCTAACCACACCCCAGCTGAAAGGAGACCAAACCTAACTGGTGATATGGGCAGAGAACCCCCAGCAGCACACTGGAGCCCCTGACACTGTCCTGCCATCTTAGGCCTGCCCCATGATGGGGTGTAGCCCTCTACTCCAGGATCTGGACCTGGATCTGAACTAACTGAAGCAGTCTTATTTATGACAGCCTAACACTAGGAATAACCAAGTATGCCAATACAGAGACAACATGCAAGGATCTGCATAATGGGAAAGTATTCAGAGAGAAAATGAGCCACAGACAAAACTGCACCAGCAAACTGTGACCATAGATTCCTGTATGTCAACTGTACCTCCATAAAGCCCTACACAAACACACACATGCATGCACACACACATGCACATGCACACAAGCACACAAAACAAGAACCAAGTAAGCTCTAAAGATAAGGAAGCATATCCCATCACCATAACAAACAAAACCTGGCTAGGACTGTTAGCTCAGGCTGCCCTCACACACGGAAACTGAAAGCTGACCCTGTAGTGCACTATGCCTTCCGGGCTCCTTCTTAATGACACCTCTCACAGTACAGCTCAGCTGGTAAAAAGTCATGGAGGATGCCCAGAACCTGAGCGTGAGGCTCCAAGTCAAAGTGCCAAATGGCTCTGGAGTCCTCTAATGACAGAGGGCCCAGAAATGCCCCAGGAGAACACACCTAGTAAGCCAGGCAGAGTCCACTTGAGAGGGCCAGAAAAATGGCTGTCTCCTACATGTGCCTCTTCCCTCTTCAGAAGGATGGCATCAAGAGCCCAGAAAGTGGAGATCACGGCAGGCATCTGCCGACCCAAGGAGCCCACACAGTAGGTACTAGAAGAGTCCAACCAGACCTCTTTGTCTTTCCAGCTTGCACTCTCCCTAGACTTGGGCTCTGCGATCACCGGAGAACTGACAGTTGGTTGTAGAGCAGTCTGCGTACTCAGGACTGCCCATCAAGCCCACTCCACAGAAAGACCCTCACTCAGCCTGTGGAGTTTAACTCAGCAGTGTGTGTGCACAACAGCAAAACAACGCCACAAGGAAAAGCCATGCACATCAACACAAGTAACAACACTCCACAGTCCTTTCACATCTCAGGGTAAAAGAGTCAAGGAGCCAGTGTAGACTGCAGTGTCCCATGTGCAAATCTGGAACGGACATGATGTCAAGAGGAATCCAGCTTTGTGCTTCACAGGTATGCCACAGAATCCCACAAGGCAATACTGCACCTGAACAGGCCTTCACTATCACTGCCTCAGCTTTCAAAACTCATCCCAAAGACTTGCTGCCACAGGTCTCCCTGCCACTTGGGACCTATGACCCTCTAGCAGCAGCTCTTCTCTGCAGACTCTTTCCTGGTGACTCGTCCCGAACCCCAAATCTAGGTCCTGATGCCGAATCTACTCTGCTCTCTCCCAACAACTGTCCCCAGCCTTCGCTCTCCACTGAAACCACACATTTCATCCCAGCTGACCACTGCAGAGCTGCGCCTGCCCAACCTCAACTGCTCCAGGCTTCCTTGTCCCTCCTCTCCATACTCCACTGTCACACAACCAGTCAGCTTCCACTTCAGCTTCTGCACCTGCCTGAGCTGTAAGTGTAAGTGCCTGTCACCTGTCAGAAGCAGGTCTCCAATGCCTCCCTCCTGTGGCAGGCCTGAGCTCCAGCTGCCAAGAGCAGAGATGGCCCTCTGCCTCCTTTCTCCAAGGCAACCTCCAAGCATCAGGAGTATTTTCTGCACTCTCTCAGGCTGCCAGAACCTCTTAGCAGTCTCTGCAGATGGTCCCTCACAATCACTAGCTATGCCTGTTCTCCAAGTCGGCTCCCTGAGGGCAAGGGTTGGAACTCACAGAAACCTCTGCTCCCTACAATTAGCCACTTCGGCTTATCTGCATTTCTCCTCCTCCCACCACAAATTCTAACTGCTCTTCCCACAGCAGGATAAATATAGTTGACGATAAATTGTTTCATGCATTGGCTGACCCCCCAACAACCCATTAATACCATGTTTACAAACATCTAAATTGCATATTGTTCAATTGAGTGTTTATTATGAACTCTATCTGCAAGTATTAGACACGAAATGGACCTCAGAAGAGGTCTAAGCTGGGCTGCAGATAAGGGTGTACCTAGCATCTACAAAACCCTGGTTTCATCCCTCAGCATTGAGGAAGGCAGGAAGACTTTAAGTCATCTGCAGATACCTCATAAATTAGAGGCCAGCCTCAGCTTCATGAGGCCCGTTCAAAAAAGAAACAAGGTTGGAAAAGAAAAAGGGGCAGGGAGCAGGGTGATACATGTGTGCGTTCCTGGTTGGGAGTGGCCTTTGGGGAAGTGCCCAGGTACTGTGGCCTTCTGCATCTCCTAAGCCACAGAACTGGCCAGTGGTTGGCAGGCAGCTCACCTCTAGCATACTCCATGACTAAAACTGAGGCTCTCTCAGATCTGAGGTAGAAGCCTACAGCCCCAGACAGGAAGCTGCTCTGCAGGAGAAGCTAAGTGTACCACTTGGAAGGGCAAATACAGTACTGTGGTCCCGTCTCCACACTAGAGTTCCCTAAAGTCAAATGTACCCTTCAAAGCATTAGCCCTAAATTCTCTTCAATTCTAAACAGCTGACAGACTTTGGTAAGATGGCTTTTGTACCTTAATTTGTGTTTTCACAAACAGGAGTGTACATGTCAGTAGTATACAGGTTCACACTACAAACTAAGCAAACCAACATCCTTCCATCAATACCCACCCAGTTCTAAGTGGCTTCTTCCCTACAGAAAGCTGCACAGTCAAGACTGTGGTGTTGAGTCACCTAAATCTCAACAGCATCCAACCAAAGGCAAGGGCTTATTCCCCACACACACTGAGCCCATGGCTACAGAGCAACAGTGGCCTGCTGTAACTGTCAGGAGCTGCTGGACCCAAGAAAAGAAACTGTGCTAGCCCTTGGAGACTTTGAAAAATGAAGACTTAGAAGCTAGCACTGTTTTGCTGTGTAGACATAAACCTGGGTGAAATGAGTGCATTTGAGCGTGGGGAGCAGCAGAGCAGAAGTCTGACTGGTGACCCCATGATTGACCCAGGCTCCCTAAGAAGTCAGTTATCTCAGAAGCCCTGTACCTCAGGTACACTTATGCAGGCTCCCTTCCAACCCCCACCCCCTTCCATGCTCTGCCTCCCCTTCTCCTACCTCTGCTCTCTCCCTAGCACCTAGCAGATCTGTTGGGGGAAGAGGTAAGCAAGAAGAGATGACCTAGAGGGAAGAACCAGAGCCAGTCAGGGTCCTGGACGAAAGCAGAGCCATGGAGAACAGGCAGAGCAAAGGCAACCAACATTAAATGTCTGGACCTAGCCAAGCAGAGGTAAGGACTCTGGCAGGCAGTACAGCAAGTGGAGAGACTGCCACACATGAGCAAACCAAAGTCCCCCACTACAAGGGCAGAGAAGCATGAAAAGGCACCAATATGCAATACAATGGCTGTCAAGTGACTGCTGGCCTTCTGTGTATGACATTAGGATGGCCAACACAGAGCCTTGCCAATGGGACCAGGCCACTCTAAGGCGGAAAGCCACACCTGCTCACATCAGGGTCCATGCTAAGTAAGATCCGCTAACGTGTTAGACACAGATGTCCCTTGTGGCAGGGATGACAGTTCTCCACCTCAAGCCCCGTGGCATCCACTCTCACCCACTTTCCTTTAACCATGCCTCTTCTCAGAGAGTAAGCTAAAAAGGCAGAATTATTTCTGCATTCAAAGAGGTTGTTTCAAACCCTAGGCCAGGCTGCAAGCAAGAAAGTCAACCAAGCAATGCAAAGGCTACAAGAAACCAAGTGGCCAAAGCCACCATGGCTAACAAAGACAGTGACATTCTGTCAGAATATGACAGCACCAAGATTTCTGCTTTCCGAAAGCTCAGGCAGCCTCTCCGTGATACCTGCTGCAGTCCACACACAAATGCCCTCCAGACCACAACAGAGAACGGCTGGGCCCTGAGGAGGCACAGTGCACCTCGAATCCAGCAAGTTCCTAAATCTCAGGGAGTGACAAGCGCGGCCCCAGAACACTGAATGTTCCTGCTGTTCTCTCTCATATGTTCTCACATCACATATCCACTCAGGACCAAAGTTTCCAGTGATGTTTACAGCAACTTTTTAAAAAATAGTCTCATGACGTAAACTAAGTTGATTCCAAACTTGTGATCCTCCTGCCTCAACCTCCACAGTACTTAGGAGCACAGGTATGCAGGCATACAAGCATATGTCACCACACCCAGCTCAAAGTTGTTGGAGATTGGTTCTAATGCTTTGATTCAATTGGGAATCTGCATGTCCAAACGCTAAAGGTCCTTGTCCCCAATTGGTTTTTGATTGATGAATAAAGATGCCTGTGGCCAATGGCTGGGTAAAGGGAGACAGGGTGGGACCTTTAAGAGCTGCTGGAGCTAGGACGCAGTGGGAAGGAGAAGGAGCAATCATGAAGCAGGGGGATACGGATGGACGCAGGAGCTCAGGATTAATAAAGCCAACCAGCTATGCGAGACTTCCCCGACTGGGTCTAGGGTAGCAGGTGGAGGACTAGAAGTGCCCAGCCACTACTAGACAGCATATTAACCATACGCTCATGTGTGTGCATCTTTCATTCAAGATGCAAAGATTCCCCGGATGGACCGCTGCAAGTGCAGCCCACAGAGAGCACAGAGCAGAGTAGCTAAAAACCCACACTACACATAGTAACAATTTTTGTTTGTTTGTTTTTGTATTTCAAGAAAGGGTTTCTCTCTGTGACCTTGATTGTCCTGGAACTCACTCTGTAGACCCAGCTGGCCTTGAACCCACATCAATCTGCCTGCCTCTACCTTCTGAGTGCTGGGATTAAAGCCTGGAGCCACCAAAGCCCAGCTAGTAACAATTTTTCAAAAATAAATTTTTTTACTGAAAAATTTTACTTAAAGGGACTAGAAGATAGCTCAGACAATAAAGTTCTTGCCATGCAAGTACAGAAGTCTGAGTTAGATCCCTCATACCTGTGTAAAAAGCCAGGTAGAGCAGTCGGCCATGTAACCCAGCCTGAGGAAGAGGGAGACAATGGGATCCCGAGGCTCACTGGCCAGGCAGCCTAGCCAGACCGCAAGCTTCAGGGTCAACATGACCCTGTCCTAACAAACTAAAGGGGAAAGCAACTGAAGACACCAACATTTACCTACAATGCACACACATCTGCATGTATGTGTGTGTACATATAAGATTACCCACTTCACTAAGCTAGTGGATAATCTTGTCTACTTTAAAAGCTGGCTAGAGAGTACCACAGAAGTAACCAAGGTCAAACGGCAAGGCCAAACGGCAAGGTTGTACTGCGTTACTAACAAGCAAGCACAGCAAGTTAAACTGAGAGGGCAAGTTTACCTACCACGCTAGCAGAAACTGCATTTAATTTCCAACATCTGCTTCTGTTACAAGTTATGTGCAGACTACACACAGAAGAAGCAGGCACAGGCTCATCTTACACACAGTGACTGAAGCTCCACTCTTTACAGCAGAAAGACCTGCCTGGTGTACAACACTAGCAACTGTCCCCACACACAACCAACAGGTCGTCCTAGGTGCACACTTTTAAGATGTAGTAAGGTGACATCTAAGTCACCCGACAGGGCTCTGACTGTCAGAAGTCTATGTCTGTACAGTTTATGTCTCTCTGAGACCACGGGAAGACCATCAGTTACTTATTTACTTACTTATTTGAGACTTGTCTCCCCATGCAGCCCTAGCTGGCTTGGAAGTCACTACATGTAGACCAGGCTGGCCTCAAATTCACAGAGATGTGTCTGCCTCTGTGTCCCAAGTGCTAACATTAAGGTGTGCACCGCAGTGTGACTGGCTAGCACTGAAAGCAGAGGACCAGGCAGGCATGATGACACACACTCCAGGTTCACAGACAGCCTGATCTACACGGATAGCTAAGGGCTACACAGGAAGGCCCTGTCCCAAAACAAAACAAGAACGTGCACTCTTCTTCCCAATTGCTCTGTGCCTCCTGCACAGCCTTGGGCTGCCCTCCCTCAGTGCATCTCATCTCCAGAGTTCATACACACATTCCAGCAAGGAAACCTGTGGCTTGCACTCCCTCTACACAGCTGCCTTCCAACTCAGCCTCTCTTCCACCGAGTGAGCTCCTAGACCCTAAGTGCCTTGGCAGAATGAGGGACCATCTGTCTCAAGTGTCCAGGGGTGGCTACACCAGCACAATGGGCCACACACTGCTCAGTGTCCATCCTGTCAGTGTCACAGGCCTGTTACTGCTACAGGATCTAATCACTTGTTCTGTCCTCTGAAGTCAGAACTCACCCAGTCGTCACTCCGACTGCCCTTTTGGCAGGAGCCAGGGAACAGAGGTGAGGCATTTCTTACTCCCTATCCCCCTTTGCTCAGACTCTCTCAGTAACCCTAACTTCTGCTATGTGTTTGAGGTACTTACTTGCATTCTGACTAAAGCAAGGAGTGTGTGAATGGAATGAAAACAAAAGCCCCAAAGGGCAGCCAGGGTCTCTGCTGCCGTCTCTGCTGGGCTTAGGAACAGGACAGGGACACTCACATACATCTCTGACAATATCTGAACTCCTCTCCATGCAGGCAGAGAGAACCTGCCCCAGCCCCAACTACCATTCTTCTCCATTCTAGAAACTGTTGTACCATTTAGGATTTACCGTGTCTTGATACGTCTTACCTACAACTTGAAGAACACATCTGACACAGTCTGACTGGCACTTAAGGCCAGTCACAGGGTTTCACATGTAGTGACCAGTGAGTGACAGCCCCTGAGGTCCCTGGGCTCAGTAACTTTTGCCCTCTGATGTCTCAGATCATCTCAGCTACAGCCTCCAGATAAAGAAGTACACAGGGCAGGAAAGCTCACTGATGGACACTTGCCTGTCTCCAGCACTGGAGACAAAGGTCTTATAGGTGAAGGGTGTATCTGTCCTTCTGCACGTTGACTTTATTTTAAAGATTTATTTACTGTATGTATGTGAGCACACTGTAGCTGTTTTCAGACACACCAGGAGAGGGCATCAGATCCATTACAGATGGTTGTGAGCCACCATGTGGTTGCTGGGAATTGAACTCAGGACCTCTGGAAGAACAATCAGCATTCTTAACCACTGAACCATCTCTCCAGCCCTGCATGCTGACTTTTTTTAAAAGTAGCCTCTACCCAAGAAGGCTAGAAGTAGGGAGAGGCAATCTGAGAGCAGGCTGAAGGAGTTCCAAGCCTGTATTTGTGTTCTGCTTGTGGCAAAAATGAAATGTATTAAACTGGTGCTCTGTCCCTGCCACTGACAAGAAAACAGGCCAGACTTGGGTATAATGCATTTGAAATGATGTGCAGCCAAACTTCAACTCTCCAAACTTGACTCTCTGGCAACCTCACTTAACAAACAATGATAGGGAGAACACAGCTATGGGCTTTCCCATCATCCTGACAGCCAGCACACACTGACACCTACTGTCACACTCAAGTGCCACCATGTGCCACCACACACACATCCAACCTGCTCTGTGCCACCCTACATGCTCATTGGCTGGTCTCCAACAACCATCAGAACCCCACACACGTGGAACTCCCTTCTACAGTTCCCACTATACCCAACCAATGTTATAGATCCCGTATGTTCTGTGTGTATCGGGAAGGACAGCTACTCTGTACAATACAGAACCCTTAGACCTCTAGTGAAGGCCACAGACAGGGTGGATAGGACCTGGCTGTTAAGAGGGAAGAAAGGAAACAAACAAGAGGCTGAGCGGATGCCCTGGGACCAACATGGGGCCAAGGAGGCACACACACTTCCACTCCCCGACTACGCTAATCACAACCTCAGCTGCTGGGAACAGCTCTAGTGGTCTCCTGTAGCAAAGAAGGAACTGACCTGCAGGGATTGGAATGTCGGAGAAGGTCAAAAGAGAGCAACCAAGGAGGATAGAAGAGTTTGCAGTTCATATAGCACTGTTAAGATTGTAAAAAGACACAAAGAAAGCGAATAAAGCCCAACAACCACTCATGACAACCACATAAAGCTCTAAAATATTAGATCTGGTAAAGGGTTTGCTGCACAAACATCTTGTCTATGATTCCCAGAAACTATGTAAACAGACAGGGTCTATTGTTACGATCAAACACCAAGAATACACACAACTTGGAGAGAAAATGGTTTATTTTGGCTTACAACATGATGTACAGCCATTACTCATGAGGTATCACTGAGGGAAGTCAAGGCAGAAAACCAGAGGCAGAGACTGAAGAGGCAGAAGCCATGGGGGAATGGCCTAGCTTACTTCCTTGTACACTCCAGGACCAACTGCCCCAGGTGTGGCAATGCCCACAATGAGCAGGGCCCTCCCCAACAATCATCCATTTACAAACGCCCCACAGGCCTGCCTCCAGACCAGTCTTGAGGAGGAATCTTCTCAACTGAGGCTCCCTCTTCCTAAACGACTTGGACAGCCAGTCATGGCGATGTGCTTCTGTAACCAGCACCACGGAGGAGCTGAAGCTTGCTGGCCAGTCATTCTAGTTGAATTTGTGAGCTCCAGGGTTAGTAAGAGACCCTGTCTCAAAATCAAGTAAAATATATAGCAATGAAAGAACAGCCAGTATCAACCTCTGACCTCTAGACACACATGTTGCTCCTAGCATGCACACTGATACACACATATATCTCAAAAAAGAGAATTCAATGTGTGAACCCAGCACTCAGAAGGCAGGGGCAAGAAGACTACCATCATTTCAAAGCCAGCCTGGGCTGTATAAACGTAAGTTGCAGACCATCCCTGAGGGGGGGGCTGTCTCAAACAACAAACAAAACCATGCAATCAGAAACAAGGATTGATTATGTACCTCAGTGGGGTAGAAATGTTTCCATTAGAGAACACAACTGATGGTTTGGAGAGACTTGCCTAGCACACATGGGGCCCTGGGTTCGGTTCCCAACTCTGCAGGAGGCTTAGGGGGATGCGATCAAAGCAATAACCTCAACAGGGCCCAGAATAAACCTAGAGAACTTCGTGCAAGACTAACCTGGGAAAGTGTAAAGCTTACCTAGAAGTCACTGCACAAGATCCAGACTGAATGACAGCCATGCTCACTCACAGACAGGCAGACACCACTGTTCAATGGGTACTGGATTATTCCTTCACAATGTGCAACAACATTCCCACTCATCTGTCCTTTAAGGACTTAGCTCCAAAGCCCAGGGGTGGGAGGCTCTAGCCCCGACCTGGGGCAACGCACAGTCGACTTGGAACTTTGCCGCATAAGCACAAGTTGACATGATGAGCAGACAAGTGACAAGAAACCTCAGAGTCATAGGCAGGCCCTCCATGACAAAGCCTAGAAGAACACAGAAGAAGCGTGGTCAGTACATGCTGCACACGGAGCAGTCTGGGACCCAACACAGAGCACAGGGCTCCAACACCATGAAGACTGAAGGCTTAAAACCAGAAGCAAGGGGGGGCTGGGGATTTAGCTCAATGGTAGAGCGCTTGCCTAGCAAGCGCAAGGCCCTGAGTTCAGTCCCCAGCTCTAAAAAAAAAAAAAAAAAAAAAAAAAAAAAAACACCAGAAGCAAGGGCTGGTAAGAGCACTGACTGCCCTGCCAGGACCAGGGTTTCAATTCCCATGATTCCCATGGCTCACGGGACAGCTCACAACTTCTAGTTCCAGAGAATCCACAACCTTTGCATAGACATACACGCAAGCAAGACACCAATATACATTTAAAAAAAAGCACTAAGCCAGGTGATGAGGGTACACCCCGTTAATCACAGCGCTCTGGAGACAGAGGCAGGCAGCTGTCTGAGTTTGAAGGTAGCCTGCTCTAATTAGTTCCAGGAGAGCCATGACTACACAGAAAAACCCTGTCTTGAGGGAAGGAAAGCAAAAACTAAAATTACAGGAAAATGCAGAGGATCCCGATGGTCTTGGAGTTAGAAAAACTTACAGGTATCTCAAAAAAGTGTTTACTACGGGGGAAGAAGAACAGGCAAATTAAAAAACATTAAAATCAGGAATGCCTATTCATCAGAACATGCATCAAGAAATCTGAGGGAGTAGCATACATCCACAGTCCTAGCATGTAGGAGACAGAGACAGGAAGATCAGACGCTCAAGGTCATAGTTAGCGCCACTGTGAGTTCAGGACTAAGTAAGACCCAGCAAAGAAATAGAAGTGAGAAGAAGGAAAACAGGAGTGGGGAGGAGTAGAAAGAGAGGAAAGGAGTGAGGGAAGGGAGAATGGGAGAATGAATGAATGAATGAATGAATGAATGAATGAATGAATGAATGAAGAATGAATGAAGAATGAATGAATGTGAGGATGAGCCATAAACTGAAAACCAAGTAACCAGGCAGGAAGGAAAAAATTGCTTAAAAGAAACCCAGGCAGAAAGATACATTTCTCAGGAGCCCCAGGAGCAGCAGGAAATAGACAGTGTGGTGTCATTTCCTGAGCTCAGGAATGAGGGAAAGCAGAGTCCCCTGGATTTGAAGAACTCTGAAATCTGGCTATAATACAAATGCCATGAAGAGGGAAGCAAGGGACTAACACCACTGGTGCCCTTCACATGGACTAAGTCAGAAAAGGACAAAGCCTAACTCCCAAGGGGATGGTGTTAGGAGGTCATAGGTCATAGGGTGGAGTCTCGGGAACAGGATTCAAGTTCAAAAGGACCCCTGGCCTCCTTCCTCAATCATACCAGGACAAAGTGAGAAGCACCCTCTGTGCACCAGGAAGAGGGCTCTCAACAGACATGCCATCTGCTGGAACCTGGTCGTGGAGTTCCAGAGTCCATGACTGAAGGGTAAGTTTCAGCCACTGCTAAGATGGAAGACCTCCACCCCCTACAGCCCTGCCTTGGTGTTTTATCACAGCAGACCAAACAGCCTAGAAAGGGGTAAGAGAGAAATACAGAGAAAGGGCGGCTACAGGAGAACTAGCGAAGACCAAGCAGAAGTGATGCTAGAGTCCCTTCCTGTGACATCCCTGCTGGCCAGAATGGATGGAGCGAGGCCTCTACTACCAGAGTGCATTGGTCTAAAGAAAAGCCATAAGATTCTACAAAGGAGAGCTATAAAAACCAGCCAACATGCTAGAGAGACTGGCTGAGGAGCTAGTGAGGAGCTAGGGAGCACTGGCTGCTCTTCCAGACAGCATCGGGTTCCATTCCCACATCAGACAGTTGACAGCTGTCTATAACTCCTGTCCCAGGAGCCAATCCCCACCCTGGCCTCAGTGGGCACAGGCACACAAGTGCACACAAACATGCATATAGGCACACACTCACACACAAGCACTCACACACATAGAAGTAAATCTTATACACAGCAGTCTGTGAAGTATCCCTGCAAGGACACAGTGTGGCAGGTGAGTGGTGAAAGGTGACGTTTCTCAGTGCTAACAACAATAACTACAGTGACATCTAAAGCACTGCACGTGCACTGTGTGAATATGAATACATGAGCGAATAAGCAACGTGTGTTAAGGAACTATGAAAGCTATGAAACAGTGCTGAGAAGAAATTTGCTTTATTTCTTCGGCCCAGGTGGACCTCACACTTGTTATGTGGCCTATGAGGCCTCAGACACACAACCGTCCTGACTCCGTATTCTGACGCTATAGACCCGGCCTTGGAAAGAGCTGACTACGTGAAGGGAAGTGCCATGCTCAGGGGTCAGGAAGCTCAACATTAAGATACCAGTTATTGGGGGCTGGAGAGATGACTCAGAGGTTAAAGGCACTGATTGCTCTTCCAGAGGTCCTGAGTTCAATTCCCAGCAACCACATGGTGGCTCACAATCATCTGTAATGGGATCTGTCTTCCTCTTCTGGCCTGCAGGCATACATTTATATACATTCTGTATATAAACAAAAAAATTATCATCAAACTGATCTAAAAGTGCAACAGGGTCCTGAACTTTTGCAGAAATTCATTCCATTAATTCTAGAGCTTACATGAGGGCAAAGAACCAGAATAGCCCCACACAGTCTTAAAAAGGCAGAGGGGTAAAAACTCAGGGTCCTAGAAGAAAGAAGGATCCTCCTCTGTAGCCAGTGGGCCACCAATGGGAGGAAACTGTTCTCAACAGACAGGGCTAGACTGGACACACTGTGCAGAGACTGCAACCCACCCTACTTTACAATTCTAACAAGATTCTTGCAAACCAGATCCTGGAAAAGCAAAAACATAAACACTCTAAAAGAAAACTCAAAAAGAAAACCCTTGTGCTTTGAATTAGGCACAAGCTGATAGGACATAGCCAACCCAGAAGGAAATCCGTAAACAGGACAGAGTCGAAAACTCTGAGGCATATGGGAAGTCAGTACAGAGGAAATACAGGCTAAGTATTGCTAAAACCATTCTACCTGTCAAAGAACTTGATTTATAATACATTTAAACAACTCTTACTAAATCCAACAAGCACATTTTTTAAAACAGTGGCCAAAGATTGAAACCAGTACTTCACAAAAGATGAGTCAAGCACATGAAAAGATACTGCACACCTTTGGTCTGCAAGGAAACCAAATTAAGACCACAGTACAACAGCACTCACTACACACCCACCAGGGCCAACATTAGAGGACCCCACCCGCACCTCCCAAAGGATGAGGAGATCCAATCACACCCACTTGGGGAAGGTCCAGATCTCAAACAACTTGGAGACCTCCTAAATGGCTAAACAAGCACTTCTCACACACTCCTAATCCCTCTCCCAGATGGCAGTCCAAGAAAGGGAGACCATTTCTACTAAAGCATCTACAGGGAATGTTCCTGAGAGAGGAAAGCTGGATATGATGACTGACCTTGGTCGGGAACCACATCTGGGGTCACCTGGAACAGCATCTGCTGTTTGCCTGCTTGCCCTCACCCTCTCTCCTGTTGCTCAAGCATTCCTTAGGGTATTGGAACCCACTTCTTCAGGATTCCAATGTAGACTGAAGACCAGCAGCTCTCTGGAATCCTCTGGGACTCCAGCACCAGACTGGGGCTGCTGAGACATCCAGACTCATGAACTGAACACATGAATTCTTGACCTCTCCATGAGGACTACCTAGAGCACAGCCTGTAAGCCGCTCTAATCTGTGCATGCATGCATGTGTGCCAACATCGACCCAAAGGCAGCCAGGGAGAGCACGGGGAGGAACCACTCACCACAGCAGTAAGATGACCTGAGGTCACAGTCAGTTCCCTACCTTCGCAGCAGGGGGCCAACTGAGTTCATTGCAACTCAGAGAACCATACACTAAAAATGGTGTCTCTCAATATCAACTATGCCTCAATTTAAGAAGAAAAAAGGATAAGAAGCTAACTCTACCATGGGAATAACTGAGTTAGAAAACAGG
Source organism: Rattus rattus (assembly GCF_011064425.1). Classification (NCBI taxonomy): domain Eukaryota; kingdom Metazoa; phylum Chordata; class Mammalia; order Rodentia; family Muridae; genus Rattus; species Rattus rattus. Next base: position 157,045,637 of record NC_046158.1, read on the forward strand.
TGACGATGTGGAGTGAAGGCCTCAGAGACACAGAAGATGTCCTGTGAGTTATGGAGGAAACAGGTCAGAGACTCGCCACAGGACTACTAGTCCACGCTCAGTGTTATGCTAGAGGAAAGACTATTCTCACAAGGTTCAGATGCAGGTGTCTCTAGAGGCTTAGTTCATAACAGCCAAGTGCTAGAAGTAACCCCAAGCATGCCTCCTGCTGACTGGACAGACATGAGTGTCCACACATAGAAAGCTACTCAATACACGCGGCAACGGCTACTGATAAGACAATCAATACACAGCTGAAGAGGAGACACACGGGTCCCTCCCTCTGGAGAGCCACTGAGCTCAACAGGAGCAGGCAGCAAGCTGACCTGTGCTAATGGTGGCAGCTGGGATTCATCCTGTGAGGACAGGCAGTGGAGAGGCTGTGGGCTGTGTGAAATCTTGTGTCTTGACTGATGAGTGGTTAGACAGACACTTGCTTCTCAAAATAAATTGTACTCTGAAATGAGGACATGTTGCTGTATGTAAAGTATGACCCTCAAAAAACTGTTGTATATACATGCCTATATTTAAAGGAAGACTCAGTCCAGCACTCATCTCAATAGTAGAATACTCAGCTACACACAGGAGGCCTTAGGTTCCATCACTGGCGTAAGAAAAGAAAAAGAAAAAAGTAGCCATTCAGAGCATGATGACTCAAACCTTTTAATCCCAGCATTGAGGAGGCAGAAAGAGTGCATATCTATAAATTCAAGGCCAGCCTGGTCTAGCAAGTTCTGGGCCAGCCAGAGCTACAAAGTAAGACTCTACCTCAAAATAAATATTTAAAAGGTGTCTAGTTGGTGTGGTAGCACCTATCTACAAGCCCATCAGTCAGGAAACTAAAACAGAAAAATTCTAAGTGTTAAGATCGCCTGAACTATAAAATAAAGCAAGACTTTGCCTAACCCCCTCAAACTTCCAGGGACCATGCCACCTGTCCACAAGTCCACAGTGACTGTCCTAGTTTGATTTCTGTTGCTATACTAAAATAATAACATAAACCGACTTAGGGGAAGAAAGAGTTTGATTGGCTTACATATCCCAGATCACACTTCACCTGAGGGCAGTCAGGGCAAGAGCTCAAAGCAGGAACCTGAGACAAGATATGAAGCAAAGTCCCTGGAAAGCAATGCTTGCGGTTGGTCCCCTACGCACTGGCCAGCCTGCTTCTTCACACAACCGCAGGCAGCTGCTCACAGTGGAGTGGGCTCTCCCGTATCAATCAGGGCTGCCGCTTCCCAGGTTACTCTGGTTTGTGCTAAGTTGACAAAAACTAGCCAGTACAGTAACTGAAGAGAAGATGACAGAAAGGGGTGCCTCACCACCACCCAGACCTCTGCAGAGGCCCACTCACTCTGCCTGGAAGCCATCACTTCCACTCTCAGATTCACCCAGGCAGAACTAACCAAACCTATTACATGCTTCTGACATTAGAAAAGGATGGTATGATCTGAACTATTTCCTCATGAAATCAAGTCTTAAGTTTTAGTGCCTGAATTATGTAAAAATACAACATTACTGAAAGCAGTTTCTTCTCTGAGTGTATTAGATATAAATTCAAAAGTATTTCAATTAAAAGGAAATGTCAGGGCTATAAAGATAGCTTAAGAGTTAAGAGTATTGGCCGGTCTTCCAGAGGGGAACCAGTTCCAGGATAACTCCAGTTCCCAAGAATCAAAGCCCCTCTTCTGGCTTCTAAACTATAGACATGGAGCACAGTCATACAGACAGACAAAACATACACACAGAACAAAAACAAGTAAATCTTAACAAGAAAATGTCACCAACAACAACCTCTAAGCTGTATCTGTTGAGAAAAACACCAAGGTACACATAGGTTTATTTGGTACCAATGGTAACAAGAAGACAGAGAACACAGCACACCAGATACCATGGGGCACACCTGCAATCCCAGCATCTCCAAGTGAAGACAGGAGAATTCAAAGCCAACCTACACTACAGAACAAGACCCTCTCTCAAAAGCAAACCTAAACTAAAACTAATAGGAGTCAATGCTTACATGTCTGCACATGTTTGTGTGCACATGTGCACAGGCACATATGTATACACTAACAGGAGTCGATGATTACATGTCTGCACAGGCTTGTTTTTTTTTTTTTTTTTTAACACAGAAACAGTAAGAATGGCTTAGAGATTACCAAAAAAAAAAAACATGGAAACCTATCCTGGGGGCAGGAAAGAGAATAAGGGCAGAGGTGCTTCTCAGAAACGCCCTCCCAAACCATGTGCTTTACAAATTTAATACATGAAATGAAAACAAACAACACATAGACATTTGAAACCAAGCCAGGCTAACACGGGCACACCAGATGAGCGAGTGAGACATTGGCACTCACAAGAAAGGAAACCTGAGAAGTGCCCTTACAAGACAAACTCTAAGGCAAAGATCCTCAAAGCCTTGCCTACTCTGCTCTGTTGCTAGAGCTTCAGAGCTTCACTCACATCTGCTAAGTTAAACCAGGCAAGTAAATACACTATCAGACCCTTGCAAGGCTTCCTGTGTAAGAGATGGGAACAATTTCAAAAGCCCTGTGGCAGAGGCTGCCATGTCAAAAACCTAAGTAGGTAATGTTGAGCTGTATGCCCTGCCCCAGCACTATTACACTTAGGTGCTGCAGGCTCCTAGACACTCACTCCTCTGCGAGTGCAAGCACACACACAGGCACACACACAATCATCACATGCAAGCGTGAGCAATGTAGAAATCACATAACAGCCACAATTGGAACCAGAGAGCCTGAGGAGAAATCAAACCTGTGGTATCAAAGACACATACTTCTGCTCCGATGGAACGAAGAGAGACAGAATCCCAGGAAGCCTACTGATCCATGTGAGTAACTCCTCTCCACACAACAGACTCCTTCAACTCCTCAAAACATTCAATACTGTCCTTGTACAAACAAGATAGCATCAGTCCCAAGGCTGCTTTAACTGAGTCCTAAGCAGGTAGACCAAGCTTGGCCTCATGGCACCTGCTTTCCAGAGGCAGCAGGGGGGCTGAGGAGGAGAATGAGAGGAGGAGGAGGAGGAGGAGGAGGAGGAGGAGGAGGAGGAGGAGGAGGAGGAGGAGGAGGAGGAGGAGGAGGAGGAGGAGGAGGAGGAGGAGGAGGAGGAGGAGGAGGAGGAGGAGGAGGAGGAGAAATTATTGTTGGTATTGTTGTTGTTGTTGTTATTGAACCCAAATATGGTTCCAGCTGCAAACACCTTTCCTGACCCTTCAATAGTTCACAGCACCAAGAAGACAGAATAGCATGAACTTTCTTGCAACTTTACTGAAATATACTCACAAAAATACAACTCACTCACATCTTAAGGGCACAGTTTGATGGCCTAGGAAAATATGTGCAGTGACCAACACTGTTGTGATGCGAACACTCGTTCCCATACACTCCAAGTGTCCCCAGGGCCACACTGCCACCTCTCTGCTCTAAGAAAGCACTTCCACTACAGTTCACTTTAAGTTTTGTATTGTTTGGGGGGACGGGGTTTATAGTGCTAAGAACTGAACCCAGCACTGGCACACACTAACCAAGGAGCTACCATGACTGAGCTGTGTCACCCTTTCCTAGTGTCCCATACGCACAGAACTATAATGCAACACCTGCTTTATCTTGCAGAGTCTTTTTAGGCCACTCACTCATTCCCACGGGAGGGGCACATGGAGTGAGGTAATGAGCTGGTGAGGAAGTTCTCACTTCTCATCATTATTCTCCTGCCCCCACCCTGCTGCAGGTCCCTGCAGGACGTGGGGTCCCCTCACACGGACAGTTTCTTTCGCTGTGGCAGTTAGACAAGATGGTGAAAATGTCTCTCCAAGCACTATGGCCTTCTTTTGTGTAGAGCTGCTTGCCGCCACTGCAGTAAACTATAGGAGCCCTTAGTAAAGTGCTTTGACCTGTACCCACCCTTTGCCAAAACTCTTTTAATTTTGAAGTCAAGATTACTAATCCCCTGAGGTACTTCTGATGTTACCACGTCCTGAGGCCTTTCCTCAGCCCAGTCAGAAGACACAGGAGCAGTTCACGCATCTTCCTGAAGTCTTCACTCAGCCCTGAGGCCAACATGACCCCTTGCACTGCAGCTTTCCAGAGATCTCTCCCTCTAGGAATGTCACCACAGTCTACCTTGAAGGCACAAGGAAGGAGGCAGCCAGCTCACCCTTGGGGGAAAGCTCACTGTACTCCCGCCTCCATTCCAATTAGGAAGATCACACTCTAGTGTACCACACAACAGGGTTGGCTGTGGCAGAAAGGACACCTGCTAAAGACACTGGGACAGGCAGCCCCTCCTTTCTCTGCCAACTCAGAGGTCCTGCCACAAACCAAAGGTCCTTTAGTCTATTTGGGAACCATCAGGCTCTGCTGTGATAAAGGTCATCCTGGTTTCCACATGTGCAGTGTCAAATTTCAGTTACACCAAAAGTGGCACAGTTACAGAAGCCAGCAACCAGTTTTATAAGTACTGTAATTCCTCTGAGGAAAGACAGACAGAGGAGGGCTCACGGTGATCCTGTTCCAAGGAAGCCACTCATGAAGGGCTGCCCCAGGGCTCCTCTTCCTACCAGGTTCACTGCCCCCCACCCCAATCCTGACACACAAATTGCCTGTCCTCACACCAAGAGCTACAACTTGAGAGGGTTCCTTCCAACTACAACCATGTCCACTAGCAATCGATGGCTACCCTGGAGAGCTCAAGGAGTACAGAGCTGAGGCAGCTCCTTCCCGGGAGCAGAGCAGCACCTGCTTAGCCGAGCACCAATGGAAGGGTTCTAATGTGGCACAAAAACTGCTTTAAAACCCCTGGGCTCATGCAGTGCTCGAGTGCCACAAGGACCCTAATGTGCTTGTCAATGACCTAGAAGCCATTCTCACATGGCTGGGGGATTCTGGACAGGAACATGCCTGTCAGAGTGAACCCTCTGGAGCCCTGTAAGACAATTCCACTGAAGTGGCACCAACAGCCCCCCAGGACTACCCTGAACCTGACTTCCTACGCTATCTGGCAATCAGTGTCGCTCCCCAAACCAGGCCCTGCTTCTCCACTGAGGCTCACCCTCTCTCGCGCCCTCACTAGTGTCCTCTTCCAAGGCCTTTATTTGCACATAGCTCTCGGACTGCCTGCGGTGCCACTCCGGGCCACACAACCCCTCACCAGCCACCATCATCCAAGGATGCCTGTTTTACTGTGGCCTCTCCATACACACTGTGCCATGCACCCATTTCCATGCCCACTATTTACAGTCTCTAAGCTCAATTTACAACCACGACTGCCAGCAACCTCCTGGGAAACAAATCCTGAGTGCCTCCACCCTGGCCTGCCTGCTCCCACAGCAATGCTGCTGGCTTCTCATCTCCCCTGTATAACATCAGAGCTGAGCTATGAAATCCCAGCCAGGCTCTACAACTAACTGTCCAGGGCTCTCTGCGTGCTTCTTTCAGGTCTAAGCCCTGACACCTGCACACTGCTCCACTCTCCCTCCCCGCACACGCAGGCTCATCTGTGGCCTCCCTCCCCGCACACGCAGGCTCGTCTGTGGCCTCCCTCCCCGCACACGCAGGCTCGTCTGTGGCCTCCCTCCCAGCACACGCAGGCTCGTCTGTGGCCTCCGTGTGCCCTCCCTCCCGCTGCCATCTTTCACTGGGCCTCGCCCGTTTTTAACTACAGCCCAACATCACAACTTTCCCACGAACCTATGTGGTCCCATCCAAATGATGGCTACAGCCATCCACCTCCACATCACCACAGTGGATGCCATCTTGCTCAGTCAGACCCTTGCCCATCTACCCAGAGCCACTGCCTGTGCTCTGTCCAGTCACTTGAGTACAACTTACTGAGAAGATACAACTGAGCCCTTGTGTCACACAAAGACAGGCTTGCATGCTGAGTATGGTCACAAGCACAAAGTATCTCCAAAAGAAAACCACGTACTTGCTAATTTGGGGCAATGCACAGTGTGGGTCAGAGCTGTCCGTGAGCTGTCCATGAGCTTGTCTGTCTGTAGTCCTGCCTGAGAGGCCCATCATTCCTACCTTGATCCTTTCTGCCACATGCCACGTGCACTCCCATGCTCACAGTGACCTAGACTTCACAGGTTCTGCAGATCCCTCTTACCACTAACCTGAGCTTCTCAGTGCCCCCTGTCTTGGTGCTGCCTGCTGTCTACCTAGCAGGCAGTTCTGAAGCTCTTGCCAAAAGTACCATGAGACCTGCTAGTAGACGAGGGAGAACCTGACTGAAGGAAGGGACATAGGGAGCAGGTGGTGGGATCCAGGAAGGAGTGAGCCCTAGGTGAAGAGGACCCAAGTCTAAAGAAGGATCCAGGTGGAGAACAGGGGTGGGGAGGGCCTCACTGGAAATGTTCAGATTGGGGGAGAAAGCAGCAAAACATGGGAGTCACGGGCATCCAAAATAAAAGGCTTCTCTGGAGACTAGAGAAGAGCTTCATGAAGGAGGAACTACCATAGAAACAACGCCAGAAATGACCACCACTCTTCAACACAGCCAGTGCCCTCTCCACACATCCTCACAGCCTCCACAGGGGCCACGCAGACTAGCAGGAGGAGGAAGCACGGAGGCAGGCCTTGAAGAGGTTCTTCCTCTTCCTTGGAGGGTCCATGCTCTGTATGTCCATGACAAGATAAGGCAGGACTCGCCCTGAGCATGATATTCTGCTCGGCTGATCTGTGGCCCCTTTCACACTCGCAAAAGCTCCTGGTAAATGAGATTGTCTACACCTCGGACTGATGCTAAGGGTCCCTCTGTAGGTGTCTCTGTCAGCCCACCCTTTCTAGAATACTCTTGCTAAGTAAGAACTCTTTCACCTACTGACCTGAAACCAGGACAGACATTGGCCCTGCAAAGCACAGGACTGAGACCCAGCTCTTGGTAGCCAGGGGCCACCAGCCAAGCTCTGCTACCTGAGTCAGTGGCTATGCCACACACCTGACTACCTGGGCCCTCTTCACTGTCTGGTCCAGTCTACACAGAAACACACACACACACACACACACACACACACACACACACACACACACTAGTGATCACCACAGCCATGGGGACAGAGTCCTTCAGTCCTCAGTACCCTCATGAGGAGACTGGTTGGCTCCCCACTCCATGCCCTCATACCTGATCACCTCAGAAATCACCTATCAGAAAGGTGGGACCAACTGTGTGTACCGGCTTACTCTCCTGGTGCTAGTTCCTAGTCTGTGATCCTTCTCTGTCCCGCCTTTCCCATCCAGCAGTACTTCAGCACAGTTCTGGGCAGAGGAGACCAGGGATACCCAGGGATCCCATCTACGGGAAGTCTGTACTCATGGGACAACTTCTACCCTAACCACCTGCCACTCCTCTCCTGGACAATCTTTTGTCAGAGGCCAGCCCCCAGAACCCTTGTTTCCACATGATCAATACATCCAGGGAAAGAACAAGGCCTTGCCTGCCGCCCTATTCTTTCCACATTAGGCTTACACAGCCCTCCCTATGTCCTTCCTGAGGCCTCCCTCCACACGCCAATGCCATGAGCTCTCCCTCTACCCAACTGTGTTTGCTACACAGCATCACAAAGTCTAAGCACAAGGGGCAGCACAGGCTCACCAGAGAGGATGGAGGGCAGATGCTGCTCATACTACACAGCAGACACAGCAGTCACATCGGACAGACCGATCAGGTTGGCTTCCCCATTTGTTTGGTTTGGTGATGTAGTTTTGTTTGCTGAGATAGTCTCACCATGTAATTCTGACCGGCCCAGAACTCAGAGTCGCTTCAATCTGCCACTGCCTCAGCCGTGCTGGGCTTGAAGGCATGTGCCACCAGTGTCTCTCAGATGCTTGCATATGCTTTTAGGAATGGTAATTTGCCCATGTGACCCATGCTCTGTCTCTACTTGGGAACACTGCCCCCCACAAAGTTCTCCTTAGTCAGATGTGGTGATGCACATCTTTAACTTTGGCACTCAAAGGCAGAGGCAGACACCCTGCTCAAGGCCAACCCAGTCTACACAGAGAGTATTGGGCCAGTCAGGACTACATAATGAGATCCTGTCTCAAAAACAAAACAGGACAAAACAAAACAAAAAACTAAGGAAACGCCCTTTGCCCCCATTCCTACAGTGACATGCTCTCCCACATTCCTTAGAAGGTTTAGGGCAAGCAAGTACCTCCTACCACACTCTGGCACCAGGCTACCCTGTGTGTCCCCCATGGGCTCTCCTGTATACCTACCTTCCTCCCCACCAGACTAGAGCTGGACTCCAGCCTGATTTTCTTGTCCTCTCCCCAACACCAAATGAAGGGCCATCCCCATGGTTTAAAAGTCACTCATCTTTTAGAAGTCCTTACCCTGAAATGATTCACCTTGTATCTGTGGGATGCTCAAAACTTGCACTCCCTGTAAATGGCCTGTTCTCAGAAGGCCACCTTCACTGCTGGACAGCAGCAACTGGACACATAAGAGACAATTGACAATGCCCAAGGCTAAACAGCTGCCTCTCTGCCATACTTACCCACCATACAGCAAGGCCCTGGGTGACGGACAGGGCACTCCTCTACAGAGAACAACACGGATGACAGAAAAACCTGCAGAGGCCACACACAGGAGACACCAACAACAGAAAAGCTCTTGCTTTTCTGGTCTTAAAGCAGACCAGAAGATTCAATCCTCAAAGGCCACTGGTAACAAAACTCGACAATATCAAGATGAAATACACATGCCTAGGACTATACTGAAGAGGCAGTTCCCATGAGCACAAGGGAAGGGAAAGCAGAGAAACCGCTACCACAGGCCAGGACAACAGTGACATACATGCTCACCTGGGTGGGATGCCGGCTCAATCCGAGCTCTCCTGCAGACTCTATGTGAAATGACACAAAAGAGAGCAGGCCAGGCAGGGCACAATGTGAGATCCCAGAGCACACACCCTGTCCCCTGTGTGGCGTCCCATGCTAATTAATAGTCTCCTAAACACAAGCCATCAACCCTTAGCCAAGCTGCATGGCATCCTACACTCCCTGAATCACACCTGGGACATCTCAGCCACATGGGTGCTGTATCAGATGCTGAGGGTGTGCCACTCTGTTTTCTGTGAGCTGACACCATGACCAAGGCAACTCTCATAAAGGACAGCATTTAATTGGGGCTGGCTTACAGGTTCAGAGGTTCAGTCCATTACCATCATGGCAGGAAGCATGGCAGCCTGCAGGCAGGCATGGCTCTAGAGAAGAAGCTTAGTGTTCTATATCTTGTTCCAAAGGTGACCAGGAAAAGACTGTCTCCCAGGCAACTAGGAAGAGAGTCTCAAAGCCCAGCCCCACAGTAACACACTTCCTCCAACAAAGCCACACCTCCTTTAACAAGGCCACACCCCTTAAGAGTGCCACTCCCTGGGCCATGCATATTCAAACCACCACAGTGTAGAAGTGTGTGGATGCTCCCACTCAGCAGACAAGACCACTACAAGTCCAGCACTGAAGCAACAGGAGGCTCCAGTGGTGTATACTAGCTAAAACAGTGCAACCACCTGGAACAGTACTTCACAGGGACTCTGCTCAGCTGGGTCTCCAACCCAGAATGACAAACTGACCCAGTGACAGTGACGGAAGCACCAAGCTCTGCCAAGAGAAAAGGTCCTAACTATCAAGCACAAAGCTGGCAGGAAAGCCAGACTAATTTGGGGGGTCAGGCTGCACTGAAGAGTCTAAATTTCATACCAAAGGCAGCAGAGAACTAACTCACAGAGCTTCCTCGGCAGACCAGGTACCTGGCAGAGGAAACACATCTTGTGCTCAAAGAGTTGCCCTACAGTGGAGAAAGAGACACCTGTAACTACACAGTGTCACCATGGCTGGAAGTACACCTCCCTGTGCACATGGAAGACCCAGAGCAGAAGGGAATTAAACTGCAACAGCTCCAGCACCAGGTCTCCTCAAGAGAACCACAGTAAAATGACTGAGCAGCTCCTCGTCTCCCTGGAAGGGCTGTTTGTGAAGTCTTTTTACCTCAACAGGCACAATTCTATTCACAGAAACAGCCCTGAGTAGGGAGGCCACCCTATTTATGCCAACACCAGGACATTGGTTTTGTCCTTTTCAGCCCACTGCCAGGCAATGAAGATGCCTTGCACAGGCTCGACAAAGACTCAAAAGCTGTGCCCAAGCCCTCTTTTGACTTTGCGTTTCAGTCAGGAGGAGCTCATACTGCAGCCATGAACTCTTGATCCTTCCATACCAGCCTTTAAGTAAGTAGCTGGGATTACAGACCATGCCACTAGGTCAGGTCCTAGTGGATTTCTGTCACCTAAGAATGGTGTTCATACATCTCCCAGTACATGTGTGTCATGCACAACCGATGCACACACAATTCTTCATATGCACGTTTATCACCTGGGCTCAATGCTTCATCTGTCCATACAGTCATGGTCACATGTCGTCATGAGTGTAGCCCTTCTTTCTCAGGGTGGCCTTCCCAGCCTGGGAGCCAGGTCTGGGACGAGAAAGACATGGGACAATGATGCCAGGATTCTGGGAAAGCCAGGCTGAACAATGGGACTTTCAGGGCAGTAACTCAGAGCCCACAGAGCTGAGTCTGGCCCACAAGGCATCCCAAGGACGGAAGAGGTCATTTCTCTCAACTCTAAAGCAGGCCCTCAATCAGCCCCCGACAGTGATGGCACTGTGGCAACAGACCATACACGGGACCCAAAGGGTAAAACGAGAACCAATTAAAGTCTAGCAAGGCCTCCAAGCCAGGAGAAGAAACACCCAGAACCAGACAATGTAACCAGCCTAGTAAGAAATTCCCTACAGCTCCTCACAGGAGCAGAACTTCACTGAGTCACCCCAAAGTTTCATACACATTCTACGATCCAAGTTCCCTCAGTGACAAACTAAATTCTTCCCTAAGTGGCACCAAAGTGGCTCCACCCACTTGCCAGGAAGTGTCAGGGAAAACTTCACGTGCCCTGTGGAACGCAGCTAACCAAGTGTCGCTAGGATGGAGAGGACACTCGTTGGTAAACTGCACTCCAGACTACAGAGCGCTGCTGCCCACACACACACTCCTCCACCTCTAGCACAGGGGATCGGAAGCTGAAGCTAAGCCTCCCGTGGCCCTCAGACCTCCCTTTCTTCCCCACTGTACAGGTCCAATGCCCCAACAGTCTCTGCACTTAGAAACGGCCAATTACCAGACTTTCCCAGCTGGAATTAGAGAAAGAAAATTAAGATGCTTCTGGGACAAGACCTCGGGACCAGGGAAGCCCCTGCCCACTGCCTGCTGTTCCTGAAGCTGCACGACCACAATAACTTACCTCACAGACACTATTAGCCAGGGAGCAGCAGCTACAACAGGAGCGGCAAGATGGGACAGAACTCAAAGAACTCAAGTCAAAGGAGCCTTGTGAAACAGAGCCCACCAGCACCCTCACAGAATGAATGACAGAAGCCAAGGCCAGAGAACAGTGAGTCACTGCACCAAACAGGCTCCCTGACCCCCTAAGCACAGTGAGTACTTCCCCTGTGCAGATGCAGATGTCGCCGTGTTCCCTATAGAAGCCCACGCCCTGCACAGATGTGTAAAGCACAAAAACAGACTCTGATGTGAACTGCAAGCAGGTCCCCAAGTCTCCTTACAGCGTGGTCTTTGGGTCCCTGGCAGGGCATCTTCCTGCTTACTCAGCACCTTCACACAGGAAATGTCCCTACTATGAGACTTCCAAGGCCTGGAGACAGGCCGCTCGAAGACTGAAAGTTTGAGCATCAGCACACTATGCGGAGCCTAAGGCAACAGACACAACTGGCAGCTGGGCCTGAGCCCACCCACACCAGTCACAGGGACAGACAGGCAGCACTGGTCCCCATACAAAAAAAGAACCCCAGCCCAGTGTCTGTACTGTCTCCATCTCCTATCCCCCCAGGGTGGGTTCTTCATCCCTGCCTGCTTGGAAGGCCTTTCTCCCAAGCCACCCCCAGGCTTAAGGGACTCCACAGCCCATTCCAGGAGCAGACCAGTACTTCCAGGTGCAGGGCATGCCTGGGAGGAGGACTCCATAGTCTTCCCGCCATGACCATAAGGGCTATCAAATACTGGGCTCCGGATTATGTTCACTACCCAACCTTCCCACTCAGACATACGTCAAACCCTGCACATTCCACCCAGAGGGCATCCATCAGTATGGCCCACTCATCAGACTCACTGACAAGACCACCTAACCAGTCCCCAGAACCGAGGCCATAAGCAAGCCCCACTAGTGCTCACCTCACACCACCACTAGGATCCTGCCAATCCCATGTCCTGCCTCTGCCCGGCCCCCACAACAAACAACTCTGTATTCCACAGCTCACAGACCCAAAAGGGACCACAAATCAAAGTTTGATTCTGTCACTGCCTTGACTAAACCTTCAACAGCTGGTTCCCAGGTGAGAAAAAAATCTCAATTCCTAGACAGAACCAACACAGCCTCACCTCCTACTACCCTTCTCCCCACACCCCTGCTCTTTCCCAGTCGTTTGTTTCCTGCACAGACTGTATGGCCGGCCCATCTCTTCCCAGAAAGGTCCTCCCTGCCCTGCATTGCCTCTCAGCCACAGCCATCACAGCCATCACAGCCAGAAGTATATTTTGAAATTCCTCTGTCAGGTGCCTGGCCCCACACAAGGGCATGCCAGAAGAGCAGGGTCTGCAGCTGGAGACCGAGGTAGGCGCCTCAGCACCCTGCTCAGCATGCTCACGGTTAGCGTGTAGTTTTAGGTGCAGTTCTGTGAGTAAGCCATAGTAAGTGAGGTCAGCCAGTGCCAGCCCCATCCACACTAATGAGACCCACACCAGCTGAGTCACAGACACCATCAAACCACAACTACACAGACCCTATACGGACGGTATTACCGATTCCCAGATTTTGGCAATACTTATCTAAGTGTAAATTGGCCTAGCCCCTGCAAAGCAATTTCTATCAAGGTCTAGAAAATGCTCAACTATCAGAAGGGTGGGCCATTACAGCAGGTCAGGAAACCCAGCATGGGGTCTGCAGAGGCTGAGGTGCTGGCAGTGCAGCGAAGCCTCAAAAGCCAAAGAGGGCTGTGAGAGCACAGAAAAGCCCAGGGAGAGGACAGCTACACTCCGCAGGGTGGGAAGGTTCTAACTTTATGAAATCAAATAAATCATAAGAAGAGGCAGAAATGGTCAGCCCTGACAGGAATGTCTGGGCAAGGAAGGAGCAACACAAAAGACTTACTTTCTTCCCACGAACTTCACAACTTCCTATAGTAAATACAAAGTTACAATCAGAAAAGGCAGGCTGGAAAATACTAATGCCCCGCAACACTGGGGGAGGGGAAAACAGCCAGATGTGGGGTGATACATATGGATAACCACAGCACTCAGGAGGCAGAGGCAAGGGAACTGCAAGCTCAAGGCATTCTGAGTTACGTGGAGACCCTGTCAAACAAGCCAGCCAGAACAACTTTCCGTCAAACACCTTCAAATAACCACTGCAAAGGGAGTAGTATTCTGCACCATTTCACAAGGTTCAGCTGAGCACCAAGTGGCCTCATCCTGTGACTTGGGAGCTCGTCCACAAGGCTTACCAGAGGACTACAGAAGCAGCCATCAAGTCAGGACTCCCTATGAAAGACTCAAAGTCTCTCAAAAACTAATCCGGAGGGCTGGTTGCACAAGTGTGAGGATCTGAGTTTCAGTCCCAGTACCCACATAAACAGCCAGTGCAGGCACTTGTAACCCCAGCACTAGATAGATTGGCAGGTGGATCTCAAAGGTTTGTTGGTCAACCAGTCCATCCTACTTGCTGAGTTCCAGCCAGCCAGACCCTTCTTCAAACAGGTAGTCGGCACACGAGGAACACCTCCCAAGAATCCCCGCTGGTCTCTCTACCAAGGTGTAAGACATACATATGCACACACACACGCACACATGACACAGTGGGGAGGGGGAGCTAATTTAAAAGCAAGGGGCTGGGGAAACAGTTCAGGCAGTAAAATACTTGCTGTGCACACAGAAAGACCTAAGTTTAACCCAAAGCACACTCTAGGACAAGTCAGGCATGGCAGCTTCACTATAGCTTTGCTGGTGAGGCAGAGAAAGGAGGACCCCTGAGCTTTGCAGGCCAGCAAGTTTAGAGCTTTACCAAGCTCCTAGGTTCAGTGAGCAACCTTGTCTTTAAGGGGGTGGGGAGACACCATATACTATGCACACACATGCAAACACAAACTGGTACACACAGGGAAAAAAACGATAATTGAGCCCCTGCACCCGTGTATTTTACACAGGAAGTAAAAAAGTAGGCTCTTTCCCTTCTCTGCCACTTTATGAAAGGTCACCAGCCAAGGACCCTTCAACCCTGCTGGCACCTTCTCAAAAGTGCTGTCAGATCAAGAGATGCCTCTGCCCTGTGGCTGCTCTGGGCCACATTCCCCAACTTTGACCCTGCAGGATGCGCTGGGCAGTAGCCCTGGACAGGGTGGGTGGGCTCAGCTCTTTTTGCTCCTGAGCATCAACTAAGACCTCAGACCCTCAAATCAAATGCTTTCATATCCACAGAGCAGCCTCACTACTAAGGTCTCATTCTAAAGCCAGATATTCGGTGTGTCACAAGAATCATTAGTCCCTCAGAGCAATGACTCCAAAACCTAAGGTCATCAGCACCTCCCACCTGGACGTCATGGGTGCACTCCCAGCAAAAGTCTGGGGGCCACAGAAACCAGTAAGTGCCTTCCTCAAGTGCCACTCTACCACACACAGAGGATAGGACCTTAAAAAAAAATGGTCTCTTGGGCTGGAGAGATGGCTCAGCGGCTAAGAGCACTGACTGCTCTTCCAGAGGTCCTGAGTTCAAATCCCAGCAACCACATGGTGGCTCAAACCATCTATAATGAGGTCTGATGCCCTCTTCTGGTGTGTCTGAAGACAGCTGCAGTGTACTTACATATAATAAATAAATAAATCTTGAAAAAAAAAATGGTCTCTCAAAACCTCGGGAAGGAGCCACAGAGATGGTTCAGTAAGTGAAGGCTGTGCTACACTGTGCAAGCCCAGAATCCTGAGTGTGATCCAAAAAACCCACAGAAAGGTGGCAAGGACAAATAGGACTCTACACACTATTGTCTGTACCCACACACACACGTACACACATGATAATAATATTTTAAATTCCAGGGACTAAGCCACTACCTAAAGACTAACATGGACTGACCCTGGACTCCAACTGCATAGGTAGCAATGAATAGCCTAGTAAGAGCACCAGTGGAAGGGGAAGCCCTTGGTCCTGCCAAGACTGAACCCCCAGCGAATGTGATTGTTGGGGAGCGCGGTAGTGGGAGGGGGGATGGGGAAGGGAACACCCATAGAGAAGGGGAGGGGGAGGGGCTAGGGGGATGTTGGCCCAGAAACCGGGAAGGGGAATAACAACTGAAATGTAAATAAGAAATACTCAAGTTAATAAAAATGAAAAAAGAAAAAAGATTTTTTAAAGCTTCAGGAAGGACAAGGTTCTCCCTAGCTTCACAGACTCTCAGAATGGCAAAAGGGCCCTAGATTCCAGCAACCCCTCCCTCCCTCCCTAAGTTCCTACCAGAACATGACCATGGAGCAAGCTGCAGGTCTGCATGCAGCTCACTGGCCCCATACAGCAGCAACAAGGTGCTTGGGCAAGCATGGTAACAAAAGAACAGGAAAAGGATAGATCCTAACTGTGCAATCTTAGCTCTTAAAGATTTTCAAAGGGCTGGAGAGATGGCTCAGAGGTTAAGAACACTGACTGCTCTTCCAGAAGTCCTGGGTTCAATTCCCAGCAACCATATAATGGCTCACAACCATCTGTGATGGGATCTTCTGGTGTGTTTGAAGACAGCTACAGTATACTCACATACACTAAATAAATCTGAAAAAAAAAAAATTTCTCCAAGCTTTTTGTCTTTGGTGCAAATATTCAAAAGAATATAAAAACCAAAACTTTCACAGCCCTATCATAAAATACAAAACTCCTAATTCTTAGACATAACCTTGCAGTGCCTGATCTGCCTTGCAAAACAACACTGCCAAGCAAGATGCTCTAAGAGAATTGGCCCAACTGCACTCAAACCAGCACCCAGGTAACCCTGGCCTCAGCACAGACACAAAGCTGCATAGCACCCAGACTGCCTATGCAAAAGCCCCCTCTTCTGTCGTCTTAGCTTAATCTAGCAGTTTATGGATAGCCAAGGCCTGACTAAAAGAAGACTCTGGCAACAGCCCTGAACATCAGCTGTGTCCCAGACCAGGCAGCAGAGGCCATGGGAAAGCAAAGTTGTTTCTTCAGACTCCACAAACCGCTTCTGACCTGATGGAGCTTCTACAAAACTTTACATCTTTGCTTCAAGATTTGCAAAAAAAAAAGCTATTATGATTTAATCAACCCGGATATAACCTGCTATTTATAAAAGCTGTTTCCAAATTTATATTGTAGGTGGAAGAAAGTGCACATTTACACAGAGGCAGACTTTGAAAGCATCCTGGAACACCCTGACTTAAGTACCACCTACCAAGCCACTCACTCCATTCAGGGCAGGGACTGAGTGAGGTAGGCACTCAGTGGCAACTCTGGGGCAATTGTGAGGAGGTTTCCCAGTGACCTATCTACCCTCCCTCTTCCTAGCAGCCCTAGTATACAGGGCTCTGCACAGAAGTGCAGTGCATGTATGTGGACATCAACAAGCCAAATCTGACAGACATCAACACACTAGCACCCAGGAAACTGGAGCTGAAGGACCTCAGGCAAGGCCTAAATGGGCTACAGAATGAGAGTCCCAGACAGACAACCTAATGAGAGAGACCCTGCCTCAGGAAAACCAAAACAGAGCTGAGCTGAGATGATGTGTTCTCCCTAAGCTCAGAGCCTTTGCTTGAACACACAGCATGCAGTGTGGATGAGACCACCATTCTGATGTTCACAGGCGCCTCTACTACTACCAAAATACAGTGCTGAACAGCTCCAAAAACACCTGCAAACTCCAGTCATCATCCCGTCACCACACTGCCCAAAGATGATAATGACAGGCCAGCTGTGAACCTGATGGGGAAGGAAACCCACCCCTAGTCTTCCAAAGTGCACCACTACCCGAGTTATGATTACCAAAATGTTTCTCCTCTTCCACCCCCTCCTCCTCCTCCTCCACTAGCAGCAGCAAAACCACCTTACAACCTTTGGCCTAAAGCCAGGCCCTGGTGAGGTCCTCCCACAGGTAGGTAGCATGTGGCTCTGTGAGTGGTGGCCACCCCAGCATGGGCCCATTGTTCCTTCCACTGAGAGCAAGACAACCTGCCCCAAACTTATTGTCCACCTGGGTAAGAATTTTCACTGGAATAAAACTAACCTTCAGACTGTTGTTTCTACAGCAACACCACCCCTAAAGCAGGGAAAGGATCAGGGATCTAGGAATAAAGAGCAGCTGTGCCCATCCATGTCTAATTCTGACAGAATTTCCTCCTCACAGTCAGTCACTTTACAGTCAAACTGAGGCTCCATAAGCAATGAACTTTTCCCAGGCAAACAGCAACTGTGACCTTAAGTAAGAAAAGCTAAAGTTCCAAGAATGTCCCTTTGGTTGCTGCTAACAAAGTTGGTGTCTAGAACCCCAGCCCATGGAGTCCATGGGCAGCTCTCGGTCTAAGCCTGAGAATCCGCCCAAATGTAGTGACCCACTAATCCACAACCCACACATGTGGGAACCAGCACCTGACACCTGTGCTCACTCCAGAGCCACAGCATCCAGGACAACAGAAGCAATGTCTTCTCTTAGACAGAGAACCTATGATTTAGCCAAGTTTTAGGGCAACACAGAGTAAATTCAATATGAAGGTAGAATGAGCACACAAAAGAAAATGCTAATTGCCATGGGGTGGGATGGGGGGACAGGCAGGACAACATCCTCCACCCAGATCTTTCAAAGCCACAAAAGCACACACTAATTCTGAGGTCCTCTCACCTGCCCTTCAGCAACTGTCGTCAGTCACACTGTGGACTCCTCCTGACATGTGCACCTGCCATCCAGCCCTCTCTAAAGCTGTGGATCAAACTTAGACTCTGGCACCAGCAAACCAGCAGCAAATCACAGGCACAGTAGCAGCCCTGTCCCTTTACAAGCCTGTCCTGACAGGGAAGATCAGGGCTCCGCTTGCTAAAGAAAACAAGTTCAACATGATATTAGAAGTTCCTATGAACTGTCAAAGTCCTCGAGAGACCTGTGTTCCTCCCCTCCCCCAGCATGACCTCTATCTCGAGGGCACTGGGAGGGACTCAGCCCCTTTCACACTCCCCTCCTCTGCCAATAGTATGCTAGTCCACTTGACACCTATGTGTAGCCTTGAAACCTGCCTCCCCTCTCTCAGCCTTACCCTGCAAAGGCTGCTATTGGCTAAACAAAGTTCTATTAGAAACTGTTTTCTCCTTTTCTGAATATATCTCATTATGAAATGTATCAGTAGAGGAGGAACACCAGTTAGAGAAAGTCCTGACTGCTCAGATACAGGATAGACCTAGTATGTTTGTGTCCTCTGACCATGTCTCCCTGTCCTGTTTTAAAAAGAAGTTGGTTTTCCAGCACTGGTGGTAGAAGTTTTAAGCACCAAACATTAGCTTAGCTTTGGGTGTTTTTAAAGTAAGGTTCTCCCTCAATCAGCATTCCTTATCAAAACAGCCACAGGAGCCAGACGGTTGGGAAGATGGGTATGGATGGGCCTTCTCCTTAGAAAGCATGTGCCCACTCTGAAGCAGAGCGCTGGGTGTCTGCCACCCAGAAGACAACAGACTCTGCCCTACTCTTGGACACAAGCATGGGGCTGATGCAGATGCAGAGAAGTGCGAATAATGGACCTGTTTACATTTTCCCCAAGGAGTTACCTTCTGCTCAAACACCAACCCTGAACCTGACCTGGAAAAGGAGGCAGTTGTGATGGAGACGGCAGCCAATGCCCTTTGCAAATGGCATCGTCATTTCTCTCGGGGAGATGGACTTTACTTGTATGGCACTCAAAGGCAATGGAACCAGGGAAAGTCAAGACGCTATGGAAGGATGCCATGGCACCTGACTACGACAGCTTTCCTGATAAAAGGACAACCTGGGCACATCCTTGCATTGGGTAGTCTATTCGAATAATAGACTACAAGCACAGAATGAATCTTAAACTATAACATCAGCCATATTTTCCACCCAAAGGTCAGAGTGAAGATAATGAACAAGACCTTTCAATCACACACACACACACACACACACACACACACACACACACACACCCTGCCCCAGATGTGTGGCAAGAGACATCTGCAGCTCCTAGGCCTTATGTCACACCCAGCGCCTCCTCAGAGCATGGCAGCCCCTGCAACCTCACTAACTATTCTGGGTCCTGTATCCCCATAGATAGGGCAAGTATCTCTGAACCTTTTCGGAGCCTTCCTGGTCCTCACTGACCTCAGCAAAACTGAATTCTAAAGATGCTGTAGCTCTTTCAACGTGACCCAAACCACTTTTCAGAAAGCAGGAGGACACAGTAGCAGCATGTTTTCTAATTCTCTACTACTGCCACCGCGGCGGGCGGGCGGCGCTGCTACTACCGCTTGCACATGTCACTGTGTAACACGGGAGGAGTGGAGCGCTCAGTGCTCGCTCCGGCCCAGGGTTCAGTGGGAACACTTCTGCAGAGGACTCTCAAACAAAAGCAGTCTACAAGCGGGGAAAGGAGTCACTCATCAAACCCAAGGGCCCTGAGGAATTTGAGAACAACAGAGTCAGAGCCTACATGGAATCTGCAAGCTCTGAGACAGCTTCTGAGCCCCAGCATCCACATCTCCATGATCTCCTGCATTCGCAGACCCCTGCGCAGTGAGTGTCCTGCTGACCTCCAGGGACGGCAACAACAAAAAAACCCAGGGTCCTCTTTCAGGCACCGATGACCACTAAACCCCTGCTCCCTGCATGGAGTCCCTAACCAGCTTCCCTGACAACAGGGAAGCCCACGCCTTCCACACAGACTTCACCATCCTGCCCCTGAGTTAGTTCGCCCTCTCTTGACCTCACCTGAGGAAGGAGAAAGAAGGGCCCCTCGACCACACAGTGGTAGCCCATAGCACCCCAACGGGACACCAGAATTCCCTGAGGGCTCTGGAGCTCCAGAACTGGGAAGCCCTCAAAACTGTCAGGTCACCTGGGCAGAGGCCGCCCCTCGGCCTCGCGTGCCACCCTACCAGGACACAGCCCCAGAATGCAGCCCAGAACTTCCTGGAACGCCAGGGCCGCCTGGTGCACCCGCCCTCGCCTCCCGCCGCGCGCTGCCACTCACCTGGGGGCAGCTGGAAGTTCTGGATGTTGGTCGGGTTCTGCGGCGGCTGCGGCAGGCGCGGGGCCAACACGGTGGGCGTCAGCGTGGCCCGGATAGCGCCGGTGGTGGCCGCCGGCGTCCGAGGCAGGCTGGGGTCGCCGCGGCCGCGCCCTTCGCCAGCCCGCGGGGGTCCCGGGAGCAGGCCCGGCAGCGCGCCCGGCATGGCGGGCCCAAGCAGCACACCGCCCGCCGCGCCCCGCCCGCGACCCCGCCGCCGCCGCCGCCGCCGCCGCCGGCCCCGGCCCGGGCCCCGGTCCGGGCTTAGGCGCCTCGGCCTTAGCCCCCTGCGCGCCCGCGCCCGGCTGGCCAACCCCGCGCGGCGCCCCGGAGGCCGCGGCGGGGCAGGAGCGGCCCCGTTCTGCGCGGCGGGCGGCGGCGGCGGCGGCGGCGGCGGCAGCGGGTGACAGGGGGGCGCGGGCGCGGCGGGGTGCCGGGCGGCCGGGCTGGCGCGACGGGCGCTGTGGGCGCGGGAGGCGGGGGCGCGGCGGGCGCGGGCGCGGCGGGCGGCGAGGGCGCGGCGGGCGCGGGGGCCGCCTGGATGACAGAGCCGGCGGCGGGCGGCGGCGCGGGCCCGTTGTTGACCGGGCTGACAGCAGGTGCGGCGTGCGGCGCGGTGGGCGGCGCGGCGCTCCCATTCAAAGTTTGCGCGGCGCCGGGGCTGGGCGGGCCAGGCGGGCCGGGCTTGAGGCGCCGGGGCCGGCGGGCGGGGCGGCGGCGGCGGGATCCGGCCCCGCGGCGGCGGCAGCGGTGGCGGCGGCGGCGGCGACGGGGCAGGGCCCCGCGCTGGCCTCGGGCGGCGGCCTCAGCTTGGCGGGCGCCGGCGCGGGCCCTGCGGGGACAAGCAAGCGGCGCGGTGAGCTGGAGCCCAGGCGCCGCGGCCCCCACCCGCCGGCCGCGCTCTACCTGCGGGGGCGGCTCCGGCGCCGCTGCGGGCGCGCCCTCGGCGGAGGCGGCCGGCCCTGCGCCCGCGGCTCCGGCCGGGCTGCCGCTCACAACATGGTTCCCGAGCGCGCCGGCGGCCGCGGCCCGCAGCTCAGGCGTGCGCGGCGCGAGGTGGTGGTGGTGGGCCGCGCTGGCCGCCAGCTGCGACTCGAGCGAGCCCACCAGATCGCTCACCACTTTCTCGTCCACCTCGCTGTTGAAGAAGACCTCGTCCAGCAGATCCGAGCCGCCGCCATCTTTCCTCCTCGCCGCCGCCGCCGCCGCCGCTCGGCCGAGCGCGCCTGGGCAGGAGGAGGTTCCAGCGGGGCGCGGGGCGGGCGGGGGGCGGTGCGCGGGCGGGCGGGGGCGCGGCGCGCAGGGAGGGGAGGGGCGGCCTAGTGCGCAGGCGCTCCGACACGCACCGCCCCCGCCCGCGCCTCTGTGGCCTCTGATTGGCTGCGGCCGGCTCTTAAAAGACGCGGCCAATGGCTGCGAGCGCCAGAGGCCGGGGAGCAGGCGAGGTGTTGGGTGCTGGTCGGCTGTTAGAGCGCTGGTGGGAATGGCAGCCGGGCGGGGAGAGCGGCGGCGCTCGGTGCCGGGTGGGTCGCTGCAGCCGGCTGCGGGGTTCGCCCTTTGTCTGCACCCTTCCAAAATGGCTGCGGCCAGGGCGGGCGGCGACAGCTGCGCGGGCGCTCCCGGGGCCCCGGCGGTCAGTGAGGAGCAGGAGTCCTGGCAAGAAAACGCTTTCGGGGCGGAGAGGTGCGCAGAGGACGCCACGGACGCCACGGGTCAGCTCCTCTGACTTACAGCGGTTAGTAAGACGGCCGTGCACACCGAAGCTGGACATCCGGAAGCTGATTTGTTCTTTATTTACTTTTCTCGTGGGGGAGGGGGTAGTAAATCCTCTAAACTGATGCTTGCAAGCACTTTGTGGGGACGTTTTCGTTACCATTTCGCCCCTTTCTTCCTGGGTGTTTTCTTAACCAAAAGGCCGTCTTATTGAACGTTGCTATGATTTCGTCTTTCCATTTTTTGAAAAGGCCCCAAAAACAAATTCCAGATGGCAAAGCTCCTTGTTGGGACCTCACTGCAACTGACCCTCCCAGAATCATCGTCACTTCTGAAGAGACTTGCCACAGTCCGCACAGATCCAGCACTGGGGAATGAGGAATGTGACTTTGTAATTTTTTTTTTTCTTTCGTGCCTTGAAAGAGGCGTTTCCTACCAGCCCGTACTACCTATACACACCATCCCAGCACTTGGAAAATGAAGGCAGGTTAATAAGGAGTTCAACCTTGGTTATATATTTAGTTGGAGGCCAGCTTGGGGTCTCATGAGACACTTATATCAAAAAGGTGAGGTGAGGACTCTTCCTCTCTAAAGCATGCTGCTCTCTAACTCTCAGCCTGTGTGCTGATCCTGTCCCAGCCTTTTAAACTAAATGAGTTATAACTACTATACAACAAACCCCACCCTACCCCAGCTGTTCTCTAAGCAATAGTCTACCTAAGGAACTGTACACGTTGAAACCCCCACCCCCACCCACCCCCCAAAAAACAAAACATAACAAAACACAGTGCCCTCATTTGCAACGTGTGCTTGGGAACCCTTAGACAACAGAAATTTTGTTCTTGAACATCAGCCTCCAGGTTTGGAAAGCCAGTAAAATGGAGGAGACAATGAGAAAGCAGGTAGGGTGCTACAAGCCAGTGTAGGATTGACACCAGGAACAGAAATTCACAATTGTGAATAAAACCCAAGCGTCTTCTTCTGACACAGGAGAACACACTTGGGGCCAAGAGCATCCTAAGCAAGTAGGGCACCACTTAGTGACAGCCCCCCAAACCCAAATCGGAATTTTTCACTCTTGATGGTTTGAAGATTTTAAAGTGGACCAAACACTCAGCGGGTTCTTACTCATCCACTTGATGCTGGTTAATGGGAACCACCAGTTAGGTGTACAGCAGCCTGTACCCCAAAACCCTTAGGTGACAGGAAGCAAAACAGTGAACACCTATAGCAAAGCCCAGGCTCTGGAGCACACAGGCCCTCGGGTGACTGGTGATTCCCAGTGCCACACCCCTACCCTGCATGTCCCTTGCTGCCATGGTACTAAGATCTTTCATGAGAGCAGGCATTGTCCTCTCCATAGGCTTGCCAGACACATCTCCAGTGTGGTCCCAAGCCTCTAAAAGAGAATGAAGCCTCCTTCCATGCCTAAGCATCTGCTGATAACACAGCCCCCGAGCCACCAAGACTTAAGTTATAGGTGTAGGTTTAGGGTCTGTGCCACCAAACTCTTCACTCCTTGCTGCAGTGCCCAGTTTGGGAGCCACAATGCAGGCAGCTGTTTTCAAGTATACTGCCCTTAAGACTGGAGTAAGTGGAGCTGAAAAATCTCCCCTCCTCAAAACCTATATATATGCAAGGGGCAGTAAACACTATTAGAGACGTAACCTTTGTCACTCTGGAGACAAATTTCCTTTAAATGTCTCTCCCTCTCATACATTGTCACAGGCCATTACGACTTCCATAGTTTGAAGCTGACAATCCCAGAACTAGCGTTAAAAGAGAAAAGGAAGAAGAACCACTAAGTATAAAGTAAAAAACACTCATTTTGCTAGAAGCAGAGGACAACTTTTAGGAGTAGGTTCTCGCCACTGTAGGTTCAAGGGGTCAAATTTATCTCAGGCTAACATGGCAACTACTTTAATCTGCTTAGCCATCTCACTGGTCCTCAAGATGTTTGTTTAATAAAAAAAAAAGAAGAAGAAAAAAAAAAGACACAGCCAAGGGATAAGGTGAAGTGATAGGATATGAGTTGAATCCCAGCACCCACATGAAAATGCTGGGTGCAGCAGCATGCATCTGTAATCCCAGCTATGGAGAGGTGGGGATCACAGTATTCCTGGGTCTCACTGGCCCAGAAAGTGTAGTGAAACACCCTGTCTCAAGAAATAAGAATGATTGAGGAATACACCTGTATACCTGATGCTGACCTCTAACCTCCAGGCACTCACACATACCAGAGAGAGAGAGAGAGAGAAAGAGAGAGAGAGAGAGACAGACAGACTAGATGGTAGCTGGAGGCCTGGAGCTGGTTCCTGCTTTCTAGGTGAATGTGTCAGGCACCCTTACCTCGTGGTGGCTTCAGCCATCTCTGGACTCACCTGGCTATGGTCTCTCCTCTATTTTGTTTTGACACAGTGTCTTGTGTTGCACATGCCAGCCTTGATAGGCTCATTCCATCCTGTCAACCTGTCACATAGCTGATACCTCTGATCTTCGAATGTCACCAGTCCCTGGATTTGGGACCCACCAAATCCAAGATGATTTCAAAAGGTTTTTAACACATAAGAACTGCAAAGATCTCTCCTCCAGAGAAGTTTATTTGTGTTATGAGTGGGTGTGAGTTGAGGGAAGGGCCATTATTCATCCCTCTACACCGCTATGACCCTGTAAGAAGAGAAAGCCTTAAAGAAGCCAGAAGACACTTGTTGGCCTATCCAGTCTCTCATGCTTGCACAGAAGCCTGAGGCAGCTAGAGTAGGACACAGGCCTAAGCATCTGGACCAGAGTCCTCTTGCTGCCCTGCATTCCCAAGCAAGTAACAGCATTCAAGTATGCCTAGTCAAGACTCCTTTGCTTGGAACCAGGCTTGGGTGGCCACCAGTCTTAGGACTAAGGCATTGTGTGCTCTCTGCAAGGCCAGAGAGGAACTGAGGTTAGAAGGCTAAGTCCATGGCTGCGTCTCACAAGCCAAGTCTCGGACACTAAAGTCCCTGGGCACTGGCGGCACTCTGTTCTCATGCTGAGGTCATCCATCCTTCTGTCCACATGTCATACACAAATGGACATCATGGGGCTGGTGCCTGCCCCTCCTGCCTTCTCCTTCTGAAACTGACCCCGGTCTCCAGAGCCAGCTGTCTACAAAACTCCAGAATGACTCATGACAACACTCTCTTGGCTGACTCCCACAAAGGACTAACTATAGCTGCGTGACCGGGTTTACAGTTTACAGAGGAGCTTACTCAGAGTGCATGGGGGAGCCCAGCCCGACAGCATGCCTGCACCTGCCTTCCCGAGGCTGCACCTCCCCTAAGTGTTTCAGCATCAGCCTCACTTCACAGAGAAAGCCAGCCGCACCTCCTGCAAGGTGCAGTGTTGGTCTGCTCTATCAGATGGTTTCTAATACAACTTGCCCCCCATTCAGCTCACGTGTCCAGTTTATAAAACCCTAACTCAATCTAGAACAGAGTATAGTGGTGTACATCCCAGCACTTCAGAAGTGGAGGTAGAAATTGTTCGAGGCCAGCCCAGCTACATAGTAATGTGGAGAGCAGCTGGTCCACAAAGAACTCTTGTCTTGAAAGATGAATAAAAAATAAACAACAGAACCCCAGCAAAACTCAGCTCACGCCCCTGAAAACTTAGTGCCATTACACGTTGAATGATCACATTCAAAGCTTAGTGACTGTCATGGCAGTGTTGGGAAGGACCGGGAGCTAGTGAGATGCCTAAGTCACTGAGGATACACCCTAAAAGAGCTTCCCCTCGCTGTGACAGAGGGCCTGACAAAAGAGGCTCAGTGAGGAAAAGCTTACTCTGGTGCAGCATGGTGGAGAAGACATGGTAGAGAACAGCCCATGGACTGCGGTGTCCAGAGCCTGAGGATGCTTGTAGCCCACAAGACAGGAAGCGAGGCCTGGCTGCCATACTTGAAGGTCCACCCTCTGAGCATCTACCTAGACTCCACCTCTGACAGGCAGCAGCGACTGGGGACCAAGTGTTCAAATGATCGGCCACTTAGAATGTGAAACGCAAGTTGAGTGGTGACTTGAATCCCAGCAGAAGCAGGCAGGCAGACAGGGTACACAGAGGACCCAGTTGCATGTAAAATAAAAAATAAATAAAAAATAAAAAATAAAAAAACTCAATATGAAACGAATGAAAAACACGAGATCCATAGTTGGATAATCTTAAACGTAACTGAGGTAAGTTGGAGGAGAGCCGGGGAGATGCCTGAGTGAGCCAGGTGCTTACCCGGCAAGCTTGAGCTAGAGTCCAGATCTGCACAAAGCCAACCAGGCAGGTGTGGCAGCCACCTGTAACCCCAACTCGGGAAGCAGACTAGATTCCCAGATCAAGCTGGCTTCCTCCTAGCCAGAATTGGTGAGCTCAGGGTTCATCAGGACAGCATGCCTCGGTGAATGAAGTGGGAGGCATCCGAGGAAAGCATCAACTTCAGGCCTGCACACCCATGCAAACATTTACACTGTACACAGTAGATACCTAGAGGGACATACCAAATTAAAGAATGAGAAGTCTCATTGTAAAAAAGGTCATTTCTCCCCAGTATCAGCTACAGACCTGGTACAAACATGCAGTTTAACCCTCAATTGTTTTGCTTTTTTTTTTTTTTTTAAATCATTGATCACAAAAGTTGACAAGCCGGGCTTCTGTTTCCCACTTGGCAAGACTAGCTCTCCCTTGGGTCACACCTCAAACTCCGGGAGAAGTGATATAACATTTGCCCAGCTTTCCAGAGCACGACCTCAGGTTCAGGTTCTAGGAAGGAGCCAGCACTTGTCTGGGGAGCCACTAAGGTCAGAGCATGCTCCAGGTCACTTAGGAAGAAAGAAACCCCAAATTGCTGGATGTCAAAGCCAGATGTCACCCCTCTCCAGAAGGTGCAGGGCATCGTAGAAAAGAAAAGGCTTGCGAAGGGGAGATAAAGTCAGGCTTACGAGTGCTGTCTCCATCTCCAGTTGGACTCGGAGCCATATACTGGGGAGATTCCAAACAGCACAGCTCAGAATAAGATATGAACAGCTGTCCCAGTGACAGATGAGGACTTGGGTCTCAGTCCCACAAGTCAGCCATCAGCTGACAAAACACTGTCACAATGTACAGGCCACAAGCCTGAAAGAACCAGTACCAAAATAATAATATCCTAAAGTGGAGGTGGGAGCACATGCCTTTAATCCAGGCACTCAGAGACAGAGGTAAGTAGATTACTAGGAGTTTGAGGCCAGCCAGGTCTATATAGTGAAACTTTGTTTCAAAAAGACAAAGGAATAAATATTTTTTTTAATTCTAAAAGTAAACAAACTCATAATCCAGTGCTGGGGAATTGGAGACAGGAAGATCCTTGGGGCTCACGGGCCAGTCAGCCTAGCTTAAGATTTTTTAGATGATGGAGAGACCCTGTCTTAGAAAGACAAAGGCTGGGTTGGAGAGATGGCTCAGTGGTTAAGAGCACTGACTGCTCTTCCAGAGGTCCTGAGTTCAAATCCCAGTAATGAGTTCTGGTGTGCCTGAAGACAGTTACAGTGTACTTATATATAATAAATAAAATAAATCTTTAAAAAAAATGTGTGTCCTGCCACAGGATGTAGATGCCGAATTTAAAAAAAAAAAAAAGGAAGAAAGACAGACAGACAGACAAAGGCTGAAAGAAGTCAGTGGGTACAAGTGCATGCTATGTGGGCATGAGACTCTGTGTTTGGATCCCAGCAGCCATGTAAAAAGGCCAGGCATGTCCCCATGCACACCTGTGCTGCAGTGCTCTGAGGGACACAGACAAGATGGCCTGTGACCTGACATACTAGATCCAGGTCCAAACAAAGTCCTCCTCTGGCCTCTGCACACCTGGGCATGTAAGTGTGCATATCATAAACACATGCGTGTCTCCATGCATGCAAAGAAATTGTCCTGAAGAGCCCTGAAGTTGCCCTCTGGCCTGCATGTGTATTCACACACACACACACACACACACGTGAACATGCTCCTCTACACACATTTTTTTAATATTATTTAAAAGCTAGACAGTACCTGAGGAACACCTGGAGTTGTCCTCTGTCATACCCCTTCACAAATATGAACACAATTAAAATTGAATTATAAAAGGACTGCTAAACCAATATCCGGCATAAAAAAAAAAAGTAGGCTTTCAAACAATGAAAGTTTTTTTTCACAACATAAGTAGAAACTATTGTAAGTTTATATTCTGGAACTGAGATAAAACTCAATGATTAGACCATGTATTGATAGAACTCATCTAATCTGAAAAGGAGAGATAAGCAGTTGGGGCAGTATGACCATGTCTATGTGTGCATTGCTGTGTGACAGTGTTTATGTGTGCATTACTGAGTGATTATGTGCACATTGCAGTGTCACAGTGTCTATGTGTGCATTGCTGTGTGGCAGTGTCTGTGTGCATTACTGTGTAACAATGTCTATGTGTGACAGTGTCTATGTGTTCGTTACTAGAATTACAGAGAAAACAGGAGAGGGAGATAGCCCTGAAGGGAATCATGGCTGGAATTCTGTCTAATGAGAGATATACACTTACATTTTTATAAAGTTCTCCGAACTCCCACAAGAATAAACTAACAGGAAACTAGAGGTAAGTGTACTACGCTGAACTGTGTAAGTGCCAGGCCACCGAAGACTGCACAATGAGACCTACCTCAAAAGAACAAAACTGAAGTGTTAGAAAGACGCCCATTGGCCAATTTAGATATATCAGACCTTGGAAGACTGAGAGTAAAGTTGGCCCTGGTGGCACTGACCTGGAATCCCAGTTTAATCCAGCTCAGCAGGGAGTCCATAGGTTTAAGCCTGACCAACTTAGTAAGACTCTATCAAAATAAAAGACAAGTGTGGGGCTGCGAACAAAGCTCAGTGTGAAGCACTCACCCCACGCGTTCCATCCCCAGTACAGGGGGCGGAGAGGGGGGAGAATGAGGCTAAGTCACCACCAGCAGACCCCCAAATACTCCAGGAAACTGTTTAGACCAAAGGGATACCAGACGCAAATGATTAAGTCTCAGAAATGCTGAATATTAGAATAAGCAAAAATGACACTTTTTCTCCTCACTTTTTTGAAACGCACTTGCCTTTTTAAAGCAAAACTGGCAGCAGCGAATTATGGCAATTTTGCAGTGATGACACGAACACCTAAAATAAAAAGGAGTCCTTCCAAAAAAAAAAGAAAGGAGTCCTTCCATACACCTCTGTCACCAGCCTGAAGAAACCCACCCACTTTCGAACTTCCCTTTGAGTAAAGCTAGATCCTGGACTGTCAGTGCAGAAAAGGAAGTCAGGGCCATGTAGCTTCTGCTGAAGCAAAGTTATCGGGTGTAGGTTTCATTAAGTATTTAGACCCAGAGACACGTAGGAAAAAGGACTGTACACACCAAAGATATGGCTACAGGCTTCTGCAGTTGCATTCCTCTGTGTGTGTGTGTGTGTGTGTGTGTGTGTGTGTGTGTGTGTGTGTGTGTGTGTGATACACATGCCACAGTGCACATGTGAAGGTCAGAGGACATCTTGTGATCCTTCCCACCTAGTGGGTTCCCAAGACAGAACACATTCGGAGAGAGAGAGAAAGCAAAATGTAATGAAGGATGTTTTAAAATTTGTTTTCAGAGCTGGAGAGGTACCTCAGCCGTAAAGAACACATACTGGGCTTGCAAAGGACTAGAGTTCAGCTCCCAGCACCTAAGTTGGGTGGGTGGTTCACAACCTCCTATAACTCTAGCTCCAGGGGCTTCTGACCTATCTGGTTACCTGCACATGCATCCACATATGGAAGTAAAGTGGAATATTTCTTGAAAGGCAATGTCATGAGACGTGCTGCTTAGACTTAGGGACTAGGGGAGCGTTAGCCGTTAAGCTGCAGGTCACACACATTCTCACCCAGTGGAAACACGGTCTGCTATTTTTGTCACGGTTAAAATGTCTCTAGGACAGGCACTATCGCTGCAGTTTGTAAGATCTCTCTCTCTCTCTCTCTCTCTCTCTCTCTCTCTCTCTCTCTCTCTCTCTGTGTGTGTGTGTGTGTGTGTGTGTGTGTGTGTGTGTGTTCGCTTATGTGTGCTTCTGATCGAGCGTGTGCATGTGCATAGGTTGGGGGGGCTCTTTTTCTGTAGCATCTGTGTGAGGTCAGGACAGTCTCAGGGTCTGTCTTCCCTATTCACAGTTTTTGTTGTTTGCTGTTCTGTGTGAGGTTCCATGGATTCTCCTGTCTCCACCTCAGCATGGGAGCACGGAGATTGCAGATACACACGTTACCAAATCTGACTTCACTGGGTTCTGGAGTTTTAAACCCAGGTCCTCTTGCCTACGTGTTTCATCTACTTAACCACTTTATAGGCCCTTTTATGCCTGTCGGATTCCAATAAACCCACGTCTAGTCCAGCAACTGGACATCTACCCAACAGACATGCATTTTTCACACCCTGATAGCCACACACTGGGAACAGCCCAGGTCTCTGCCAGCAGTAAAGCCAGTGGAGAAACTGTCTGCTCAGCCTGTGGTGAGGGGTTTCCTTCTCGTAAAGATCATTTGTATGTACAGTTTTGACTGTGTAAGTACAGTTCTCAGTGTGTTTGTGAGTACAGTTCTCAGTGTGTTTGTGAGTACAGTTTTGAGTTTGTGAGTGAAGTTTTGAGTTTATGAGTGCAGTTTTGAATGTGTTTGTGAGTGAAGTTTTCAGTGTGTTTGTGTATACACTTTTCAGTGTGTTACTCTTGGATGAAAGTCACTGTAGGCTGCAGCTCTTCTGTGCAAACTGACTTTTTGAGCTGGAAAGTCAAGAATAAATTCAT
Organism: Rattus rattus; assembly: GCF_011064425.1. Classification (NCBI taxonomy): domain Eukaryota; kingdom Metazoa; phylum Chordata; class Mammalia; order Rodentia; family Muridae; genus Rattus; species Rattus rattus. Next base: position 157,076,594 of record NC_046158.1, read on the forward strand.
TTTGTAGGAAGCAGAAACCTGAGCCTAAAGATGAAACAGAAGGCTATGACCCAACCCGAAGCTTCAGGATTCGTGGCCCACAAACTACTCTCCTCAGTGGTACAAATGTGTGTCAGGGGACAAAGTACCTTGCAAGATCCTAACACCTATTTAAAAGCCAGTGATGGATACAGGGTAGAGTCAGGCAGATACCAGGGGTTCACTGCAAGCCAGGCTCAATGACAGAGCCTATCTCAAACATGAGGCAGAAGGCCGGAGAGATGCTTCAGTGGTTCAGAGCTCTGGCTGCTCTGTCAGTTGACCCACGTTCAGTTACTGCACCCATGTCAGATGACTCACAACCACCTGTAACTCGGTCTCCAGAGGACCTGACACTCGTCTGGCCTCTCTAGGCATCTGCACACACGTGCACACACAATGAGACGCACACATACATAATGAAACATAAAAAAAACCCTTAAAATATAGTATACACACAATAGAATGCTATTCAGCATTATGAAAAAAATTCTGTGAGTGTAGCGACATGGGTGAGCCTGAAGTGTGTCACGCTAGCTGACAATACACCAAACACAAAAGGACAAAAACCACACAGTCTCACACAGATATGTAATGTAAAGACAATCAAAAAGGTAAGTGAGGACTGTGGAGGAATTTCCAGCACCTGGGAGTGAGAAGGGACTGAGAGCAGAACAGACAGCTAGAGCAGAATCCACCTAGGCAGGAGGTGTGAGTCCTGGTGACCTGTGACCAGGATGGTGACCACAATGATGACCAAACCACAGGCCAGACATAGTGGTCTGTCCCTGTGGTCCCAGCACTGAAGTGCAGAAATCCATTAATTCTAGAGCTTACATGAGGGCAAAGAACCAGAATAGCCCCACACAGTCTTAAAAAGGCAGAGGGGTAAAAACTCAGGGTCCTAGAAAGAAGGATCCTCCTCTGTAGCCAGTGGGCCACCAATGGGAGGAAACTGTTCTCAACAGACAGGGCTAGACTGGACACACTGTGGAGAGACTGCAACCCACCCTACTTTACAATTCTAACAAGATTCTTGCAAACCAGATCCTAGAAAAGCAAAAACATAAACACTCTAAAAGAAAACTCAAAAAGAAAACCCTTGTGCTTTGAATTAGGCACAAGCTGATAGGACATAGCCAAATCAGAAGGAAATCCATAAACAGGACAGAGTCGAAAACTCTGAGGCATATGGGAAGTCAGTACAGAGGAAATACAGGCTAAGTATTGCTAAAACCATTCTACCTGTCAAAGAACTTGATTTATAGTACATTTAAACAACTCTTACTAAATCCAACAAGCACATTTTTTAAAACAGTGGCCAAAGATTGAAACCAGTACTTCACAAAAGATGAGTCAAGCACATGAAAAGATACTGCACACCTTTGGTCTGCAAGGAAACCAAATTAAGACCACAGTACAACAGCACTCACTACACACCCACCAGGGCCAACATTAGAGGACCCCACCCGCACCTCCCAAAGGATGAGGAGATCCAATCACACCCACTTGGGGAAGGTCCAGATCTCAAACAACTTGGAGACCTCCTAAATGGCTAAACAAGCACTTCTCACACACTCCTAATCCCTCTCCCAGATGGCAGTCCAAGAAAGGGAGACCATTTCTACTAAAGCATCTACAGGGAATGTTCCTGAGAGAGGAAAGCTGGATATGATGACTGACCTTGGTCGGGAACCACATCTGGGGTCACCTGGAACAGCATCTGCTGTTTGCCTGCTTGCCCTCACCCTCTCTCCTGTTGCTCAAGCATTCCTTAGGGTATTGGAACCCACTTCTTCAGGATTCCAATGTAGACTGAAGACCAGCAGCTCTCTGGAATCCTCTGGGACTCCAGCACCAGACTGGGGCTGCTGAGACATCCAGACTCATGAACTGAACTATGGGATTCACAGCCTTTCCATCATGAGGCAACCATCATTGGATAACCCTGACCACGGAAAGGCAGTATAATAAATCATATATATGTGAATATATATACATATATATGTATATATTATACCTACACACATATTCAATCAATTCTGTTCCCTTAGAGAAGCCTAAGGAAATACATATGTATCCGTGTGTGTGTGTGTGTGTGTGTGTGTGTGTGTGTGTGTGTGTGTGTGTGTGTGTGTATTTAATTCTGGGGGTTCTTCACCCCTTTATGCCCAGATGGTGATGGCATTTCTATAGACTCTTGACCATTCGGTTTAGCTCCCCAATAAATGGCACAGAGATCTAATCAATTTATTAACAAGCTGCAGGCACTATGCTGGACAGATATCCATCTGTTATAATGGGGCTGTGATGCCTGCTTCCTCTTCCCAGCCTCGTGGCACTGTCTGCCATCTTGGTCTTGCCCTGGCTGTTCTACTCCAACAATTCTCCCCGAGGGAAGAACCCTCTGGTTCCTTCTCTTTCTTCCTCTCTCCTCTGTTTGCTTGGGACCCCCTGACTGCGATTGGAAGTCCCCCCTCCCCTTATTCTCTTCTGCCCAGTGATAGGCTGAATCAGCTCTTTCTTAGCCAATTAGAGGTGATAGAAAAGAATTTTTACACATCACTGAGACAGGAGACACTCTAGATATCATGACAATGCCAACGTCCTGGGCACCGCAATCAGCATCTGAATACACAGTGCAGGAAAACATCCCCCAACCGAACCCCAGGGATGGCAAGCATAAGAGGCGATCATCTGGTTAATTAACCTCACTCAATCACTGTGACCTCCTAAGAACATGCAATTATTATTTGACGATTAAAAATACAATAATAGAATTTTAGATGCTCAACGCGGCCAGGGTTTTGTCCTTCCCTTGTATGGGAGCAGGGGATCAAATACGAAACCTTACCCGTGTAATGGCCCTACGGCTGAGGAGAACTGCCACCGTGAGGGTGATAAACTCTCTGTACATTTATCACAGTTTTATATTGTGGAGGGCTGCGTACGTGTGGGATGTGAGCCTGGCTGAATGTGCACCTGTGGGTGTTCACGAGTTGAGGCCCAATGTTGACAACAGGTGCCTATCCTCGATCGTTGTCTACATTTGTTTTTATTTCTCTTAGATACACTTTATAGTATGTATACAGGTGTTTTGCCTGCATCTATATCTGGGTACCACGTGCATGCCTGGTGGCCATAGAGGTAAGGAGAGAGCACTGACTCCCTGGAGCCAGAGTTATGCACGGTTGTGAGCTGACACCTACGTACTAGGAATCAACCTGGGCCGTCCGCAAGAACAAGTGCTCCTAACCACTGAGCCATCTCTCCACCCCTCCACTTCTGTTTGTTTGTTTCTGAGAAAGTGATTCTCACTAAACCCGATGGCACCTCTTTGAGCGGGGAAGGCTGGCCAGCCAGTGAGCTTAAGTGGTCTAACTTTTTTACTAGCCACTTTGCCAGGCTCTTTGAATGGGTTTTGAGGGTCCATTCTTGGCTTCTCATGGTTGCACGGCCGGCAGTTTGTCAACTGAGCCATCACCACAGCCACAATTTTAGCAGTTTTAAAAAAATTAGAAAATGTCATTCCAGCCATGGAAGCAGGTAGGCTGACTAAGTGCAGGCCTTCACCTCTCCCTTCTAATCCCCCAGCTCGGCAACAATGAACCTGCTTCAGTGCAGCCTTCTTCCCACCACCACCCTACCTCCAGTGAATCACACAGACCTTTCCTTCCTAATTTACCACTTGCACTCGTGTGTGTGTGTGTGTGTGTGTGTGTGTGTGTGTGTGTGTGTGTGTGTACACCAAGGGGGCTTTTCTTTTTTTTTTTTCTTTTTTAATATTTATTTATTTTATATATAAGTACACTGTTGCTGTCTTCAGATGCACCAGAAGAGGGCATCAGACCCCATTACAGATGGTTGTGAGCCACCATGTTGTTGCTGGGATTTGAACTCAGGACCTCTGAAAGAGCAGTCACTGCTCTTAACCACTGAGCCATCTCTCCAGCCCGGGGGCTTTCTTTTCACACACACACAACTCCAACAGGCACTCTCTGGGAACCTACTAGGCCACTCTAGCCAGGAAAGCGGGTGGTCTAACTGCAGAGCCCCCTGCTCCTCCAGATTCGACCCCCCATCCTCATCCCTAGTTTTGTAACAGACCCTCTGCTTCATCCTCTCCTCACTTTCTACTGCCATTCCCAGGGAACTAAGCAGATCCTGATTCCCTCCCTCCTGGGGACCCCCTCAGTGTCTCCCTGATCCCATCCCTATTCTTAAATGTCAGCAAACATACAAGCACATTTTACATGGAATCCCCATTGGCAACACCTATAAGGATCCCAGAAGAATTTCCTACCAAGCAACACACAGCCATCACACTCTCCTAAGACAAAGTGGTCAACAGAAACCAAGAAACAGGGGCTGGAGAGATGGATCAATGGTTAAGAGCACTGACTGCTCTTCAAGAGGTCCTGAGTTCAAATCCCAGCAACCACATGGTGGCTCACAACCATCTGTAATGAGATCTGATGACCTCTTCTGGTGTGTCTGAGAACAGCTACAGTGTGCTGTAATAAAAAAAATAAAATAAAATAAATATTTAAAAAAGAAAAGAAACCAAGAAACAGACAAACAACAACAACAAAAAACCACCCAACAAAGACTAGATGTCAGCAACTAGAATTACATTCATCCCAACACCAGATGCCAGCTGCCAGCATAAAAACTTAATCAACAATTACCAGGACACCATGTCTCTGCAGAGCCTGAGAATTCTAACATAGCTGAAACACGAGAAAAAGACCTCAAAATAGCCTTTAGGACTATGACAGAGGTCCTTAAAGAGACAATAAATCCCTTAAAGAAATCTATGAAAACAAAACCCGTGGAAGGAAATGAATTAAAACCATTTAAGACCCAGAAGTGGAAATAGAATCAATAAAGAAAACCCTAACTGAGAGAAATCTGGAAATTAAAATATATCCAACCTAAAGAAGAAAGTGCCTATCACAAAGCACAGGAACCATACAGAATACCAAATAACTGGATGAGGTAAGGGAGGAGAAAGCCCCCTTGGCAGATAATAATCAAAACACTAAACTCATAGAAGAAATAAAATATTAAGTGCTTAAAGGTAAATAGACCTTAAAGGTAAGTAGGACCTGGGCAGAAGTTTTTAAAACTCTTAAGAGACAGGGCTGGAGAGATGGCTCAGTGGTTAAGAGCCCCGACTGCTCTTCCAGAGGTCCTGAGTTCAATTCCCAGCGACCACATGGTGACTCACAACCATCTGTAAAGAGATCTGATGACCTCTTCTGGTGTGTCTGAAGACAACTACAGTGTACTTATATATAATAAATAAATAAATCTTAAAAAAAAAAAAAACTCTTAAGAGACCACAGATGCCAGGCCAGACTACTATACCCAGCAAAAATTTGCATCACAACGAATGGCGAAAATAAGACATTCCATGAAAAAGCCAAATTTAAGCAATATCTACCCACAAATCTAGCCCTATAGAAGGTTGTAGAAAGAACAACAACCACACCCAAGAAAACACAAAAAATAAACGGGGAAATCAAGAGGGAAAACCATACACACACACACACACACACACACACACACACACACACACACACCAATGAGGATCAACAAACACTGCTCATTGATATCTTTAAATATCAATGGTCTTTCCACAATTAAAAACAAAAGTGAAAAGCTAACGTATGGATATGAAAATAGGAGCCGGGCTGGAGAGGTGGCTCAGCGGTTAAGAGCACTGACTGCTCTTCCAGAGGTCCTGAGTTCAATTCTCAGCAACCACATGGTGGCTCACAACCATCTGCAATGGGATCTGATGTCCTCTTCTGGTGTATCTGAAGACAGCTACAGTGTACTTATACATAATAAATGAATAAATCTTGTCTGCTTTTTTTTTTTTTTTTTTTTTTTTGTTTCTTTTTTTTTTTTCCGGAGTTGGGGACCGAACCCAGGGCCTTGCGCTTCCTAGGCAAGCCCTCTACCACTGAGCCAAATCCCCAACCCCATGAATAAATCTTTAAAAAAAAAAAAAAAGAAGAAGAAGAAGAGTGCTTAAAAAAAAAAAAAAAAAGAAAATAGGAGCCATTCTTCTGCTGCATCCAAGAAACACACCTTAACATCAAGGGTAGACATTACTTCAGGGTAAAGGACTGGAAAGGATATTCCAAGCAAATGGGCCCAAGAAGCAAGCAGATGTAGCCATTTTAATATCTGATGAAATAAACTTTAAACCAAAACCAATCAGAAAAGACAGGGAAAGACACTACATACTCATTAAAGGAAAAATCCACCAAAAAGGACATTTCTTCTTTTTTTTTTTTTTTTTTTTTTTTTTTCGAGCTGGGGACCGAACCCAGGGCCTCAAGGCCGCTTAGGCAAGCGCTCTACTGCTGAGCTAAACCCCAACCCTGACATTTCTGTTCTTTTGTTTGGTTGATTGACTGGTTTTGTTGAGACAGGCTTTTTTCTGTATAACCCCTGGCTGTCCTGAAACTCACTCTGTAGACCAAGCTATCCTTGAACTCACAGAGGTCTGCCTGCCTCTGTCTCATGAGTCTTGGGATTAAAGGTATATGCCACCACCCAGCTTGTATTTCAATTCTTAACATCTATGCATCAAACACAAAGGCAGCCAAGTTCAAAAAACAAAACAGAAACAAAAAACCCCACTACTCCAGCTTAAATCACATATTGACCCTCACACATTGAAAATGGGAGACTTCAATGTCCCACTCTCACCAGTAGACAGATCATCCAGACAAAAGCTAAACAGAAATGCTGGAGCTAACTGACGTTATGAACCAAATGGACCTAAGAGTTATTTATAGAACATTTCACCCAAACACAAAAGACAATGCCAGTTCTTCTCAGGACCTCATGGAACTTTCTCCAAAGCTGATCACATACTTGGACAGAAAGCAAGTCTCAATAGATAGTAGGAAATTGAAATACCCTCCTGCACCCTATCTGACCCCTACACATTAAGGCTGGATATCAACAACAGAAACGATAGAGAACTTGCAAACTCACAGAATCTGAACAAGTCATTGATGAATGAAAAATGGATCAAGAAAGAAATTAAAAACTTCTTAGAATTGAATGAAAATGGATACACAACACCATGGCCCAAACCTACGGGGTACAATGAAGAGGCAAGTTCAAGTAAGCAAGTAAACAGGGCTAAGCACATACATTTAAAAAGGGCATGGTAGCACATACCTTTAGTCCCAGCACTGAGGACCCAGAGGCAGGCAGATCTCTGTGAATTCAAGGCCAGCCCAATCTAAAAGCGAGTTTCAGCATAGCCTGGGCTACATAGTGAGATGCTATCTCAAGAGAGAGAGAGACAGAGAGAGAGAGAGAGAGAGAGAGAGAGAGAGAGAGAGAGAGAGAGAGCAGAGGAGAGGAGAGGAGAGGAGAGGAGAGGGAAGAGAAGAGAAGAGAAGAGAAGAGAAGAGAAGAGAAGAGAAGAGAAGAGAAGAGAAGAGAAGAGAAGAGAAAAAGTCATTGAGCAGGGATTGCAGATTAAAAGATGCAGACTACCAAGGCACTGCTCCTTTCTCCAGTTCTGATCTGATCCTGTGCCAGGGTGTAATCAGGCCTCTGTCTGCCTGCCCCCTGGGTATACCAGAGGCCTCATCTAAACAACCTTCCTGCAGTAGCTCTCTTCTAGGTGGCCAGATGGGAATCCCAGACCAGTGTTATTTTCTAGGACACAGGAGCCAAGTTTATTGGTGCTAGGGCCACCACAGTTGGTGTGGCTAGATCAGGGACTGTCATTGGAACAGTATTTGGTAGCTTGATGAGATTGGCTATGCTAGGAACCCATCTCTCAAGCAGCAGCTCTTCTCCTATGCCAGTCTGGGCTTTGTCCTATATGAGGCCATGGAGCTCTTGTTTGACGGTTGTCTTCCTCATTGTCCTCCCCATGGAGGCTCCATAGAGTCACCCATGCTGTCTAGGCTGCTGTGACTCCATGACAGTCCTGGTGATGGAATGCTTTGAGCTTTATCATCAAACAACATTTCTCAGAAGGAAGGAAGGAAGGAAGGAAGGAAGGAAGGAAGGAAAGAAGGAAAGAAGGAAGGAAAAGAAAGGAAAAAAGAAAAATTGGACAGATCTCATACCTAATAACACATCTGAAAGATCTAAAACAAGAAGAAATCATACCACAAAGGAGTAGATAACAAGAAAAAATCAAACTAAGGGCTGAAATCAATAAAATAGAAACAACAACAAAAAATACCTATAAAGAATTAATGAAACTGAGTTAGTTCTTTGAGAAAAATCAGTAAGATTGACAAACCCATATCCAAATTAACTAAAAGGCAGAGGGAGAATATCAAAACTAGAAATGATGAGAGAGACGTGGTATCAGATATGGAGGAACCCAGAGAATCTCAAGGATGTACTAAAAAAAAAAAAAAGTACTCCACCAAATTGAAAAATCTAAAAGAAATGATTAATTTTCTCAACACCATTTACCAACATAAAATCAAAGTCAGATAAACAATTTAAGCATACCTATAACCCCTAATGAATAGATGTAGCAATTAAAATCTCCCAACAACAACAACAATAACAACAACAACAACAACAAAAGCTCAAGGCCAGATGGCTTTAGCAAAGCAAAGAAATTCTACCTGACTTTCAAAGAAGAGTTAATGCCAATACTCCTCAAATTATTCCACAAAATAGAAACAGAAGGAACATTGCCCAATTCATTTTATGAGGCCACAGTTACCCTGATACCCAAACCACACAAAGACTGGACCATAAAGAGAATTATCATAAGGGACCGATTTCCCTCATGAACATAGATATGAAAATTCTCAATAAAATATTTACAAACCAAATCTAAGAACACACCAAAAAGATTATCCATTATGACCAAGTAGGCTTCATCACAGAGATGTGGGGAATTGTTCAAAATACAAACATGCATGAATATAATCCGCCATAGAAACACACTGAAGGACGAAAAACACACGATCATCTCATTAGGAACGAAAAAGGCCTTTGACAAAATTCAACACCCTTTCATGATAAAAGTTCTAGAGAGATTTGGGAAACAACAGACATAGCTCATGATAAAGGGAGCTTCAGCAAGCCTATAGCCAACATTAACTTAAATGGAGAAAAACTCAAAGCAATTCTACCAAAATCAGGAACAACGAAAGGGAGTCCACACTCTCCACACCTATGCTATTCAGTACTTGAAGTCTTAGCTAGAGCAGTAAGACAACTGAAGGAGATCAAGTGGCTACACATTGGAAAGGAAGACAAAGTATCTTTATTTGCAGGTGATATGATAGAATATGTAGGTGACCCTAAAAACTCTACTGGGAAACTCCTACAACTAACAAACACTTTTAGCAAAGTAACTGGATACAAAATTAACTCCCAAAATTCAATAGCTTTCCTAGATACAAATGACAAAGAGACTGAGGGGGGAAAGCCAGGGATTAACACCTTTCACAATAGCATGGAATAATATAAAATGTCTCAGGATAACCCTAACCAAGCAAGTGAAAGACATGTAGGATGAAAACTTTAAGACATTGAAGAAGACATCAGAAGATGGAGAGATCTCCCATGCTCATGAACCAGTAGGATTAATTGAGTAAAAATGCCCACACCACCAAAAGCGATCGACAGATTCAATGTAATCCCCATCAAAATTCCAACACAATTTTTCAAAGATCTTGAAAGACAATCTTCAGTCCATATGGAAAAAATCCAAGATAGCTAAAACAATCCCGAATGATAAAAGAACTGCAGGAAACATTGCCATCCCTGATTTCAAGTGGTACTATAGAGCAATAGCTATAAAAGCTGCATGGTGTTGGCATAAAACCAGACAAGTTGGTCAAGGAAATTCAACTGAAGACCCGGACATAAGTCCACACACTTATGGACACCTGACTTTTTTATAAAGAGGGCAGAAATATATGGTGGAAACCTGAAAGCATCTCCAAAAAATGGTGCTGGTGTAACTGGATGTCTGCATGTAGAAGAATGCAAATAGATCCATATTTTTCGCCCTGCACAAAACTCAACTCCAAATGGATCAGAGACCTCAACACAAACCAGGTAGATTGAACCTGATAGAAAAGAAAGTAGGGGATACCTTTGAACTCATTGGCACAAGAGATGACTTTCTAAACAGAGCACTGTTAGCACAGGTGATTAGACCAAAAATTTCTCATGAAACTAAAAATCTTCTGCATAACAAAGGACACTGACGTTTGTACACTGTGGTAGGCTATAAAATGGGAAAAGTATTTTTTTTTATCAATTACTCACCTGATAGAAAGGTAATATCCACAATATATAAGTATCCAAAAAACTGAATATTAAGTAAACAAATAATCCAATTTTTAAAATGGGGTACAGATCTAAACAGAGAACTCTCAAAAGAGGAAATTCAAATGGCTGAGAAACACTTACAGAAATGTTCAACATCCTTAGCCATCAAGAAAACGCAAATCAACCCTCTTTGAGATTTCATCTTCCATCCATCAGAATGGCTAAGATCAATAAAACAAATGACAGATCACGCTGGTGAGGAGTAAAGAGAACACTCTCCCATTGCTGGTGGGAGTGCAAACTTGTACAGCCACTATGGAACTCAGTGTAGTGGTTCCTCTTGAAGATGGGAATCGTCCTATCTCATGATCCAGCTATACCATGCTTGGGCATATACCCAAACGCACTTCATCCTACCACAAGGACACTTTCTCAACCATGTTCTTTGCTGCTCCATTCTTAATAGCCAACATTGGAAACAGCCTAGATATCCCTCAATAGAAAAATAAAGAAAATGTAGTACGGTTACACAATAGTGTATTACTCAGTCATTAAAATTAAAGAAAAAAAAGAAGTCATGAAATTCTCAGATAAATAGGTGAAACAAAAAAAGAAATCATCCTAAGTGAGGTCTCAGACACAGAAAGAGAAATATGGTATATATTCACTTATACGTGAATATTAGGTGTTAAGTCAATGATAATCAAACTCTTAGAAACACAGAGGTTAGGTAGAGAGTAATGGACTAGGCTGGGACAGACAGATCTCCCTAGGAAAGAGAGATGGAATAGTTACAGCTAGATGGGAGGAATGGAAGCTGGGATAGGAGGAGCAAGCGGAGAAGGGAAGGAGCAAGTGAGGAGGGGAAGGAGCACGTGGAGAAGGGGAGGAGCAAGTGGGAAAGGGGAGGAGCAAGTGGGAAAGGAAGGAACAAGTGGGGAAAGGAAGGAACAACTGTGGAAGGGGAGGAGCAAGTGGGGAGGGGAGGAACAACTGTAGAAGGGGAGGAGCAAGTGGGGAACAGGAGAAAAGGGGGAAGCCGAAGGGATTACATTCTACCATTACATATGGTAATATGGTAGAAGCTTCCATACACACACACGCGCACACACACGCACACGCGCACACACACACACACACACACACACACACACACATACACACACACGGCGATCCAATTAAGTTGTTGGCCAAAGGGGTCCCATGAATCCCCAGATAATCCAGGCTATTGCCAAGATTATATATTGCTCTCTTACAAACTGCCAGCAAGGTTCCATTGCTGAAGACATCTACACAACTCATTGAACGTGGAGAAGTTGAACTAGTGCCCACACAGCCTTCACCACCATGTCCTAGTGTCAAGAAGCATACAAGAAGGTTAATTTTCCTGCTACGAAACGAAGGTCAACACCGACTTAGCCACACCTTTGAACAGCAATGGCGTTTTGCCTGAAAGATAACGTGCTAGTGGCACAAAGCCTGTGGGAGTAACCAACCAATAACTGATTTGACTTACAGCCACTCCCTGAGATGGAACCCACACCCAACATGGCATGGGGTGACCAAGAACCCGAGTCTCGGGATCTGGGGTAAAACCAAATGCTACTGTCCTAAAACAAAAACAAAGACACAGCGATACAATGACTCGTGCTGAACCCTGATGCACTCACATGTCCGTGCCCTTCTCAGCCACCCTCAGAGAAGCTTCCTCCTGCGCCAGGTGGGAACCAATACAGAGACCCGAAGCCACACATTATGCAGAAAATGAGACAGCTTGGAACACTGTCTTAGTCAGGGTTTGTATTCTTGCACAAAACATCATGACCAGGAAGCAAGTTGGGGAGGAAGGGGTTTATTCAGCTTACACTTCCACATTGCTGTTCATCACCAAAGGAAGTCAGGACAGGAACTCACACAGGGCAGGAACCTGGAGGCAGACGCTGATGCAGAGGCCATGGAGGGGTGCTGTTTACTGGTTTGCTTCTCCCGGGTTGCTCAGCCTGCTTTCTTATATAACCTAGGACCACCAGCCCAGGGATGGCACCGCCACCTTGATCACTAGTTGAGAAAATGCCTTACATCTGGATCTCATGGAGGAATTTCCTCAAGGGAGGCTTCTTTCTCTGTAATAACCCCAGCCTGTATCAAGTTGACACATAAACCAGCCAGTACAAACACTCACTCCTAAGTGGGGTGTCTCCATCAAATTCCTCCCCTCGAGGCTCAGGGAACCCTGTGGAAAAGGAGTCAGAAAGAGAGCAGCGGGGTTGGGGATTTAGCTCAGTGGTAGAGCGCTTGCCTAGCAAGCGCAAGGCCCTGGGTTCGGTCCCCAGCTCCGAAAAAAAAAAAAAAAGAGAGCAGCGGAAGAGCTGGAGGACACCAGGAAAATATGGTCTTCTAAATCAACGTGACCAAAGGGCATCCATGGGGACAGAGGCCACATGCACAGGTCCACACCAGACCCTTTGCATGTATATTACGACTTCTTGTTTGGTGTGTTTATGGGATTCCTGAGTGTGCACATAAGTGGGTCTCCGTTTCTTGTGCCTTCTCTCGGGTTGTTCCTTCTTGTCCAATTCCGACATGTTAGTTTTTGTTTCATCTGTTTATTACATTTTATTATTATTATTCCTTAGAAGCCTCGTTTGTTTTCTAATGAGAAACAGAAAGATATTGGAACCAGATGGGAGGGAGGTGGAGAGGTATTGGAAGGAGTGGAGGGGGGAAATACCATAATCAGGATATATTATGTGGGGGAAAATCTATTTTCAGTAAAAGAAAAAAATAGAAAATAATAGAAATAGAAAATAAGCACTGAGTGTTGAAGTAAAATAAACCAATCATCAAGCCACACACACTGTGCGATTTAAAGCAGTGTCTGAGGTCACCAGATCCATAGAAACATAAAACAGCATTGTGATCCACAGGGACCAAGAGGAGGAGAATACATACATACATACATACATGCAGCATACATGCATGCATACATACATGCATGCATACAAACATATACATGCATACATATATGCATACATACATTCATACATGCATATGTGCATACATGCATAAATACACACATATATTCATACATGCATATATGCATACATACATACATGCATACATACATGCATACATACACACATACACACATACATGCATGCATGCATACATACATGCATACATACATACACACATACATACATATTAAAGTCTCCAAGTCCTAACTCTGTTATCCGTGAACAGGGGCTTGTTTGTAGATGTTCTTGCAAATTTTACTCTGTTTGCTTTGTTTGAGACAAGGTCTCAAGTAGCCAAAGCTGCTCTCAAACTCACAGCAATCCTCCTGCCTCTGCCTTTCCGGCACTAGAATTATAAGCATTAGCCGTCGCACCTCATTTATCAATTTTGAGATCGCTCATGTTCAGTGCAAGCAGTCTGCCGGTGGTGATCCCAGTCACTGAGTCTCTTTTTGCTTCCTGTAAAAGCCTCCACTGCAAAGAAGGTCAATGTACCCAAAACCTGAGGAAAAGCTGCTCCTATAAGGAATGTGGCACGTATCAGAAGCATCAGCTTCATGAAATGACCCAAGGAATATGGATGCAGAGTGGTTGTGGTAGGCCTGGAAACAAAGCTAATTAAAAAAAAAAGCCCAAAACTACAGAGAAGATCATGTCCAGACCAACTGCAAGACCCAGAGATGCTGGCCTTCAGAGATGTGGTGCTTGAACTGTGGGAAACAGAGAAAAACGGTCTGAGTGATTCAGTTCTAAAACTTTCGTGTCGTCTGAGGGGAAAATGCTGAAGCAGCAGGAAAATTACCTGTTAGAAAATAGGATTATTGTTAGCTATTTTTTTTTTTTTGTTGTTCTTTTTTTCGGAGCTGGGGACCGAACCCAGGGCCTTGCGCTTCCTAGGTAAGTGCTCTACCGCTGAGCTAAATCCCCAGCCCCTATTGTTAGCTATTTTAAAGGAATTTTGTAGTGGACTTGAGAGATGGCTCAGTAGTCAAGTGCACTGACTGCTCTTCCAGAGGTCCTGAGTTCGATTCCCAGCAACCACATGGTGGCTCACAACCCTCTGTAATGGTATCTGATGCCCTCTTCTGGTGTGCTGGTGTGTCTGAAGACAGCTACAGTGTACTCATACACATAAAATAGATCTTTTTTAAAAAAAGTTTAAACACACACACAGAGAGAGAGAGGGGGAGAGAGAGAGAGAGAGAGAGAGAGAGAGAGAGAGAGAGAGAGAGAGAGAGAGAATCAGCTGTTATTGTAAGAAAAGAGATAAGATTAACAGGGACTTCAAGGAGTGTCCCTGCCTGAGTGGTTGGTGGTTGGTGCTGGGCGACTCAAGGAATAGCTTCTCCTTCAGGGCCTTTAGTATGAGTCAACCACTGATCTGGGGTTTCCAGCCTCCAGAACTGTAAAAGAATAATTGTTTCTCCTCCTCCTCCTCCTCCTCCTCCTCCTCCTCCTCTTCCTCCTTCTCCTCCTCTTCCTTCTCCTCCTCTTCTTTCTTCCTTCCTTCCTTCTTCATATTGAAATTTTACTAATAAGCATGCAGGTCATATAGGCACATAAACATGTAAGTAAACATTAACTATTGGTTGGCATTTCTTGGGCACCTCTTCAAATTCTCATGGCCACACCCTGCATTCCCCTGACAGCTGCATAGGACAACTGAAAGCAGACTGCTGATGGTTTCTCACAGCTGCAGCCTCTAGTCCTGCTGCCATCGTTTCTTACCCTAATTCCCAAACCAAAACCAAAGTGTGACTTAGGCACTACATAAGATGGGAGGTGTTGGCCAATGGGAGCTGGAAGCCAAGGAATGACAGGTCAGTCTGGACTCGTTGGATAAGATTCCCTGTATGATTTGAACAAACCATTCCATCCTCCAGCTGGTGACTCAGCATTCACCTAGGCTCTCCCATCTTCCCTGTCCGTTCTGCTATTCCTCAGCTAACACACTCACAGAAAAGCTCCTGACTTGTATCTCTGGGAGCCGTGACTAATAGATACTCAATAAACAATGATGATGATGACCACATAACAGAAGGTGAGGGCATCCGGGAATGAGCCAGGTCTATGGTATATCAAAATAAAGGCATAAAGGTGGTATGATATGATAGGGTTTGTATTAGTTGGTGTTCTCGAGAAGAACAGGACAATAGAATGAACATCTCACAGAGATTTATCAAGCTGGCTTCCACACACAGCCTGCATAGTCCAACAGTGGCTATCTGCATGCTGGAGAGACTGAGGATCTCCTCAGTCCACAAGGCTGGGTGTCTCAGAGGTCCCAGGCAGGTGCTGAAGACCTACAGCTGGTCTTTGTGGGAAGGCTGAAGAAGCTGGGCTCTAACTTCAGAATAATAGAAGCAGGAACAGGAACCCTCTGGGAGGCGGTTTCCTCCTTACTTAATCCTTCCGGAAATTACCTTCCCATATTGTTCTTACTTCCTTTCTGGTGGCTGTGATTAAACACTCTGACCAAGGGCACCTTAGGGAGGAAAGGGGTTATATGGTTTATTTACACTTTGAGATCCCACTTGAGGAAAGCCAGGACAAGAACTCAAACTCAAGCAGGAGGCATTCTGCTTGCTGGCAAACTTTCTAATTTAGCCCAGGACCATCTGACTGAGGAATGGTGCCACTCACGGTGGGGTGGTCCCTCCTGCATCAATAATCAAGCCAGCGCCTCTCAGGCAAGCCCTCAGGCCACTCCGCTCTAGAGAATTCTTCTGTTGAAGCTTCCCTTCCCAGATAACTGGAAGCTGTGTGAGAATGTAAGGAAATGTACTGAGTTCTCTTGTTTTCCAAGACGGGGCTTCTCTGTGTAGCCCTGGCTGTTCTGGAACCTACTAGAGAGACCATGGTGGCATGGAACTCACAGAGACCTGCCTGCTTCTGCCTCCTGAGTGCTGGAATTAAAGGTACGGCTAACACTTCCTGGCCGGACGTCTCTTGGGTGTGCTTGCTTGCATAAGCATGGCCACACACCCTTCTGCAGAAATAAAACTTGTCTTACCAAATACTTTGGTTTGTGTGGTCATTTTCTTGAGACCCCAGAACCATTTCTTTTTCTTTTTTTTTTTTTTTTTTTTTGGTTCTTTTTTTTGGAGCTGGGGATCGAACCCAGGGCCTGGCGCTTCCTAGGCAAGCGCCTACCACTGAGCCAAATCCCCAACCCCAGAACCATTTCTTAAGCTGTGTCAAGTTAACAGTAAAAGGTAAACTAGGGCATCTACCCTCCAAGAGCTGTGTCTTTTAGTCGACTTTTTAGTCTTTTAGTCATAACTCAAGCAAGATAACAACCAAGTTCCATCACCGGGTTCTTCAGAATAAACAGGAGACCCAGAAGTAGTAGGGGTGCAATCTGAGCAAGGCATCCTTAGATCGTTTCTTTATTGTGTAGATGCTATTGGATACATAAGGGGTGTGTGTGTGTGTGTGTGTGTGTGTGTGTGTATGTGTGTGTGTGTGTTGTGACATATGTTCCCAGACATTAGGCTAACCCATGATACTGAGACATGTCACATATATGGATACATGAGGTTACTGCTTATATCATATCACAAGCTATTTACATATTTAGTTTTTATACATAGAAGGGATGTGTGCTAGTGGCAAAATGTGCAGTATAGTAAATTATAAACCAATGTTTATTATCATTATCAAAGACTAGGTACTGTACCAAATTACATGTGTTTTTAATAGCCAATGTGAAAGGTCTAAACCACCAGAAACTTGAAGGATGGCACTGTCCTGTGATGGTTATGATATCACTGGGCTGCAGGGATTTTTCATCAACCCTATAGTCTCATGGTACCTCCACTGTCCATGCAGCCCAACCTTGACCGAAGCTTTTTTGTGTCCCTGACGCTAGGCATAATGAGGAAGTGGTTTGCATGTTTATGGAGGCAATGTTCGATGAGCCTTCAGCTGCAGGGGAGGAGCTTAGCCTTGCCATGCAGTCAATTCTCAGAGGCTGTGCTTACAGGGTGAGAACTACTGACTGGATGAATCACGGTCCCAGAGTAGATGTGAGAGGATATCATGAGGACAGGATGAAGCAGGAAAATAAGTGAAAATAAATAAATGGTAGTTTCATCCATTCAACTCTGGGCAGCTCCCTAAGTGTTCGAACAATGAAGGATCTTGAGGTGGCTCAGTGAGGCCCAAAGGGCAAAGGACTCAGCCTGCAGGACCAGAAAACATGACCATGCTGGTCACCTTGGCTTCCAGAATACTCAGGGTATCTGAGGCAAGTTCAGGTTCAATGAGGACAGGAGAGCTGAGTATGAAACATAAAAGGTGAATGGTGGAGAGACGTCTCCTTGGTTAAGAGCACTTGGCTCTTGTAGAGGACCTGGGCTCAATTCCTAACACCCACATGGTGGCTTACAACTGCCTGTAACTCCAGTTGCAGTAGATCAATGCCTTCTTCTGGCCCCCATAGGCACCCAGCACATACGGTTGCACAGACATACATCCAGGCAGAATACCCATATACATAAAATAAAAACGTCATTAAAAATACAAAATAGAAAAGAAGTCAAAGGACCAGGGGTTGGGGGGTATGTCTCGGCAGGTAAAAGGGCAAGCCAGATGCCCTAAGTCTCAATTCCAGGAATCCATGAAAGTCAGACGCTGTGGCTCATGTCTGTAACCCAAGTGCTGCTGTGGAAAAATGGACAGCAGAGACAAAAGGATCCCCTAGAATCTTGTCAGCAAGACTTGAATACATATCTCAGCAGCAAACAAGAGAGCCCCTGCCTCAAACATGGTGGAAGACAAAGACTTACACCTGAGGTTGTCCTCTGACTTCCATGTGTGCCATGGTATGGATATATTCTGAAGCAGGAACACACACACATGTGCACACACACATGTATACATGTGCGCACACACATGCACACACATGTGCACACACGTATACATGTGCACACACGTGCACACACACATATACACATGCACACACACATGTGCACACACACATATACATGTGCACACACACACATGTGCACACACAAACACATACTATTTCATTAAAGAATCCACGAGGGTCTGGGCATGTACTCAGTTGCGTACCAGCCAAGTATCACGTAAACTCAGCCTGGTGGCACACGCCTGTACTCCCAGAATTTAGGACACAGAGGCAGAAGTTCAAAGTCACCTTCAGCATGTAGTCAAGCAACTACTGACTGAGACATCCCATCAGCCCTTAAGTAAAATCTTCTTGATGAGCTACCTAATGTCCAGAGCTTTGATGTTAGGTGGGCAGAGAGGGACCCAGACAGGACTTCTATGCCAGTGAATGGGGTAGGCAAAAGGGGAAGGACCCCAGTGAGGAGGGCCATCCCTGAAACACCACATGAAGAAACAGAGACGGGGTTGGGGATTTAGCTCAGTGGTAGAGCGCTTGCCTAGGAAGCGAAAGGCCCTGGGTTCAGTCCCCAGCTCCAAAAAAAACAAAAAACAAAAAAAAAAAAAAGAAAGAAAAAGAAAAAAGAAACAGAGACAGAAGCCCCTGTCCCCGAGACTAGGACAGCCCACGGCTGTGTGACTAAGAAGAATCCAAGGGAACAAGTCTTTGTAAGAATCTCCCACCCCCTCACCTGTAGTGACCCTCACCTGTAGTGAGAATTCTGGTTTTTTTTTTTTTTTTTTTTTTTTTGCGCTGAGGGCCAAACCCAGGGCCTTGCGCTTGCTAGGCAAGCGCTCTACCACTGAGCTAAATCCCCAACCCCAGAATTCTGGTTTCTTAAGAATGTGTTTTCATTTTAATCCCAGATGTGGGATATGGGGCTGCTTCAGACCGCCCACAGCAGCTGACTATGATTCGCCCAGTGCTCTAGCAGGACTGCGATTTTGCCAGCTACAGATGTTTGGAATTCTGGGGACTCCTCAGAAAGTATGTAATGCTAGGGCCCTGAGAGGTTGTATCGGTTGCTGATTGGTTATAGTCTGTTAAGTAGTTGTGCACAAAGAAGAAACAAGAAAGAAGAATTTAGATATCCTGATAGTGAAGATCAAACTTGACCCAGGAACTTGACTTCCCTAATCATAAGGAAGTAGTCATTTTGTTCTCCTATCTAGTGTTTAGAGGTTGAAAGGATGGAGAAGGGTATAATAACAAAGAACCCACAAAGTAGCAAAAGTCTGATTACGCCCACCCACACCCAGAGGGGCAGAGGCCAGGTCAATGTAACTTGATGTAAACAAAAGTGAGGTTGGAGCCTTCCCTCAGATGGGTCCACGTGATTCTGGATACACATAGAAAGCCAGACACTGGGATTTCCTCGTCTGGAGAGAAGAAAAAGTAATGAAGACAGTTCAGGGTCCTTATTCTTGTATGATTCCCCTGTGTACCAGTCATAAATGAGAAGCCTGCATCCTGGGAGCTGCAGGGCTGTCTGCCCACAGGAGAGATCTCTCAGCAAGCATCAGGGCCAGGTTAGGACAGGGTACCATGTTCCAGGGAAATCCAAGGAGGAGGAGAGACAGGGCAGCCAGCAAGGAGAGGAAAAGCATGCTTGGGCACCCGCTCCCTCCCCGGAGATGGGCTTAAGGGGCTTAGCATCCTGGAGGTCACTGGTAACCTTGACAGCTATATCTGTCTTAGTAGAAGCCTGCTTTGAACAGTGGAGGTGGGTGGGCAGTCACAGAGGAGAGCCGTGTGGCCTCTGGAGGAGCACTTCTGTAAAGGAATGAGAGAAATGAGGCAAATTAGCCAGGGAGCAGTGGGAAAACATTTGAGTCCCAAAACTGAAGGGTGACTGTGGAGAAGGGAAGCTGGAAATGCTGGGAGAGGACACATTCATGGTGGGAAGAGAGAAAAAGGGCTTAGCCTCGGACAGGTGCCAGGCAATCCAAGAAATGGTGCCACCACATACCTAGGTGTAACTTAACTGAAGCTCACCAGAACCAAATGGTAGCCTGGGACAAAACCAAAGGCAATGTCACTTCACAGCCTGTGAAAGAGAGTGCAGCTTTCTTCCAGTCACCAACTTCTCCCAGCTTCTGAGATACACAGGTCACCCCACGTGCTAGTCAAGGAGGGCTTCCTGGAAGAAGAGAGACTGCCCTTCCAGGCAGGACCATGAGCTAAGCAAAAGCCCCCAGTGGAAGGACTGGAGACTAGACAGACCAGTTTAGGTTGTGGGCAGTCCTAGGCTGGGTCTACAGGTTGCCTATGGGAACAGAGCTAGATATACTCAGTGCCTCTCCTCAGCTCTACAGGCAAAATCACTGCACATGCAGGAAGAAAAGGGTATCGGTGACCACCTGCCGGTGCTAAGCTGAAGGAGACCTGCTTGCTGGGGCACCTTGCTCCTCCTTGTGAAGTGTTTGCCAGCAGGTGCTCTGGGGCCAGTTCTGGGGCCTGTGGATCGAATTCGGTATAGTATGCCGAGTCCACAGCTCGTCTGTTAAGCTTTGTTCGGGGCCCCATCTGGCCTGAGACTAAGTATAAACCTTCTGAGGTCCATTATCTCACATCTTCTGGCCACCCTTGTTCCGGCTTAGAGGTCCCAGAGCCTCACGCAGCTTTGAATATTCCTTGGATTGGTCTCTCCCAGGCATCTGGGTTCCCAAAGAACCCTGTGAGGAAGCCCTTTCGCCCCTGGTTCCTTCCTCAGGAAACCCTTTTCAGGTATCCCGATGAAGGACACCCCCCACCCATTCTGCTTCCACCACCTTCCTGCTGGCTGCATAATCCCTTCAAGTAATGCAATCCTCAGAGAGCCAGATGCTTGTGTGTGTCTTTGACACTATCATGATCCCCCTCAGCTGTGCGAACCCCTGGGTGAGCGTTCACAGTAGGCGATTTCAACCGCCAACTAGACTAGATTTGGAAGGACTAGAAAATATACCTCTAGGTGTGTGTTGTGAGGGCATTTCCAGGGAGGCTTGACCGAGCAGGGGAAACCCCATCGTGCGTGTGATTGGCACCATCCTATGGGCTGGGCTCGCACACTAAACAAAGAGGAGACTATGAACTGAGTGACAACATTTTCTTTCTCTGCTTCTCAGGTACCTTTGCCTCAGGTCCCTGCCACCATGACTTCCCCACCAGGATGGGGGAAGTCAGAGCACCCACGCACGGAAATAAATCCTCCTGAAGTAGCTTAAGTGATGGCACCGAGCTCCTTCGCATTTCCGCGCCTGTCTGCTTCCTTCCGTGGGGACTTCACATTCGTAATCCCATTTTTTTAACCCCGTCCCTGTAATCCCATCTTTATTTGGTTAATATGTTAGTTTGCAACTCCGCTATCACATCCGGGCCACCCTAGTCAGGATCAGGCCAAGGTGTGCTCCTGCTCTTTGCTCTCATCCCAGTCACTTAGGTGACCATCTGCTTCCTCCATCTTTTTCCCAAACTCCTCTCAACTAGACCCAACCCCCTCCCCAGGGCAGTCCCAGCTTGCTCTCCCCGACTCTGTGCCCCTGAGGAAAAGAGAGAAAGCTTGCGCTGGATTCTGCTGCTGTCTGGCTCCTGGGCCAGGAGTGGGGATGGGGAAGGGGAGGAGCGAGGGGAGGGTCAGGATGCTCCATGCTCTTGCTGAGCCCTGCCTTCCCAGAGTCAGGCTCAGGTCTGCTTCTGACCCTGATTCAGCTTCCAAGAAGACAAAGAAAACACTTTGGCGATTTAGCTCAGTGGTAGAGCGCTTGCCTAGCAAGCCCAAGACCCTGGGTTCGGTCCCCAGCTCCGAAAAAAAGAAAAGAAAAGAAAAAAAAGAAAAGAAAAGAAAACACTTTGGCGCTGAATTGACCAGAGTTGTAGAGTTCCGTGTTAAGGAGCCTCAGAGATGTTGGAGGTGTCCGTGGTTGCTGAGGACACAACCTGCTCTGAGAAGACAAGGAAGGGCCAGCTTCCCGAGGGCAGGCCATTCAGATCAGGGAAGCTCCTGTTAAGGTGGAATGGAGGGGCCTTCACAGATTTCACGGAAAAATGCCAAGCAACCTTAGTCCTATGACCAAACTAGACCTCAGACTTGCTGGTCTGAGCCCCAGGTGCCAGAAAACAGCTCAGGAATGATAAGTAGCAGCCCCAGATTGGGCAGGAAGAACCAGCCAGGGAGACACCATCGTCTCCTGCTCCATAGGGCTTCAGGCTCAGGTGTTGTTTCTGACACCAATAAGGAGTATACCTTATTGAGTTTCTCTTCTTCTCCAAGTCCCCAACTTACAAAGACTAAGACACAAGAAAGAAGGCAAGACACCTGCAGAGGATAGGATCCCCTACGCTGAAAACCCCGGGAAAGTGGGCCTGGTGTAGCAGGTCTATCATCCCAGCTAATCAGGAGACTAACTCAGGAGAATTTCAAGTTCAAGGCCAGCCCAGGCAACTTAGTGACTTGGGTCTCAAAAGCAAAACATTATATATATATATATATATATATTTTTTTTTTAAAGAACCAGAAATATAGCTCAGTAAGATAGCACTTGCTTAGTATGCTTAGATTGCTGTTATTGCAAAGGGAGGTGGAGGGGAGTGTCTCAGTTAGGGTTCCTATTGTTCAAAAGAGACACCATGAACATGGCAACTCTTCTATAGGAAAACATTTAGTGGGGATGGGCTTACAGTTCCGGAGGCTTAGTCATGATGAGAAGCATGACAGCATGAAGGCAGACATGGTGCTGGAGGAGCTGAGAGCTCTACGTCTTGATCTACAGGGAGCAGGAGGAGATTGTGAGACACACTAGGCTTAGCTTGAGCATGTGAGATCTCAAAGTCCACCTCCACAGTGACACACTTCCTCCAACAAGGCCACACCTCCTAACAGTGCTACTCCTGTGGGCCAAACATTCATGCACATGAGTCTATGGGGGCCATACTGTTCAAACCACCACAGGCAGGCAGGCAGAAAGGGAGGGAGGGAGGGAGGGAGGGAGGGAGGGAGAGAATGAAAATATGATGAGAGATGAGAATCTTAAGGAATCCACTAAAATAATCTATTAATATGGGCATAGTGGTACATACCTTTAATCCCAGCACTTGGGAAGCAGAGGCAAGAAGAGATCTCCATGAGTTCAAGGCCTGCCTGGTCTACAGAGTGAGTTCCAGGACAGAGTTATAAAGTGATACCCTGCCTCAAACAAACTAACAAAAGTTCATAGGAATGATAAATGAGTTTGACAAGTTTGCAAGGTATAAAATCAATATACAAAAAAAAATCAGTTTTACTTCTATATAGTCCTGATGAACAAATTAAAAGCAAAATTAAGATAATGTTATATGGTATACTATAGAAATGTCTCTGGAGTTAAGAATGACTGGCTGTTCACCCAGGGGACCTGGGTTCAATTCCCAGCATCCTCATAACAACTAACGGATATCTGTAAGTCCAGATCCATGGCTTCTGTCACCCTCTTCTGGCCTCCATGGGCATCGCATGCATGCATGTGGTGCACATGAACTCAGGTAGGTACACAAACATAAGCATAAAACAAAATTAAATTTTTTTCTTTTTAGTCCTTTATATTAAAAAAATACATACTTATCTTAGTTAGGGTTTCTATTGCTGTGATGAGACACCATGACCAAAAAAAACAGGTTGGGGAGGAGAGGGTTTATTGAACCCTTCCATATCACTGTTCATCATCAAAGGAAGTCAGGACAGGAACTCAAACAAGGCAGGAACCTGGAGGCAGGAGCTGACGCAGAGGCCATGGAGGGTGCTGCTTACTGGCTTGCTCCCCCTGGCTTGTTCAGCCTGCTTTCTTATAGAACCCAGGACCACCAACCTAGGAATGGCTCTGCCCACAATGGGCTGCTGCTCTCAACCCCCATCAATCACCAATTTAAAAAATGTCTTACAACTGAATCTTATGGGACATTTTCACAACTGAGGCTCTCATTTCAGATGACTCTAGCTTGTATGTCAAGTCGACAGGAGACTAGCCAGCACAACACTGCTGCTGAGGACACCTGTCACTCTAGCACTTGAAAGGACTGAGGCAGGAGGATTGTCACGAGTTTGAGACCACTTTGGGCTACATGGTTAATTTCAGGACACCTTGGGATACAAAACAAGACCCTGTCATAAAATGAGACAAACCAGCAAACAAACACACACAATTTCAACACCACCAAAAACCTAGAGGTTTGAGAGATGGCCCAGCAGTTAAGAGTACTTTCTGCTCTTTCACAGGATTTCAGTGTGGTTCCCAGCACCCACATCAGATGGGTCACAACCAACTGTAAGTGTAGCTCTAGGGTATCTAGATGCCCTCTTCTGGTCTTTGTGGGTACCCATACCATGTTGTATACATACTTAAGTACCAATTAAAAACAATTTTTGGTGGAGGGGAGGCAGTTAAAACAGGGTCTCACTGTGTAATCCAGGCTAGCTTTGAGCTCATAGAGATCCACCTACCTCTGCCTCTCAAGTGCTGGTATTAAAAGGTGTGTGCCACCATGCCTGTACTAAAAGTAAATTTTTTTTTTTTTTTTGGAGCTGGGAACCGAACCCAGGGCCTTGCGCTTGCTAAGCAAGTGCTCTACCACTGAGCTAAATCCCCAACCCAAAAGTAAATCTTAAAACAACAAAAAAATAAGACATGGCATATCACTATGATAGATTATTGTCCAGCCATGTGAAGGAATGGATTGCTGACACACATCTTAACAAAGAGTCACCTGGAAACCTTTATGTTTTAAGAAGAAGCCTGGGACAAAACCCGCATCTTACACAAAATGTCTAGAGGAGTTGCTCCATAAAGACCTGAGAGTAGACAAGTGGGAGTGGCCTGGTGTGGGAGTGGCCTGGTGTGGGAGCGGCCTGGTGTGGGAGCGGCCTGGTGTGGGGGTGGCCTGGTGTGGGAGGGGCCTGAGGAGAGACATTGAGGGTCGGTGCTGGGTTCCTTGATTGGGTGTGCAAACCATTCTAAACCATAATGGTGGTCAACATAGTCCCAAGACATTGAAGTGTTTATTTTAAACGGGTACGTTATTGTTATTGTGTATTTGAATTAAATGCTGATCAAGTTTTCATCATTTTAAGTCTTTTAGGCTAGGCTGGTTCCTGGGCAATCCCCGAGGTCAGGTTTGGCTGTGGCAGGAGGGTTGTCATATGAGTCTCTTCCGCTGACATCTTAGTTTCTTTTCTTGTTATTATGACAAAATACTCTGAAAAGGGTGATTTTAGGGGCTCAGTGGGTAAGGGTGATGGTCACCAGGCCAGACAACCTGGGTCTGAGACCCAGGACTGTCAGAAGTAAAATCTGACCGCTCGTTTTCAAATGTGCCTTGAGCTAGCTTAGGTCCAGCTACAAATGAGTAGAAAACAGTAAGCCCCTTGCTTAATGCCTGCTAGTCTAGCCACACAGACCCCTGCTAAATACAATAAATGAAACAAAAAAGAAAATCACTAGAAGTCTAGAGTAGAAAAGTCAGCAACGCTAACTACAAGATCACCTGTCTGATCGGCTCTAAAACAAACAGGAAGTAAAATGCAGAGATGAACTTGCTACAGGTTTTGTTGAGGAAAAGACACAGTAAGCCAAGAGAGGGAAAGGTAAGAGCTAGGTGGCTCCAAGATTGTCACCCAGGATTATTCAAGACAGGAACAGAGGAGATACTGTGCTCCAGTCTGTAGACTGTTGAGGCTGCTCACTGAGGAAATGCCGTGGTCGTATTCCTCTGGGTCCCCAGACTCTTAATAGGAAATGAGGATCTTGTTTCTCACAGGACCTGTGTGGCGGAAGGAAAAACTTAACTCCATCAAGGCATCCTCTAACCTCCACACATGCGCTGACACATTTGTCCCCACCCCCACAAATAAATGGTATATATAAACACATATATATTTATATATGAAAAAGACAAATAAATGGAATATGTGAACACAAATATATGAAAAACACACACAAATAAATGTATATATATGCATATATGTATATACACGTACATGTTTATATATATGGGTTTTTTCTTTGTGGGTTTTTTGGTTTTGGGGGGTTTTTTTGTTTTTGTTTTTGTTTTTGCTTTTTTGGTTTTTGGTTTTTGATTTTTTGAGACAGAGTTTCTCTGTGTAGCCCTGGCTGTCCTGGAACTTGCTGGCCTCAAACTCCGAGATCTGCTGGCATCTGCCTCCCTCCCAAGTGCTGGGATTTAAGGGGTACACCACCACTGTCCAACAATAAATATAATTTTTTAAAAAGCAACTTAAGGGGGCTGGAGAGATGGCTCAGTGGTTAAAGTGCTGGCTCCTCTTCCAGAGAACCCAGGTTCAATTTCCAGGACCAGGTCACATGGCAGCTCACGACTGTCTGTAACTCCTGTTCCAGGGGAAATCTGACACCCTCAAGCATGCAGGCAAAATGCTAATGTACATAAAATAAAATAAATTATAGAAAAACAAGAAAATAAAAATCAACATAAAGGAGGAAGGGTTTGCTTTAGCTCACAGTTCCAAGTACAGTCCATCATGGCCACGAAGCCAAGGTGTCAGGAGGTCCAAACAGCTGGTCAAACCTTCTCACGAGGTCCAGAATCCCCTCCCCAGGACACAATTCTGCCCGCACAGAAGATGGGTCCTCACATGGCAATCAAGATAATCCCCCACCCCAGAGGCCCATTCTTCAGGCGATTGATTCTATCAAGCTGACAATGAACTCTTGCCTGTCACAGTTGGAAACACACCAGCCAGCCAGCCATCTCAAAACAAAAGTGGCAAGGGCCTGCTGGATTGGGGCAGCCACTTGCTTCTAGGTCTCTGCCCACGTCTGCTTGGAGGCTGTATCCTACCTAGGGAGGCCTCGTTCCCAGTGCAGTTCCAGCCTCACTCACCAGCTGCCAAGACCCTGGGGATGGGGAGAGAAGCTATACCTCATCTGAGTGGGAAAAGTCACAGATCCTCCTCCACCACATGTCCACACACCTGAGCCAGTATCTATGACCTGCCCAGTCTTGGAGCAGTCAGAGTGGCCGGACACATCCCCCATCACCACCATCATCTGTGGTTCCTGGACGCTCAAATGTTACAGGAACAGCAATCTGTTATCTATCCGGGATGCTGAAGAGCAGCGACCTGCAAACACAGAACGAACTCTGCCCTTAGGTATACAATCCAGAGGTCTGGGTTGTGAAGACTCCAAGTGCCATTGAAGGCCACTGCAGGCTGAATGCTGCTGCCAGCTGGGTGGCATGGACTGTACTCAGTGATACCCTCTCCCTCATCTGGAGTGACAGCTAGTGGGACGTCCCCTCATTCTTCTGATTGAGGGCCTCTCTGCTGCTCCGTAGTACATGTATCCATGAGGCCTTGCTTGACACAGTTCCACTGGGTGTTCTCTGTGTGGGGGCCCTGCTACAGTGACCTCAGCCATCGACCCCTACCCTTCCCTGGCTGGAGATCTGGCAGGTCTGACCTAGGAAAAAGCTCCAGGTCAGATTACCTTCCCATCCAGGAGAATCTGAGGAGGTGATCCCTGGAAGCCATATTCAACTGGATTCTCTGTAAGTGTCACAGAGTAACTCAGGGAGGGAGTACTCATAGTCCTCCCAGGAGGATGTGCCTGAACATGCCCTTGGTGGCGGACACAGATGCCGTGCTTGCCCTGCTGTGAGGGGTCCCCAGAGACCAGCTGTGCATAGCTGGAGCGGTACGCAGTCTCCCTGCCCACATGGCCTCTCTGACTGGCAGCCTGCGCTTCTTCACACAGGGAGAGATGCTTCAGACTTCTTTGGGTTCCAGTCACTATCTTCATGTCCCTCCTTCCTCCTCTCAAAGATGTGATTTCCCAAGAAACCTCTGGTGGCTTCAGCGCACTGCTTTCGGGGAAGGCAGGAACTAGGGGGATGGAATGAGGTGGGCTCTGCACCACAGATAGGTGGCCCACGACTGTATCAGGGAGGCAGTGGGTTGCGGGTGGTGGTCATACCTCGAAGCCAAGGCCGGAAGTTGACAGTTCTCCTGAGAATGGCCTAAGAGCTATTCCGGGGGAGGGGTTGGTGCGAGGGGCTGTTCCAGGGAGTAGAGTCAAACCAACCCAGGACTGTGTGGAGGGAAGGATAATGGCTTTGGAGGGCTGTTAACTCATTTGCAGCTGGATAACGAGGAACTGAGAGCAATCGGCTAACAACTTGAAAGTTGAGGGCAAGAGCAGCCAGTTACCTCCCAACTGCAAACCTCTTCCCCCACCCCTAGAAAGAACAGAGAAAATTCAAGTTCAGACTTCAAAGATGGCTGAGCACTCAATCAGCACAGCTGTTAGGCCAAAGTCAGGCCACCCAACAGGGGAGTAGGGGGCCCAGATAGGTGGACATCCCAAGGAGTTTATAGTTTGACCCCTCAGATACCCCTGAAGCCCATGAGCGACAGAAGCAGGCCCCTCTCCCTGTCTAGCCCGCTCCAGGTGGGGGTGACTAACTATGGACAACCTTTTCTCTAGGTGGGAGTCGCTGTATGTATTCTCTTTCTGTAGTCAGACCTGTCCAGGCACAATCCGGCAGGTGAGATGCTGGGCTGGTGGTGAAGAACTGTGGGATTGGACTCTGAGGGTGTGTGGGCTCCTCGGGGGCCACAGGTCTCCCTCACAAGTTCTTCCTGTGGATGGAGAAGTGCGGCTTCCCTAGTCTGGTACAGTGACCAAAGCTCGACCGGGAGGACTGCGGTGCTAACAGCTGGGTTACAGTGGGGCATGGAGAACGGAGATAGGAGGGGAAGTCTATCAAACAG
Organism: Rattus rattus; assembly: GCF_011064425.1. Taxonomy (NCBI): domain Eukaryota; kingdom Metazoa; phylum Chordata; class Mammalia; order Rodentia; family Muridae; genus Rattus; species Rattus rattus. Next base: position 157,105,596 of record NC_046158.1, read on the forward strand.
GAGCTACGCTGTGGCTCCAGACACTGAGCTGCCCACAGCTATGAGAGATGCCTGCCACGTAAGGGTTATCTCTCTTCACACAGGGACAAATGACCAGAGGTAGTATAGTGACGGAGTTCTCTCAAGTGTCTGTGAGTCCTTGGGTTCCAGGATCTTGCTACCCACTTCCCACACGAGCACGTAAAAGAGAAACCCTGAGGATTGTCTAGCAAGAGTAAGGAGTCAGCTCTGAAAGAGGCTTCAAGTCCTGTCTCCGCCAGGGGAGAAGCCTCCATCTGCCTCGGTCACCTGAGCCTGGCAAAATGTGGTCGGGGAGAGTGGGCGCTTAGTTCTGAGATGCTCAGATGAGCAGGAGGCCCTGTGCCTGAATGGAAGGAAGGATAGGTCACTAAGGTGTCAACACCCTGTCCTCCACCATAATCGGCACTGTAAAAACCGGATCCATCTCACACAGAGCTGACGGTGGGATATGCATTGTACCAGGGTTGCTTTCAGGAATACGGGAGGGGGTTACCTACGGGAGCAGGAATGACTCCATGCTTTGGCAAATAGTCAGCAGTTTCTCACAATGTGAAGTATAGATTACCGCGTGATCCGGAATCCGTAGTCCTGAGAACAATTAAAACCGCTAGACAATGTCTGTGGGGTATATTCTTCTAGCTGGGCTGCCTTGTCTGGCCTCAACAGAAGAGGATGCACCTAGGCTCCACAGAGACTTGATGTGCCAGGGTTGGGGGGATGCCCAGGGGGGCAGGATTGTGGGGGGGGGGTGCACTGGGGTGGAGGCAGTAAGCAGGATGTAAAGAGAATCAATTAGAAAAGAAAACGGCCGGGCAGAGACACAGGTGTTCGCGGCAGAACTGTAACACCTGAACAGTGGCAATAACCTAAATGCCTGTCAGGTGGTGGCGAGTCAAGCAACGCCATAAAACAGAACATTATCCTGTCATCAGTCACAGGGGAGCCTGGAAATCACATAAGCCTATGCCAAGTGAAGGGGGGAGGGGTGTGCATGATTCCACTCACACGGAATTTTATTCAACGTCCACACTAGGCAAGTCAACAGAAGCAAAAACACCTAAGCTGTTTGGTACTAGGAGAAGTGGGAATGGAGCAAAACTACTGAGTATGGGGTTTCTATTCGGGGTAACAGTTATACAACTCTGAACATAAACATCACTGAACCGTATACCCGAGTACTAGCGTAGCAAGTAAGTACTCTCTCAGTAAAACCGTTGGTAGGTCAGAAATTATTCAGGTCCAGCCTAGTGTGGAGAAAGAAATGTCACCGCTGTTGATGACCGTCCCTTGAGTGTTCTGACTCTGCAGGACTTTCAAGGCAAGAGTTTTAGTACGTAGGGAACATATTCCCCATGGCTACCTTTCCTGTCTAGTGCCTGGTACCTGCTGAAACAGCACAGAAGCTCTGGGCTGGGAAACCAGTCTCCTCTGGTGACAGCCCTCTTCTCAGACCTTGCCTACTCCTGACCAGGCTTCCCAGACACAGACAGTGCCCTACTCTGTAGGCCTCCATTGCTGGCGCATGACAATTCTGTCACAAGGAGCACTAATTCGCCCTTTGCTCTTGGGGTGGGGACAGAAGGAAAGGACTGTGCTTGTTAAGTCAGACCTGCTTATGAGTAAAAATAGAATCTTCCGCTTCCCTGTGTGCCAGCCTTGGGCTGAGTGACAGAGCCTCGGAACAGGGGACAAGTGCTCTGGGTCAGCTGAGGACCAGCTCGGGGGAAGCTGGACATCTCTCATCTACATGACCTTGTTCCTTGGGTAGTGGTTTTACCCAGCAGGTGCTCCTTCCCCAACAAGCAGGTGCCAAGAGTGCCCAGGCTGGCTGGAATGCTCCCAGGTAGGCTTCTGGGTTGTCATGGCAACTACCTAGGAGGGAGGCATCTTGCGTCTCCTGTGGAGCCAAGCTAGGATGAAATGCCAGAGAAAGCACTTGGAGAATCTGCTGCTTCTTTCTCACTGTCTTGCTCCAGCCTCAGGGAGCCTGCCTCTGGACATCGGGAGAGCCTGTGTTCAGGCAAAGCCATGTCTGGCCTCTGTCATCTAATTACACAGATCCACAAGTCAGAATGCCCAGAGGCCGAGAACCAAGGGTCAGAGGTCAGAAGATTTGGATCAGAATTCTGCCCTTACCTACCAATCCCTGGCTGTGTGACTCTGGCAAAGTCACCCAGCTCAGGAGGAAACTGTGCGTGATACCTCACCTCAGAGGGCTGGCAAGGAGACCATGTGGCCAGGTGTGCTGAGATGGCGTATATGGGGTTGTTTAGATTTGGCTCTTGTGTGCTGATAGGCACTTAGTAAGCGCTTGGGAGACTAGCTCTGAGTGAGCTTTTATTTCTATCCAAGAACAACAGAGGCCCAAGGAATTTGCCCCTCACCCTAAGCTGTTCCTAAGGTCTCAGAGAGGCTTGCCTCCAAGTAGTGGTCCATTTCGGTCCACGCAGTGCTCTCTCTAAGCACTTTGTGTTTCTGCCTCTCCAACATTTAGAGATTCGGCACCTAGGGTTGCCTGTAACCCCATCAGGTCGGACCGGCGGCCGGGCCCCAAACGGCTGCACCTGTGAGAGTAGCCGAGCCTTAGTGATTGTGTCAAGAGTTTCACTTGCTTCTCTCTGCCTCCCTGTAGTATGGCTTCATCGCTGCACTGCTCCAAACCTGGAAAACCTGGGTGCCGGGGAAGTGGGGTGGGAAGAGGAAAAAGGCAACAAAGAGGACAAGAAGCCACCAGGGATGAGGGGAGGAGGTAGGCAAGAGTAGGGACAGAAAAATGATGAGCTTAGCAAAAAGGCAACTGCCAAGCCTGGTGACCTTAGCTCAGTCCTCAGAACCGACATGGCGGAAGGAGAGAGCCAAAGCCCACAATGTCCTTTGATTATCACACATGTGCAGTGGCCCCCAACACAAATTCACATGCACACATACAATCAATATGTGTAACCTTTTTTTTTTTTTTAAAGGGTAGGGTCAGAAAGAGCATCAGGAAGGCTGGGGGGTGTTGCTTAGCTAGCAGAGTGCTTGCCTAGTGTGGGTCAAGCCTGTGTTTAATGTGGTGGCAGATGCATGTGATCCCCAGACCTCGGGATGCAGAGGCGGGAGGGTCGAGAGTTTCAAAGTCATCTGAGCTACTGAGTTTACAGCCAGCCTTGGCTACTTGAGAGGCTCTGTCTCACAGAAGGATACAGGACTGGAAAGGGGAAGAGAAAGGGGGTACAAAGGGGGGGCGGGTCAAACACTTGAACTTTGACCTACTTGTGCACACTCTGGGATAGCAGGTCTGTTGAACAGTGGGAACTAGAGTTCATCTGGAACCAGGGTCAGCAGGTAAGACCTCAGGAGGATTGCTGCTTATGCAGACCTCCTCCTTACAGTGCAGTCAGTCGCACATGCGGCACCTAGGAGGCAGGCACCCTGGGCTGCTCACCCTCTTCTCTCTGCGTCCTGCCCAGTCCACCTGTGCCTCCTTGTTCCATCTCCACCAACTGGGGATCACAGAACACTTTCTGGCATTGCGGTGATGAGATTCTGAATGTGGGGAGGGGCCGGGTCAAGACTGGCATATCTCTATACATCAGACCAGGGTCTAAATTCCCCTTTACCTGTGGACCACCAGCCTAGCTATGGTTTTCTCTAATTCTTGTTTTGTATTCTTTGAAATAAGTATACCTGTGAGATCCGGTGAGCTGGCCACTCTTTCTCAGGTGTGCTTCTGAGTTACAGAATGATTTTCTGTGGCAACACACAATCACCTGCTACCGAATTACTGGCTAGTGTAACCCCAGCTGGCCAGCACTGAAGTGTGGGATGGGGGTTCACCTTCCTGCCTTCTAACCGCCCTGGAAGTTTTTGCACCCTACTCCCATGCAGCTTATGGCTACAGTGCAGATTTCTGCAGCTACGTCAGGTTCTACACACATCTAACCTAGCCACTCTCAAAGCCTCCTGCGGGCATTATCTTCTGGGACTTCTAGTGTTCCAGTAAGATGGGCAGAGTAGCTAAATCACCATTTGGGGAAAGGAGAAACTGAGCTAGGGAATCTGACATGGTCGGAGTTTTTCAGAAGCCCTGCTTTCTCTCTGTAGAACTCCCCACTCACTGGCTCTACAGTTATCAAATGGGTGAGCTCAGCAGGCTCTCAAGACCTGCACACTTTTTTTTTTTTTTTTTTTTTTTTTTTGGTTCTTTTTTTTCGGAGCTGGGGACCGAACCCAGGGCCTTGCGCTTCCTAGGTAAGCGCTCTACCGCTGAGCTAAATCCCCAGCCCGACCTGCACACTTTTGAAGAGCTACATTGTAGCAGTACTGGGCAGATGTGCTAGCTAGGAAACACTTCTCCAGTGGATACATGGGTCAAATTTCAATCTCGCACAGCTATTCCCTTTCTTGGGACTGTGCAAGGATCCTCCATTCCTGGTGCTGGGCAGGACATCAGGAATCAATGGCAGAGCCTGTATTCCTAGACCTGGGCAGTGTATGTATTTTTAGCCTCTGCACTCTGGCCATCTAGACTGTGTCTACTGTCCTCCGGGAACCACCCAGTTGCAGATGCAGGAGTCTGGCAGGCACTTTGAGGTAGCTGGGAGCCAAACCCCCTTCCTCCATCTCAAGTTCTAGAACTCAGGAAGAATCAGCCTATGTTAACTGAAGAATGCACACACTTCCAACCCAGAGGCTTGTGACTCTGTGATCTTGAAAGGTAGGGGCTACACAGAGGGATTCCCAGCCAGGTCACTGAAGTGCCTACAGGCCCACCCATCCACCCACCCCATCAAGTACAACCTGGATGTCTGAGTGAGCACGGTCATGCTGTAGTGACAGCCCAGATGCCCCACAGACCAGGAGAACTCTCCCCAACAGGGCTGCCTCAGTTTTCCTGAGCACAATTTTCCTGAGTCAAGATGCAGCTGTGGAAAGTGTGGCTGAATTATGGTTGATCAGACTTGTCTGCCTTCTCTGCTGCTTGGTGATGGAGGCTGCTGGTGTTGCTCCGTGGGTCTCACAAAGGTGGCGGGGGATAGGGTGGGTCGGTGTGGAACAGGATGCACAGCATTTGAGGTCCAGAATAACATCTCAAAGAACTCTCCAGGCTCATCAGCAATTCACCCACATACTATGCTTGTTTCTGCCTCTGTAAACCCAGGAAAGTTGTCTCACTATGTGTATCTAGTGGTGGCTCATTCTCAAAATTTTAGCATGTCGGAAGGCTGAGGTAGGAGGTTAGAGACCAGTCTGGGTTACATAGTCAGTTCCAGACCAGCTAAGGCTAAGAGTAAGACCCCTGTCACAACTAAAACTAAAACTAAAAACAAAAACAAACAAACGAAAAACCAAAAAACCAAACAAACAAAAACTAGGCTCAGCAAGATGGCTCAGTGGGTAAATGCTGATGCTAAGTGTGACCCCCTGAGTTCCCATTTCCAGGACCCCTATGCTTCCAGGAAGCAGAGAACTCCTAGTTGTCCTCTAACCTCTACACATGTTGTGACATATGCACACATGCATACACACACAAACATGCGCACCAAATAAGAAAATATTAAAATTTAAAAATGTTCACAACTATTCCCAGCATCCTCTGGCGGTAAGTTGATGTCACCACAGTAAGAAGTACTTTTCATGTCTCACATTTAAGAGAAACTGTTTCACCAAACAGTACTTATTTTCACTCTATGGGATGTTCCCTTATCTCCTCTTTCATTCTATTTCACGTTTATGAAATGCTGATCGCCACCTACCAAATTTCTCATAGTAACTAATACTGGGCCCTAATCTGACGGCGGAGACTAACTGTAAATAAACAAGCGCTCATACATACAAAGCTACCAATCATGCATGACGCGGAGCCAGCACCGCAAGAACAGGAAGAGATTTAAGGGGGAGAATCTTCCAATTTCTGCGGGCAGGGCTTTGGGCCGCAGTCTGAGGACGCGTGCAGGCAGGCGGGAGCCACCCAAGACAGTCAGGGCTTATTTTAAGGACATCAGCCCTGCTGGCTTGGGAGGAGCGCAGGGCTGCCCTGGGCTGCCCCAGGACTTTCTATTTCGGGGCCGCCCCGCCGGGAGCGCTACAGAACTGAGCAGTACTCGCCTGTCAGTTCCAAGGCTCCCAGGCGCGAGCGGCACTGAGGACGCACCTGGCCCAGCGCTGGCTAACAGTCGGGGTCCAGCTCCTGCAAACAAGAAAGGAAGACTGACATCTCCAGCCTATTAACACCTGAGCCCGAAGGGTGCCTCCGGCACGCGCGGCGGGAGGAGCCTGGCGCTCCTCCAGGACCAGCCCCAGCCCCGCCCCCGAGTTTGCAAACAGTGGCCTCACGCCTGCCTCGCGCACGCGCGCTCCGCCCCGCCCGCTTAGTCTCACGCCCCTAGGCCGTGCGCGGAGCCCGCCGGGAACCGGCTGGGAAGACCCACAGAGGCAGGTCCTGGCTGGCAGCTCCTAGCTGCGCAGCCGCGGGCCCGCCCACCGCCGGCGGCGCGGCCATATTTAAAGGGAGCCGGCTGCGAGGAGCCAATGGGCTACGAGCGTACGGGGGCGGCGCGCGGTGGCGGGAGGCCCCGGATGTGGCTGCGGCGGCGCTCCTCCCCCGCTCCCCTCAGACTCAGGCTAAGCGCCTCGTTCCGCTCCCTCTCCCGCTCGCTCGTGGCCCGCAGGCCCCTAGGCGCGGCAGAAGGCGCCTCGGCGGCGGCGGCGCGGAGCTGCGCAGGAGTGGGCGGCCAGGCCACCGCGCGGCGGCGGAGCGGGCGGGGCCCGGCGCTGGTCCCCGCGCCCTGCGCGCCCGGGCCGCCGCCATGAGCGGCTCGTCCGGCACCCCGTATCTGGGCAGCAAGATCAGCCTCATCTCCAAGGCGCAGATCCGCTACGAGGGCATCCTCTACACCATCGACACCGACAACTCCACCGTGGCGCTCGCTAAAGGTAGCGGCCAGTCGCCGCCGCGCGCCCAACTGCCGCCCCAACAGCTCGCCGCCCCGCGCCTGCCCGCACAATGGTGTTCCCCGCTTCGGCGGGGGCCGTAGAAGGAGCGGACCAGGGTCCTGCCGGTGTCGGGGGGTGGGGCGGCTTCGAAGCCGTAGACCTCCCCACCTGAGAGACGCCCCCGCGGGGCGAGACGCGCGCCGAGGCGGGGGGCCGGGGTCCTGCGCGCTCTCCTTGGAACCCTTTGGTAGCCACCGCCCGTCGAGTCCCGGTGCAGCCTCCAGCCGAGCTAGGGCGTCGGTTGAGCTGCTTCTGCCCTGCTCTGAACTTGAACTCTCCCGACCCTTTCCACTTGAGGGGTTGGCTTGATGAGAGAAGTCCAGAGTCGGTGCGCTAGTCGCAGCAGCGTGAGGGCCCAGAGCTTCTTTGTCTTCTTTCTCCGCGTTAAATGGGGCGCTCATTTCCTTCGGCTTTCCAGAAGCTTGAGCGCCACATCCCTCCCGGGGTGTGTCAGACCCACGAGGGTGCGGATGGAAGAAGGGTCGAGGCCAATCTGAAGCCAGCGTGCTGCAGTCCTAAGCCATTCTCCCAAACCCTAGCCATACCTTCTATTTGAAGCGTGCCGCCCCGACCCAGACTGCGGTGCTGCAGGGAAGAGCTCAGGGTTGGGGGGAGGGGGGTTGTTCCCTTGAACTCTTCATGCTGCACTTGACGAGAGATTCCCCAGTTGGAGAAACAGACCCAGAGTAGGCCCCTGTCCACAATCCGAGTTTCTGCTTAAAGCCTGCTACCAGATTCAGCTCAGCCCAGGAGTGTTGCCAAAGAGAGCGGTGCTAGCCTTCCTAGCTAGATCCATCCTGTAGAGGGTCCTTTGGGTCCAGGATTTCCTTATGGACATAGAAGCTAATGTTGGAGGTCTGAGTTTGGGGACCTGTTCCCTTTGTTTCTGCAATAACCATGGCCTGTTGTTTGTACCAGGGCTAGGGAGACTTTTCGTGTTTGCCTCAAAGTCTCCTCAGCTGCGGCTTGTGATGAGGGCCCAGGGTTCCATCTGTAAATTCAGATTTGAGAAAAAAGGTTCTGCAGCGCCGTCCTCGTCTGCAAAGAGCTCTGTCCGTCCACGGGTTTTTGCAGATTATCAGGGAGCCTTGTGAGGCTTGGAATTCTACTGAAATTCTCATGTCATCTTCCTGAACTACTGTCCCTTGTGATCTTTGCCACGTGGTGCTTTATAGGTGTTGTCAGCTGGAAATTGAGAGATTAAGTAGCTGCTAATTGTTGAGAGTGCTGTGTCAGGGTGCTGTGGTCAGAAGCTCGAGCAAATGGACTTGGCACAGGACAACAACTTACCTGTCTTTTTCTCAACCCTAAGTGAGGTCCTTTGGTACTGAAGACCGTCCCACAGACAGGCCTGCTCCCCCAAGAGAGGAAATTTATGAGTACATCATTTTCCGGGGAAGTGATATCAAAGATATCACTGTGTGCGAACCTCCAAAAGCTCAGCATGCTCTCCCTCAGGACCCTGCTATTGTTCAGGTGAGTGAGTGTTGGCTTCTGAGTGGGTGTGCCTTCACGGGAGAGGCAGGCTTCCACGTGAAAGGCCGTGTCAGCTGTTTGTCTGGAGCCTTCAGCTTGAGGAATTGCCCTCCAGTGAACAGTGGCCTGCTTTTCCTCTAGACAGTTTCTGTTCCTAAAGGGGTTAATTCATGCAGCAGCGTACACTTGACAAGGTAATATGTTCAGCATGGCCAGGCCACTGGGGAAAGAGACCTGCAGCTTGCTGTGCCTGATGTACAGATGTTGCTGCTGGTGGTCTTGCCTAGTCCTGGTGTGCCTGCAGCTTAGCAGTGCAGCTTTGAATGGCATCGGGTGTCTTCGGGGGTAATGGGGTTGGCTCACTAATAGTTTTCTGCTGTGGTACTGTATTACTGTAGGACACTAAATTTGAAAGTCTTAAACTAAGCCTGACTGCCTGGTAGGTTATACCCCAGGATTACAAGGGGGAAGGGCAGCTAAATTATTATCTTTTGTAAGTTTAGACCTTTGTTGGCCTCTCCAGTTCAGACTGCCCCGGTTCCCAAGATGAAGCTATATTTATTTTTTGGTTCTTTTTTTTTTTTTTCTTTCGGAGCTGGGGATCGAACCCAGGGCCTTGCGCTTCCTAGGCAAGCGCTCTACCACTGAGCTAAATCCCCAACGAAGCTATATTTAGAAAGGTAGGAGCAGGCAGGGTGCAGCGTTGGCATTTGGGAGAACCCAAGTCAGATTTCTGAAAAGCTTTGGTGGATAGGTATTCAAGGTCTCAAAACTCAGAAAGTAACAACCAGACTAGAGGGGCTGCAAGGAGTCAGGAGGGTGTGGACAGGCAGCCCTCCTGAGCACTCATCTTGGAGGCAGGTTTGTGGGCAGAGAGAGGAAGGACACACTGGTGATGTGTAAATAGTTCTAGCCTCACAGCTGTTCCTCTTCAAGGGAGCCTTTCTCCACCTAAAAGTGGCATTTCGTCATGTAAAAAAGTCAGATTGCTGTTGGCAGAGGGGGAGGTATAAGGCTTTTAAATCTGTGGAGAAGTTCATGCAGCTGTAGTGAAATGTTTGGGGGAAAGGCATGTTTGGCAACAATGGAAACTGCCCAGAACTACTTGCCATACCAGGAGTGCAGACTGACAGACCTGGCACCCTTTCCCTGTCTGAGAAAATGCTGTATATGGAGACTTGAGGGTAACAGGATGTTGCAGCACTCTTACTTGTGTGTCTCATTGTTCAGTCCTCCCTGGGCTCTGCCTCCGCCTCGCCCTTCCAGCCGCATGTGCCTTACAGCCCCTTCAGAGGGATGCCACCGTATGGCCAGCTGGCAGCCAGCTCCCTGCTCAGCCAGCAGTATGCTGCTTCCTTAGGTCTAGGTGAGTGACCGTTTTGTGTGCGCGACTACTCTTACCATGATCACCGTACAGTGGAGTCATGCACCCTGAGAGCCAGGCAGCCTTCATATCCTACAGCTGCTGGACTCTTGTATGCTAACTGCTCCTGATAAATTACGTCAGTGCAGCTTGAGCTCATAGTGTTGAGTAACTGTTTCCAAGACTGAGAGGCAGCATGTTGAGTTTTGCACCAGATGACCTAGATCAGAGTGCACCTGAAACAAGTTCTGGTGTAGCTGTAGTTTTACAGAGGAGATCTGTCTGAGAGCCTATTAACACCCTGTGTCCTATTGTAGCCTAGATTGGTATGTTGCAAGAGCCCAGCTCAAACATTTCTACTGACAGGTTTTACTACTCCCAGAGATCAGCCCTGTCTTTGACCTTGAAGCTGTGTTCAAAACATTGAGAGTTGGGCACTGTCAGTGCTGGGAGTCAGAGATAGGCAAGACCCCTGAGACTGGCTAGCCTACAAATTGAGCCTAATCAGTGAGTTCTGGGCCAACTGAGAGATCCTGTCTTTAAAAAGGTGGATGACGCCCAAGGAAGCAACACCCAAGGTTGACCTATGGCCTCTACACGAATGTGCACATATGTGTATACATACATGCTTTCCCCATCCCTAAGAACAGAGTTTACATCTTGTCCATCCCCCCTTTCTCAGACTCCAGGTAGCTGAGGTAGGGGATGTTAATTAAGCTCCAGACCAATGCTATGGACCACCTGTTGCGATTGCTGTTCTGATGTGGCAGGTGACTTCCCAGCCTGGCTCTAAATACATCATTTGAGAGGTCACTTGGCTCTTTCCAGGCTTGCTAGGATAAGACAAGTATGTCCTGACTTATTTGTGTGCTTTCTCTTTGCTCTTCTCTCTCTCTCTTCTTCAGAGAAGTTGGTAAGCCCTCCAGCCTCAGCCGCTGCTTCCAGCCCTAGTTCTTCTCCATCTCCACAGCCTGTTTCAGAGCTTGACATGTCCTCAGAGCCACCTCAGCTCACTTGCAAGGGTAACAGCAGTTTGGAGAACTAAGTGCATGCTGTCTTTAGACTGTGAGAGCCAGGGGTGAACAGCCAGGATGGCAGGGGCTGGGACAGAGCATCCGTTAGGCCCAGGGACCCAGGGTACTGCTTGTGCTTGGGTAGTAGAGTCAGCAGAGCACTCAATTCACTCTGCCTGGGTTTAGGGTTTGACCTGTTCATGGCTGTTGCACGGGAGGACATAAAGGTTTTTGTTGGGGTTTTCTAGGTCTTAAATGTGTTCTGAATTGCCGCTGTGGATGTTTCCCAACAACTCAGATGAGACATATAGTTGTCTCTTCAGGACATTCCAGTGGGGAGCTTGCATGGCAGCCCCAGGTGTCTGGCTGCATGAACAGTGCCATCTTGAGAGCCAGCCAGTTAGTGCTGCTGTGCGTGCACTCAGCTGTCTCTGCTGAGGCAACAGCACTGAAGGGCGTCTTCACCTTCCTCGTGTTCGTGGCCTCAGATCTGTTTTATGTGTGGTGCCAGCTCAAGTCTTCCTCATTGCACACCTCAGTTCAGGAGCCCCCAGGGGTTGGGGCGTAGCAAACCATCAGTCTGTATATGTGGGCTCCTAAGTCCTGAGGGCTTTTGTATCTGAATTAGGACATACAGTGTCCTTTCTGATTAAGAGCTATGACCAGAAATATTTCTATTGTTCTTAGGACTGGTCACATAAATCTACTCATATGGCAAAATTGCTTCTTAAAAAGCACACAAGGAGCTAGAGAGATGGTTGAATGGTTAAGAGCATTGGATGCTTTTTGAGATGACTTGGGTTTGATTGATTCCCAGCACTCACATGGTCATTCTCAACCATCTATAACTCCAGTCCTAGGTTCTCTGATCTTCTGTCCTCCGAGGATACTGGGCATGCATGTGATACACAGATACCATGCACCCATGCACGCACGCACACACGCACGCACGCACGCACGCAGACAGAATACTCATACACATATAAGCAGACACACACACACAGACAGATAAATGTTTAAATTTTATTTACATTCCAAATGTTCCTCCTTCCTGGTTCCCGCTTCTAGACAGAGTTCTTCACCCTATCCACCTTCCCTTTTGCTTCTGACAGGGTACCTCCCCCGCCCCTCCAACACCCTCCTCTCCCAAGCATCCCTCTTCCCTGAGGCATCAAGTCTCTACAGAATTAGACAATTCCTCCCCTACTGTGGCCAGACAAGGCAGTCTTCTGCTACATATGTGGTGGGTAGGGAAAGGGGGAGGAGGGGGAAGGCCCGGCCTGGCCCAGCCATGTGTATGCTCTTTGGTGGGTGGCTTGCCACTAACTAACCTCCATGTTCTCTGGGAGTTCCCAGGGGTCCCAGTTAGTTGATACTGTTGTTCTTCCTATGGGATTACCATCCCCTTCAGCTCCTTCAATCCTTTTCACCACTCTTCATAGGGATCCCTGACTCAGCCAGAGGTTGGCTGTGAGTATGTGTATACATAAGTATTTTTAAAAATCACACATATGAGCTACTTCTGTGAGACTGTTTCCGGTTTGTTTCTTGAGGTCATTCTTGCTCAGTGAGATGACAGGCCTGAGAAATGGGTGCAGCTCAGTTTGTGTCAGGAGGACCTTGTGGATACCTGCCTTGCTGGTGTCTCTGACCCTGTCCCTGGAGTTTCTCCACATCAGTGTTTTCATTTTGTTTTGCCTTAATCAAAATTTCTGCTTCATGTCTCAGTCCAGTTCCACACAGCCCTGAAGAATGTAATGTTCCCCATGGGTTATAGGACTGGGGGTGGGGGAGCAGTCAAGGGGCAGCAGAGAGTACTGGAGGCCCTTCATGTTTTGCCAGTGTCAGAGGATTGTTTTGTGGGGAGTGGGGTATAGTCTCCTGTAGTGGGCAGCTGGCAGCCTGACCTTGCTTATGAAGGGCTTGTTCTTTGAGAAACTTGGTTGAGAACCTTCATTGTAGTCCTAACTCACTTCATTCTGGTTTTCAGAAAGCTGTTGAAGAATTTAACTTCAGGTTTAACTACTGTACTTTCTAGATGATCCCAGGCTGGGTTGGTGGTTCTCCAGCGTTTCTTGAATTCTGAATTTGTTTCAGGACTGTTGACCCCTTCAGGGTTGGTCAGAGCTGGCCTAGAAAACCTATTGGTAAACCTAGGGGAGTTCCCATTGGTAGCACAGTGACTTTCCTCTCCTTGTAGTTAACTTGGAGTTGTGCTCCTAGAGAATTGGCTTTGGTGCCACACTGTGACTTGGTTTCTTTTGTCACTTTGGACCAGCTTCAAAGGGAATGGGCCAGCCTGGGAGAGTAAACCCTAGGTTCAGATTTTCTAGACAGTATGTTACCTCTGTCCTACCCCAAGGTGCAGCCAGAGAACTGGCTGAGGTGGTTAAGCTCTCTCCACTCAGCTGCTCTAAACTCTCCTCCTCTCTTCCTCTCAGGAGCTGGGTTCCCGTCTACCCCAGTCGGCAAGAGCCCCATGGTGGAGCAGGCTGTCCAGACTAGTTCTGTTGATAACTTGAATGCTAAGAAGCTGTTGCCCAGCAAGGTCACCTCGGCGACACAGCTCAATGGTCGCCAGGCTCAGCCAAGCAGCAAGCCTGCCAGCGGTACTTGAACACTGATTTCCCTGTAGTTTGCTCTGTGTTCCTAGTGAAGTTTTCACTGAGTTGTGTTTTAAAGCCTTATTCTAGCCCAAACCAGATGCTTTTGCAGGCAGGCCTGTGGGCAGCCTCAGTCCTTCCCGTGGGCTGCATGTGGTGGCAGTGGCGGCGGCGGTGGTCTGCTTGGTGGCTGGGTTCTGGCTTCTTCTGCAGGAGCTTTCCCTCACTTCTCCCTTTGCACCTTAGATGTAGTCCAGCCGGCACCTGTGCACGCTCAAGGGCAGGTGAATGATGAGAACAGAAGACCTCCACGGAGGCGGTCAGGTAACGCCCATGGCCACTTGAGTCCATAGCCATGAGCAGTAGTCTGTGCTTTGCTTGCCTGTGCTGGGGACTTGGGACTAAGGTGATGCTTCAGTGAGCTGTGCGTGAGCTGCTTTTGATCAAGCTGGAAATAAATTGGTGACTTCAGCCATGCTGTTTTTCTCCACGTAGGCAATCGGAGAACAAGAAATCGTTCCAGAGGGCAAAACCGCCCAACTAATGTTAAGGAAAACACAATCAAGTTTGAAGGTGACTTTGATTTTGAGAGTGCGAATGCCCAGTTCAACCGAGAGGAGCTTGATAAAGAGTTTAAGAAGAAACTGAATTTTAAAGGTCTGATTCACTTGAAAGTTCTCCCCAAAGAGAATCCTTAGAACATGTTAAGACAGAAGGACTCGTGTCACTTGGGAGTTGGGGTCCTGACCAATGTGGAAATTGGAATAAACTGAGAAATAAATTAGATGTGTTGGGTGGGTTTGTGAAACTTGTAACTTGCAGTAAGAGGAAAAGGAATATTTGGTATGAAATATTCTGGTCAGGCCCATTGTCCTCAGCCTGAGAAGGCTGCAGAGTGGCCCCCAGGAGGAGACCACTGGGTAGTGTTTGTTTCTGGACCTTTGTGCTCCATTTGTCTTTATAGACGACAAAGCTGAAAAGGGGGACGAGAAGGACCCAGCTGTGATGGCCCAGAGTGAAGAGACTCCTCCTGAGGAGGATCTTCTGGGGCCCAACTGTTACTATGACAAATCCAAGTCCTTCTTTGACAACATATCTTCTGAACTCAAAACAAGGTAAGGGCCCAGGTGCACTTGGAAGAGGTGACTGTTTCTAGGTCCTGGAAGCGGGTGACAAGATGCACTGGCACCGAGTCAAGCCTGGAGCTTCTATTCGGAGTGCGTGTTCTAGGATCTTACATTCTACATGATAAGCAGAAGGCCCAGCCGGGTCTGCCTCTGTCTGCTAGACTTGCTAGCAGAAGCTTCTGGTATCTGAGCTTGAGCAGGACTTGTGAGGTCAGGTCTTTGCTCTCTGCTTTCCTCCAAGCCTTCCTCCCATGCTCGTGTTCTCTGGCTGATCTGCCCACCAGCCTTGAGCACCTTGCTGATTAGGCAATTGGTTGAGCATCCCTTACTCACAAGTTCTGTGGTGTGGTTTGTGTCAGCCATATGAGCACCCCAGACTGTTATGGTGGTCTTCACAGAAGACTAGTGTACAAACAGACCTGGGAGTCTTGTTGGTTGAGTACTGGGCATGCAGCCAACCCAGCCACTGAAGAGCAGGAAGTGAGCTGGGTAGCCTGAGCCATGCACACGCTTTACCAGGGGAGCAACTGAAGCAAGAAACAAGCAAAGGAAAGGACTTAGACCCCGCTGTGTCATTACCAGGTACAAGAGGTGTGGTCAGTGCTCAGCAGCTGCAGAAGTGGAGGAAGGGACTTCGTAGGTGAAGCCAAGACATGCATGTGGCTGTGCATCAGAATAGCCTGCAGGGTGATGGCTTGGCTATAAGCTAAGTGAGGGCTCAGCCAGTCAGGAGAAGTTGCTGATTTGCACAGTATCTTGGTGACAGTGGTTGAAGCCAGGCTAGTATGAGACAGCTAGATGGCTCAGGTGGAGGCTTAGACGGGGAGTGGTGACCTTGTGACTGCAGGAGACCTGATCCTCTGATGAGGGTTCACGTTCTCAGGCAGTAGCCCTGACTCTAACAATGTGACAGAGGCCATTCTTCCTCTGAATTATCGAAGGACAAAAACTTTAGTTGTTGCCCACTGCAGTCAGATCTTAACACATCTCTTGGTTAGTTCGAGGCGGACGACATGGGCTGAGGAGAGGAAGCTGAACACCGAGACTTTTGGAGTGTCAGGGAGGTTCCTTCGTGGCCGCAGTTCACGTGGTGGATTCCGAGGAGGCAGAGGAAATGGGACAACACGGCGCAACCCCACTTCCCACCGAGCTGGGACTGGCCGGGTATAAGGCTGCAGTACAAGTGAGTGGGGAACCTCTGGATCCTCGGGTGGGAGGTGGTGGGCGAGCATCCCTAGACGCTGCTTAGAAGCCGGGGAGCAAGCCTGTCTGCTCACAGCTGCACCATAGCATGGATCATGACCCTTAATACCACAGGTGGATCCTAAGAGCAGGGAGCACCATAACCAGGCCCCTGCTTTGTCTGAATGGGAGGGCCAGGGCTATGGCTTGGTCATTGGTGAGCTGAGGACTTCTGCAGTGTGGTCTCTAAGTGAGAATGGAAGTCCAGCAGCCACTGAGTCAGGAGCTGTTGTTAACTCAGTATTGTGGAACAGATGGCTGGACCATCCCTGTGCAGGGCCATGTGGGATATGGAGGGACCAGGACTTCTACCTCTATTCCCTCTGGTCACCAGGGGGTGGGGGAATAGACAGCTGCATAGTAGGTACCTCTTGGCCACACTCACTTCCCGTCCTCACAGGGTCCTGAAGCAGCAGTGGTGCTGCCCAGAAGATAAGGACAGAAGGAAAGGCTACAGTCTGCAGAAGTGGACCTTGTTTACCAGTCTGGAACCCTCATACTGCTACTTAGTTTTGGACTTAACCTAACTTGGACTTGGTCTGAGAGTTCGAACCACTTGGTTTTTGGGAAGTACTTGTAGGTGACCCCTGAAGGTGTCTTGACCTACATTTCCTTCTTGGTTGCACACAGCCTAATAGTAAGGTTTTGGTATTTTGCAAAAAGGTTTCTATAGGCAAAGGCTCAATCCTCACTTTGTAACTTTTTTTTTTTAATGACAGCTTTGACTCTTAAAATGGAACCAAATTTTATTTGGCACATGCGGTGTCCAAATGTCTCTGCAACCCATCTGGCCCCTGGTGCTGCTGGTCTGGTACCCCAACTGCTAAAAGTGGGAAGTCTCAGGAGCCAGGCAGGGCCAGCACAGGGTGAGCCAGTCATATGGGGTGGGAGGGCCCGGGCAGGGACGGGGTGGGGGGGTGTTTCATGGATCATGTTGTGTAATGAACCAGTGATGTTCATGCTGGGGGCTAAGGGGATGAGTGAAGTGTAGTGGGAAGGGCCTGAGTGTCATGTAGAGCTTGCCTTCCTTCCACAGGCACTGAGGCATAGTGTTCAAACCCAAGGCAAGCTCTTGTGGTGTGCCCGACCTTCCTGTCCTTGTCAGCCTCTGGCTGCACTTAAGTGTTCTCATTCACTTTGAAATGAGCCAGTCTTTTTTTTTTTTTTTTTTTTCCCTTTTCAAGGTCACTGGCCTTTTTCCTCAATTGTAAATAGTTACGTGTTTATTTTAAAGGTGGTGGAGGGAGGGTGGGGACATAAATTTGTTGCATGAGAGTGTCAGGTTTTCTGTATAAGCATGCATCCTCTGACTGACAGGGCATTTTGTTGAAAATAAGCACCTTGATAACCAAAACCCCTTCAAAATAGCAACAAAGCTTTAGTTCTGTATTGATGAAGTCACGTCGTAAAAGCCTGGCTTTATTTTTGTAGGACTTCATAGCTGAGAGTAGAACATAGCATTGGGGCTACTGTTGGGGTAATGCAAACTAAATAAACATTCAACTCTTCAAGGGCTGCCTCCCTCACTGTGTCATGCCTGTCAGAAACAGGCACTCGTCAGGCCTGGAGCACATGCAGGCTAGGAGTCAGGTGCTTACAGGGAACAACGTGGTGGGCCAGACAAGTAGTCGAGTTGGGTGGCTCTCGCCAGGCTATGTTGCTGGGATGAACACTCCAGTCTAGTAGAGCAGACACATGGTCATCAGGCTGGTGGAGGAGCCTGTCAGTCTTGGGACCACTGATAAGAATGTATGTGTTAGGTGGTATACATGCCAGTAGCATCCTAAACCAGTAAACTGAACAGGGTTTCTTTCTGCAAAGATAACAGCATTAAGTCACACAGATGTGTGCTAGGCATAAGTCTGATCCAAGTCCTCTTTTTTTTTTTTTTTTTTTTAAATTATAAAAACTGGTTAAAAAACTCAGGGGCAGGGTAGGGGAAGTCATAAGCTAAAGTAGATGGTAGAAAGATAAACTGGTCTAGACGCCAAGAGGAAGTGCATTTCTGGCCAAGGAAAAAGGTAGCTTCATGGTTAATGTAGGAAACTTGATGTTGTGAACTGGAGACAGTTGTAAGTCATCTGACGTAAGTCTTTGGAAAAGCACCACTAAGTGTTAGCTGTGCTATCTCCAGGCCTCACAGGCTAGGCCTGAGTTACTTACACCACAGTGCAAGGACTCAAACTAGTGCTAGAACAAAGCCCCAGCCCTGAAGGCTTTCGTTATTTCATTTGTACCTGTAAAGACTTTCTCAAACGTCTGAAAGGAAATGTATTTAGAACCCAGGGCCTGCCTTCGCCATGGGCCCTGAGAGTGGGTTGAAGTGATCCCATCTTAACCACAACTGCACCCAAATGACAGGTTCTCATCACAGAGTTAAAAAACGTAGTAGTTTATTGGACTCGGACAAATGGCCACAAGGCCCACAGCACCCGTTTGCCCGGATGGAGGCTCAAAGCTGCTCTGACCGCTGCCCTCAAGATGCTGCTTTCTTCTGCTTCTTCTTTTCATTTTCTTCTTTCTCCTTCTCGATTTCAGCAACATACTTCTCAATTTCTTCAGGACTTAGAATCTACCCACCCCACAAGAAGCACACCCATGGTCAATCTCTACACAAGTGCAGCACCACGGGGAGGGAGGCTAAAGAGCCCTGTGGAGTCTCACTAGCTAGGCACAAGGCATGACCTAGGAACCAGCAGGGGGTGTCAGACAGGAGCAGGAATGTTCTTAGACAAGGGCCAGAAGCTAATGCATAAGAAATAGCCTGTGAGCAAATAAACTTCAGAGGCAAACATCACAGCCTGGGGAGGGGGTTTTCCAAGGCATTTCAGCCCTGCAGGCTAAGAAAATGACATCAATAAAGCAAAAATCAATGTCCGTGCAGATGTGTAACTGACACTGGGTATAGGAGGTAAGGAGCCCTCTCCACCCACCCAACAGTAGGCTTACCTTGAGGGGCTGATCCCGCCTCATGACAGCAAGTTCAATGTTTTTGCCACCTGACTGGACCACCTTGAAGGCAAAGAGTGGAAGTGTGTCTGGCCTCACACGGACCTAAATTTTGGCTCATGGCTAAACCTACCATAGAAATGGGACATCTATTGTCCCAAATGCTGCTGGGTCAGGCCTACTCAAGCAAGATGGCTGTGTAACCTCCAGTCTACAACAACTCTTCAATAGGCAGCAATAGCCACTGGGACTCAAGGCCTGTATTTCCAGCTACTCACTCTGGCTTAACCTACTTGCATCCTATTTCCACAATTTAGCAACACACCTCAGGAAAGACAGTCACCAGAGCAAGCTCAGACTGCTTCTCATGTTCTGCCCTTAGGCAAGCCTGTTCACATGTATAAAGAACACACTGCCACCCAGCAGGCCCGCCCTGTCAGGGTGGGGGTGGGGGTTGTCCCGAGTGCACTCACTTCCAGCAGCGCCTTGATCACCAGTTTGATGGTCAGATCGTCTGTTTCGATGGCATCATCTGTGTAGTTCTTCTCCAGAAATTCACGCACCGACTTGGCACCCCGGCCTATGGCATTGGCCTAAAATGTGTGTTAGTAGAGCCGGTCTGAGTGGCTGGCTAGTGGCTGCCTCTTCCTCCCATGGACTGCAGTTAGCTCTCCAGAAGTGGGAGGTGATGGCACAGACCCAGGCCCTACCTTTTTTTTTTTTTTTTTATTGGAGGGGGTGGGGGGAAGACAGGAGGTGCACACTATCATCACCTGCTATTGCTCTTTGCCAACAATGAAAGTTCTTCTATTATAAATCCTATTATAACCCATTCTCCTGATGCAACGCCAAGCGGGAATGTAGAATGTTCCGATTTCATACACACGATGGAACAAGAAGGCAGTGCGTACAGAACTGAGCTCAGAGGTTATGCGTTTGCTGATGTCAGCTCTGTACCTCCCAACAGCCCAAAGTTCTCCTGTCCTGAAACAGTCTTACCTTCCAAGCATGGTATGTGCCTGAGGGGTCAGTCTGGTAGAGTCTGGGGGTGCCATCAAAGTCGAAACCCACAATTAGGGCAGAGATACCAAATGGCCTGCGCCCATTGCTCTGTGTGTAACGCTGGAAGGAAAAGCAGCAAACACGGTCAACCACAATATTCATGCCAGGTGGACAAGTGGTTAGTAAAGAGAAAAAACACTAAGCTTCCCACAAGCAACCTGCAATTCAGACAATGAAACTGGAGAACAGTCTTCAATACATCCCTTTCCTCTTAGACAACCCAGGACTGGCAACTGTCGTGTGCCTGCCCTCTTTAGAGGTTTATGTGTGTGTCTGCCTACATGAATGTGCACCATATTTGTGTCTGGTGTCAGGAGGAGGGGTTAGAGATCCTGCAAATGGAGTTAGACTGCCTGTGAACTATTTTGTGAGTGCTGGGAATTGAACCTAGGTCCTTGGAGCAGCTAATGCTCTTAACTGCTAAGCCATCATCTCTCCAGCCCATGCATCACCCATCTTAACTGAGACTAGTGGAAGTCACCACAACACAGGCAGACATGCTCCAGCTATAAGCTGCCTCTAAAGTCCACAAGCATCTTACCACAGAGTTGGGGGTGCCTTTCAGCCCCCTCTCTATTAAAGTAGCAAGACAAACATTTGTATTCCCCTCCAGAGAACAGAGCGGGGACAGCTCCAAGCCAGAAGATGCACCAGAACGGTGCTGTAGGGGCAAGATGAAGTCACATGGCACAAGCCACAAGCACCTACCTGCTTCAGACTAGCAATGTAGCGGGTGATGTACTCCACAGTCACTGGGTCCTCCACGGTCAGCCGGTGGCTCTGGCACTCTACCCTGGCTCTGTTGATGACTATCCTTGCATCAGCAGTGAGACCTGAGACAGAGGCTACAACTGAGTAAAAGGACAACAAGCCACACAGCGTGTGATCATCACACCAGCTTCCTTCCGCAAGCTGTCCCGAGGAGCAAGTTCACCAACAGCCTCGAATCCAGTCATGCTGGCACTCAGTTTTGTTTAGGGGAACTGAGACTTCCTAGGCTGGATCTGCTGAAGACAGCAACTGCCATCTCTGTGGTGAGAGTGAGGGCAAGAAGGCTCCCGTGATCCCTCCAGCCACAGGTGCTCTCCGACCGGAGTCAGTGACAGTTGCCGGTACGGATATGACAAACAGCAGCAGCCAGGTCCAAGAATCCCCAGGAGAGACCCCAAGCTACAGCTGCTTTTCTTGCTCTGTAGGCCAGGCTAGCCCAGAACTCAGAGATTCATAGCCACTTCTTTTAATGGTTCTCCATTTACCCAGTTTACATGCGTCACAACCGCCCATCCCCTCCAACCGGTCACCAACGCTCCACTCGCCACCGCGGTCCAACTCATACCTGCAAAGGCCATGCAGACATTATCGTCCAGAGCACAGATTTTCCGGACTGTTCTTTCATCTTGTAGCTTGGCCACCGACTTCTTTTCCACACCAAGAACAACAATGTCCCTTCCTCGAACACCAACCTTAAATGAAAACACAAAGTCACCTTTAAGAATTGTATGAGGACAGCTGCTAATTTCTGACACAGCAGAGTGGAGCGGGGTTAGGCACATCCACAGGGCTTGGTGCAGGAGCCCCACAGGAAAGTATGCCCACTCATATCTAGCCTACCGCTCGATACACTGTACCGCGAATTGAGGACCCAGATCCACTCCTGTGGACTAGGAGAAGTTATCAGGACCAGAATGCCAATGTCGTGTCCTCAAAACACTGAGGTGCTCACACCTGTATCCTAGCTGACTAGTCAGTCCTGAGACCCAGAGTGGGAGCCTGAACTGACTAAACCCCAGGCCACAGCCCTGCCTGTTCGCATGGCACCTAGCACTGGCAGGACTCTGTGTGCTACAAAGCGGAGCACTACCCACTGCTTAGACGAGGGAAAACGGGCTGGGGGTGTGAGATGTGCTCACCTAAGCACCTCCAGAACCAAAATCAAACCCAACGAATGTTGCAGGATATCTGATCATACGATGAACTCCAAGATGGCATTATTTACTTAAAAAAACAAAACAGCTTTCTTGTTTTGTTTGTTGCGGTATAGCTCAGCCTTAGCACACACCTTTAGTCTAAGGACTTTCTGCTTGAATATTGTAAACAGGATTAAATAAAGCCAATCTTAGGTCAAGAGGCATAGTTGGCCATAGCTCCACAGGAAAATTATGCCTACCCATATGTGGCCTACCGAGAACATTAAGGAAAAAAGAAGATAGAGTAAACGGAAATCAAGAGGATGGATAGAGACAAACAGGAAGCAGAAAGAAGGGACATTTAGTTGGAAGGGTTTTTTTTGTTTTTTTTCCTTTTTTTTTTTTTTTTGGAACTTGGGATAAATATTTTTTTCATGTTTTCTTTTAAGTGCCCTCCCACTGAGCTAAACCCCCCCAACCTTTTTTTTTTTTTTTTTTTTTTTTTTTTTAAAGAGGGGTGGTGGTGGGATATTGACTGAGAAGGTCAGCTGGGTTCTTTCTTGGCCTCTGAGCCAGTAGTCATAGGGTTCCTGAATCTTCACCGGTAAAATCGAATGAGTGAGGTTTTGTTAAAACAAAACCCCACAATAAACCCAGGAAACTTCACTGACACTTAACCCTTCAATCAAGAGAGGAATAGAAACAAATGTAGCAATCCCTGAAAGGGCGGTTGGGCAGAGAGCACATCTCGGTGGCAGCTCCCTCTGACTTGGGACAGGATCATTGGGGCCAGTCCTCCAGATACCGGGAACCTTCTACAGGGCCTACCAAGGGCCCAGAGTGATTTCACAAGTTCCTTCTGGATCCAGAGAAGCCAGCTGGGTGCAGCAAGCAGCTGCCAGGTGGGAGCTCAGGAGACAGACACCCTAGATTCCAGACGATTCCTACTGAGCACATGGAGACCCCTAGTGTCTTCCTCAATCCCTTCCCCAACTTCAAAAGCAGTTTTAAGTATGTTGTGTCTATACACCTGAGTGTAGCTGCCCAGGGAGGCCAAAGGTGCTGGGACCCTTGGAGCGTGGCAGTTTTGATCCTTACAACCTGGGTGCTGTAAACTAAACCCAGGACTCTTTAAGAGCAGACCTGCACTCTCTAACTACTGCATCATCTGTCCAGCCTGCCAATGTTTTTTTGCTTGTTTGTTTTTGAGACAGCCTCACACTAAACCTGAATGAAGCTCACAGATTCTGCTACACTAACTGATCAGCAAGCTCAATGTATCTTCCTGCCTCTGCCTCCAAGGCGCTGGGATGCTGGGATTCCAAGTATGTCTGTCCCTGGGTGCAGTTGTCTTTAAAAAACAAAAATGGATTCTGGGGTCCTCAGAGCAAGCATTTCACCGATTTCTCTATCTTACCGGCCTCACAGGTTTTTGTTTTGTTTTTGAAAGAAGGTTTCTCATTAGCCATATCTCTTAAGGTTGGAGAGATGGCTCAGCGGTTAAGAGTACTGGCTGCTCTTCCAGAAGACCTCAGGTTCAATTCCCAGTACCCACATGGCGACTCCAGTTCCAGGGAATCTGACGCCCTCACACAGACATATATGTAGACAAAATGCCAAATGCACATAAAAATAACTTTTAAAAAAACACGTTAATAATGCACACATACACACAACCACAAAGAGGGTCTTTAATTTTAGAAGCCCAAGTTGGTTTTGTACTTGTAAGATTTTCGAGCCTCCTCAACCTTCTAAATGCCACGAGTATATAGCCCTGCACTTCCAAGCCTGGTCATTCCAGAGTTCTTGGGTTCTTGCAAGCGCTTCAAGACTCGGAACCACGTGTGTTCCCGAAGATCCGGTGACTCCGGAAAAACCAAAACCAAAACCAAAACTGTCTCACTGCTGACTCTTGTAGGTGTGAGGCAGCCCCTTTCCAAATAGCGATAAGGTCTCTGAACAAAACCGGGGGCGCGGTGAAAGGGGCTCACCGGAACCAGAACGCAGCGTCGGTGGCGCAGGCGGACCCGGAAGCAGCCTGTCACCATCGCAGGGACGATGAACCGCCCTTTGTTCATCCATAACGCCCACCTGGGCCTAGCTCGCAAATCCAAAAGTCCCTGCCGGCGCCGGATACAGCCAGCCTCCCGCCGCCCGCGCGCACCTGCGGCCTCCGCCGTCCGCGCCGCGCACACAGCACCAAGATGGCCCCGGCCCAGCCCCGGGGATGCGCTCGCCTAGACGCTCCGCAGTGGGAAAGACAGGCAAAGTCGCTCGGCTCTCCAGGGAGCACGGCGCAGCCCCCGCGGCACGACGCCCTTCCTACGTCGTCACCGTTCAGCTCCCGTCACCTCCCGTCCACCCTCCGCCAGCAGATAGCACGGCCTCCGGGCCCAGGTCTCCGTGCCCCGCTTCCTTTTGCACCCCGCCACGCAGGCCCCCGGCCGGCTCACCGCGGTGGAGCCCTTCTTGACCGCCTCCTGCGCGTACTCCACTTGGAAGAGGTGACCGTCGGGCGAGAAGACGGTGATGGCGCGGTCGTAGCTCATCACTGCGGACGCGCGAGCTCAGGCCGCCGCCGCTCAAAAGCGCACACTCACCTTCAGCGCCCCGCCCGCCCGGGCCACGCTGCTGGCGTCTGCGGCGTCCGGCGTCAGGGGGACGTGCGGCGCGGCGCGGCGGGGCGGGGCAGGGCGGGCGGAACCACCGAAACCCAGCACAGGGGGCGGCGTAGCGGCAACCTGCTGGAGGCAGAGCGGAGGCCGGGTGTAGGGGGGCTCCGCACGGGATCCGGTCCCGGGAGGCAATCGAATAAGGCGCGGGGACGCGGGGGCCTCGAGCGCGCATTGGCGATAGGCAGGCGGGCGAGCCCACGGCACCGCGCCCCCCGCACCCCCGCCCCCGCGCTGCGGAGAATGGGCACCTCGGGCCGCGGGGCGCAGCCGGAGAATAAACCCCAATGATCACGGGCTGAGTCCGCGCCACCACCATGTCCGTGGCCTTCGCGTCGGCCCGGCCGAGAGGCAAAGGGGAGGTCACTCAGCAGACCATCCAGAAGGTGGGCAAGGCCGAGGGGGTACAGAGTGCGGGTGGGCGCGGGGCAGGAACAAAGCCGGGGCACAGCCCGCTGCACGGAGCCCTGACGGCGGCTCCGCGCGCCCCCTGGAAAGCCTGCGCCAACTTTGCCGGAGGCACTGGCAGCGGTGGCCAGGCGGCCGCAGGGGGTGGGGACCCTGGAGCGCGTCGCGCGGTGTCCTCCGAGAGCGCCCCAGGCAGCAGACGCCGCAGTGCGAGACGCCGGGGCCCGCGGCCCCTCCAGCCGGGGCGGGGGCTCGTCGCGCTCCGCTGACAGTCCTGGTAACGACGGTCGCGCGCCTTTGCGCGCAGCTTGGCGAGTGGAGAAGGGGGCGCAGGCAGCCTGGAGGCACGCCGCTGCGGCGAGCTGGCGGCTCTCGTGAGGTACTGCTGTGCCCTGCACAAAGGGATGCATCCAAAGTGTGCGTGCCATCCCCAGGGCCTGCACCGCTGTCCGAAGCTTGCTGCACGCGGCGGACCTGAGGCCAGCGCAGCCCCGCCCACGCTTGGGCCGCTGGGCATCAGTGAGCCTCGCCTCCTGCACCCTGGCTTCAGACACCGCAGGTTTGTCCTGCAGTCTCTCTCATCCTTTAGTTTGGGCCAGTTTCCCATAGAAGGCGTTTGCCTGGGTTTGTGGGACGTCTTTAACAAAAGGAAGTTTCAAGTTTTGACATAGACACTTTAGCTTTTTACTGTTTGCCTTCGCGGTTCTGAGCTTCTTACGCGCCGGCTTTTCTTAATTCTGGTTCCTTCTACAGAATTCCTGAATTCCCTTGAGCCAGTTAGGTCCCCAAGGGCATTGGCCTTTCTACTCCCTCATGACCCGAGAGGCTTGTGGGGATTTCCTTGACTTGTCGCCTGTTTCCCAGGTCACCCTTGTTGTCTCCTTAGGAATATAGTGGTTATCACAGTTGGCAAGCCCTAGTCAGGGGAGATTATTGGAGCAGAGCAGAAATACAGGTTTTGTACCTCTTGCCACATTTAACTTTTTGCAGAAGTGACTTAGTGAAGGAGGCTGAGACTGCACAGGCTACGTGGGAGAGCTAATAGTAGCCCTTCCGTGTGACTCCACAGGCTGCTGTCGCTGTGGCCATGGACTAGGAGGGTTGGTTGGTGGAGGGTAAAGTACTCCACACATTGGCGGTCTGGACAGTATCCAGGCACCCTGACTGCTGGATCTTAACAGTGACTGTTCCTTTGGAAGTGGGTCTTCAGTTCAAGGTCCTTGACCCGGTAGGGCTGTGCGATCCACTTCCTGTCTCTGTGAATCCTTTACTGAGAGGGCTCGAGGGGATGTGTACTCTGACCTGTCTTGGTGATGTAATCATATTCTGAAGCAAGTGCTACAAGATGGAAAGTTTAGGGACAACCTGAGCTACATGACAAGTCCAAGGGCAGCTGAAGCTGCATAGCAAGACCCTGCATGGAAGTCAAGGGCTAGGGATGTGTCTTAGTAGTAAGACTCTTTTTTTCTTGGAGCTGGGGATTGAACCCAGGGCCTTGCGTTTGCTAGGCAAGCGCTCTACCACTGAGCTAAATCCCCAACCCCAGTAGTAAGACTCTTGTTTAGCACACAGAGCGTTAAACTACACACACACACACACACACACACACACACACACACACACAGACACAGGGCTAGGGATGTGTCTTAGTAGTAAAACTCTTGTCTAGCACACAAAACACTAAACACACACACACACACACACACACACACACACACACACACACACCCCACACACAGGGCTAGGTATGTATCTTAGTAAAACTCTTGTCTAGCATGCAAAACCCTAAACTACACGCATGCACGCACACAGGCACACACGCCAACCAGCCCCTGCTAAGACCACTGGGGAGAGCCAGGGATTCCGGAGAAGGCTGGTCAGTGGTCAAAGCAAACAAAGTAACAGCTTGTTTTTAGAGGACAGATCCTGCTCAATCCTCACAGCCCCGCAGAACAACCTCTCCTTAATCTTCTCTTGAGAGACACAAGGCCATTGTAGGACTTTGAGGCATTGTCGGTGGCATACAAGTGAGTTAGCATGTACTGAGGTAGCCTTTGCTGGTCCCTAGTCTTGCATGGTACACCCTGTATACTATAGAATCTATAGCACAGGTTCTGCCTAAGCAGATATATCCGTGCCCCTTAACTCCCTGACTCGCCACAACCCAGGTGATATTAGACAGCCGTCTTCATTCACTCACTCTGCTGAGGTGTGAGCAGTGGCTCTCTTCCTTCCCTCCTGAAGTTCCAGAGGAGGCTATCTCATACCTTCTCAACTTCTGGTGGCTGCCACAGCCTTTGGTGTCCTTCGGTCTGCAATGAGATCTCTGTTTTCCTCTTCTGGGATCTCCTGGCCTGTTTTTCTACCTCTTCTTATAAGGATAATGATATTTGCAAATAGCCTTCTTTCCAAGTTGAGGGGCTTTCTGCAGAAGCAAGGGTGTGAAGTCAGGGGGTTTGAGCAGGCAATGGGTAGTTCTACATGTGGCCTGCAGGGAGTGGGGACCCAGAGTGGAAGTCTGGAGAGCTGGCCTGACCTGGAGCAAGTGAGCTTGCGGTGACAGCACTGGCACCGGAGAGGGATGGAGTCAGAACTGTGCTTTTGTGTGGACAGTGTGGGTGCCTGGGATCCTGAGATGTCTGCAGCTGGCAGAGACACCACTGACCAAAGACCAGGTCTGTCTTCCTCTGTACTAGCTAAGGGCCATAGTATACCAATGTCCAGCACTATGCTCCTGCCTATAAGAAGGCCCACCCGACGCCCCCTGCTGTTTCATACAACAATTACACAGTGAAAGTCATGTGTCTCTGTTGCTGACTGTATTGGCTTTTTTTTTTTCTTTCTATTCTTAAGTACATGCATGGATACATGTGACACGGTGTACAGGCGGAGGTCAGAGGATTAGCTTCTTATCCTTTGACCCGGGTTTCCAGTCTCCAGTCTTCTAAAGCCAACCCAGTTAGAAAGGCCAAGTGGCTGCTTGGAACGTTAGAGCTATCCCCATAATGGTGGATGGCGAGTGGAGCTGAGTCTGAGTCTGCCGTTAGAGTGGAAAGGTAATGGCTCTTGGGTAGCTGTTCTTGAGCAACAGTCCTCCCCAGGGGAGCACAGGATCTCTCTTTCCATCCCTGGAACGGAGAAGGAATGATATCCCTTTATTCCTCAATCTGGAGTCCAAACGGGGAGGTAACAGCCCTCAGGCCTCTTTGCTGTCTGTCAGGCAAAGGAGCACGCTGCATGGTTCTCAGCCTGGGCCTTGCATTCCTCGGATGGAGAGAAGCAGGGACAGGTGTTCTTTGGAAAGAGACGCACAGGCCTGTGCCCTCTGCTCAGTGAGGCCTGGTTGGAAACACTCCTGAGAAGGCATCTCTGGCCAAAGGCCAGATCTGTTCCCCAGTCTAAAAGGGAGAGTCACTTGGAAGGGGATTCAGTGTCCGCCACCTCCTTACACCCCAACCTTTGTGTGCCTTTGGAGAGAGCACCTCTACTGTTCAGTACGCAGTGTTCCGCCTGAGGCGTGTTCCTAGATTTCTGGGCCAGTGGACTTGCCTACCACTATCTCTGTGCTTGGAGCCCAGGGCCATTTCCAGGAAGTCCCCAAGCTACAGGCGATAAAAGCACTGTGACCAGCAGGTGCAGTGAGGGGTAGACATGAGCCCTAGCAAACAGGGCATGGAACTGAAGCGGGGGAGAAGCAGTCAGGCTTTAGAGCCTAGTTTGTGGCGTGTGAGAGAGACAAGCCTGTAGGAGTGGGCAGCGGGGTGTGGGGGATTAGGGATGCTGTAGAACAGGCGATGGACAGGATCCAATTGTGCTACTTTTCAGATTGTGTCTCGTTGTAAGCATGTACGTACAGGGTCCTCTGTGTAGAGGAATTTTGATCCATGGTTGCACTAGCAAGGGATCACATCCAAACACCTAGTCTGTATATCTGGCTGGAATGCAGACACTCTCTTAGGACGCACCTTCAATCCCTGACAATGAAAAGTTGTCTTATAGTTAACTTATAGAAGGATGCAGCCATCTTCGAAAGCTACCGTTTAGTTGAGGGGCAGACAAAGTGACAAATCAGAGAAAGATTTGACAGAGTGAGTCGAGGATAGGATACATCCAAGTCACACAAAAGACAGCACAGGGAAGAGAGGCGACTCGGTGGTTAAGAGCACTAACTGCTCTTCCAGAGGTCCTGAGTTCAATTCCCACCAACCCCATGGTGGCTCACGATCATCTGTAATGGGATCCGATGCCCTTGTCTGGTGTGTCTGAAGACGGCAATGGTGTACTCATATTAAATAAATAAATCTTTAAAAAAAAAGAAAAAGAGGGGTGTGTGTGTGTGTGTGTGTGTGTGTGGCAGTTTTATAGACAGTTTTACAGAGACAGATTGCACCCAGGTTGCAGAGAGAAGCCAGGTGAAGCTAGAACGAGCCGGAGAATGAGGAGCCAGAAGATTAGAACATATCACCTATGTTCTAGGAGGCCGTAGTATGCGTATGAGGCCAAGCAGAACAGTTCAATCAAAAGCCAGGAAAAGGCGGATTGAATCAGTCAGCTTGGAAGATGAGCTTGTACGGAGGCTAAAAGCTTCCAGGCCTAGGCATAAATATAGTTAGAACACAGAGAGAAATGCTCTGGGCTCAGCCCAAGCAGCGTATCTGCTTAGAGTAGAGTTATCATCCCATCATCTGAGGAAATAAAAATGGCATTTACACTCTGGATGATGTGAGAGCAAAGATGGCTGCTCCGGCTTCTTGGGCTCAAATTCTCTTCCATCGGTTCTACTTGGCACGTGCTTTCTGGGCCTCAGTTTCCTGTTTTAGAGTGAAGATGATGTTGAGTTAAAGCCACTCGAGAAGTACGGATGGGCCAGACCATCTCAGTGCCATTTTTGCAAGAGTGCTGAGGACTGTAGAAAATAGTAGAAAACTGTGGTCAGTCCAGAATCTTGTAAAGAGGTGGTTTGTGGCATGCGGTTTGGATTCATGTAGATGGCAGAGTTTTAATGTCATCTGCCGTCTGTGTGTCTTTCTTCAGCCCAGAGATTCTCATGGAGGCAGGGTGCTGTGCTGTGCTGAGCTGACTCAGTCTTCTAAGTATTCAGAGATGCACAGGAGCAGAAACGAGACCCGTGCTGTCTCAGGAAGTTGGAAACAAGCTGTGTCTGTGGTCATGTATGTTACTGTGTGTGTAGTCTTTGAAAACTGGACTCTGTGTTAAGCGTGGTGGTGAGACTACGAGGTTGTATTATCTCCCACGTGCACGGCCTGTGTTGATTTGGGGTCTGCTTTGAAGCTCGCACAGCAGATTCACACCTTGCACAGTGGGTGAATGTTCAGTAGGTCTGCAGCACTCTCCTGGAAGTGTGCACAGGTCAGGCACCCATCTCCTAGAAATGACTCAAAGACAGCTGAGTCACCAAAGGGCTTCTCTAGCAAGGGTGACAGCTCACAAAGCTGGGAACCTGCAGCACAGTGCACAGGCTGCAGACAGCTCAGCAGGTTGAAGAGCTTCTTCCAGGTGTGTAGATGTGTCTAGGAGTCTTCTCAGCAATCCTTACTTTTTATATACTCTTGAGGCCTAGTGAATGTGGTCAGTTTCAGGGACTTCCTGAAGCCATTTGAGTTGTTTACTTCCTGTCTTGAGCATCCCTGCAGAATGGAGTGTTTGACCTCTCAGAAAATCGTGTCCTAAAATACCACGCTGTCTCACCTCCCCTTTCACAACCTGGTCTTTAGAGAGTTTTTTTCTCTAGGATGGAAGTGAACAGGAAACAGGGAGATGAGATGGGCATTGGTGCTCAGGACCTCAGCCCATGGACTGGAACCAAGACCATAGGTCTTCTCACCCCAGTCTAATCTAGGTAATTCCTTCAGTTACAGGCACTTGTGAGGTTTCCCAGTGGGTGCTAGGAATTGAACTTTGGTCCTCTGCGAGATCAGCACTCCTCTTAACCACTGAGCCATCTCTCCATCCCTGTTGTTTTGATTTTTGACAAGGTCTCACTGTGTAGTTCTGACTGGCCCAGAACCCACTTTGTAGACCAGGTTAGCTTTCAACTTTTGATGCTATTTCTGCCCGTAGTGGTATTGCTGGCACACAGTGCCTTATCTGGCTTTTGTTTTCACTAACAGATTTTTAACTTCCAAGAGGGTTTGGTGTTTTTTTTGTTTTTTTTTTTGGGGGGGGCTCCCTGTGGTTTTATTCCATACATTAGTATGCCTGTGCATGACTGTCATGGTGTTTTGGAGGTCTGTGTTGTCTTTGTTGGTTGTGTTTTGTTTTTGGGTTTGTTTTTGTTTTTAAGGTTTATTTATTCATTTCATGTATGTGAGTGGATACACTGTAGCTGTCTTCATACACACCAGAAGAGGGCATCAGATCTCATTACAGAGGGTTGTGAGCCACCATGTGGTTGCTGGGATTTGAACTCAGGACCTCTGGAAGAGCAGTCAGCGCTCTCAACCATTGAGCCATCTCTCCAGCCCTGTTTTGTTTTTGTTTGTTTGTTTGTTTGATACAAGGTTTCTCTGTGTAGCCCTGGCTGTCCTGGAACTCACTCTGTAGACCCGGATAGCCTTATACTCACAGAAATCTGCCTTCCTCTGTGTTCAAGTGCTGGGATTAAAAGCATGTGCCTATACTGCCCAGAACCCCGTGTTAATTTTAAACACAGGGTTATCTTTCAGTTATATAGTATCTTGTCTTTATTATTGTGTTTTGAATATAGAGTTGTTGTTTTCTCCATGATCTTGGTTGCTCCCAAGTGTTGGCTGTTGAGATCCAATCTGAGGGATCAGATCGGAGTTCTGACTGTACACCTAGCCTTTGGGTTTAGTGTCTGACCCAGAGGACAGGCCTCCTCTGTGGGCTGATGCTCACTGTCATGGATCAGCCCTGTAGAGACTGACTTCCCTGTGTGGCAGACAGATGTGTAGTCCTCTACTTGAGATGCTCTCTGCCTTCCAGGTGCATGGTGTTTCCTTGCAGACATTCCTGGAGCTCCCTTCCCCCATCCCTGATAGCAGAGTGCAGGCAGGGGACAGTCCTGTCCCATTTGCTTTTCTAAGATCCACAACTGCTAGCACTTGTCCTGTTCTTGTGGTCCTTGTAAGTTTCTGGTTCCCACAGGCGCTTCTGTGAGAGTCTGACGCTCTCGGCATGTGTCCTGTCTTTCCTGCGAGTTTTCAGACTAAGCAAGCCAGCACCCCCATCCGCTGTCTTAAGAAAGCATGGGCTGGAGGTGCTGCTCAGAAGTCAAGAGCATGCACTGCCCTTGCTGAGTTTCCAGGTTGAGTTCCTAGCACCCTCACTGAACAGCTCTCAACGACCTGTGACTCCTGCTGTAGGGGATCTGACCCTCCTCTTCTGGCTTCTGTGGGTGCCTACACACATCATGCACATACCAGCACACAAGTAAACACATATACACATAGTCATACACACGTAGTTAAAGGAGCAAATCCTAAAAAGTGGCACCAGTTCAGTATTTCCTTATGCTCACAAATGCTAGGCCCTGTGCAAATCGGCACTGTCCCTCTGTGTGGCTATCCCGTCACCGGCCTCTCTGCATCTTCCCTTTAGCTGTTGGTGGCTAGAGTTTACACGACAACCTGGACATGTTGTAGGGGGTTTACTTTGTGTCCTTAGAGCCTTGAGAGTGTGGGGTTGAAGAAGAGGATGCTGGGAGCCTTGCCTGTGGGGGGCAGGGGTGGAGGTAGGGGGTTGGAGTGAGTGACCCTGGAGAAAGTCCTTCCCTGGCCTTTAGATCACTCTTAGGGATCACTACCAGCTCCTTGCAGCAGCGCCCCCTGGTGGGCACTCAGTGCAGGATGTGTTGTCATCTCACCAGGGGAAGGAAAACAGTTCGGAGAGGGGGCGCTTTAACCTACAAAAGAGTGGGACAGGAGAGACTACACTTAAGGCTCTATAAGCTGAGGTGTGAAGTTGGGAAAAAGGCAGGTCCAGGAACCCGAAATGCAAAGTAGAGGGAAGGGCATCAGGCAGCCCCAAGGAACAGGGCAGATGTGTTTTGTGAAGGTGGAGGAAGGGCCTGCCTGCCTGTCATGAGCACTCGAGTATAGACCCTAGAGCTGGTGTTCCAGGGTTCCTACCCAAGGGACCCTGGTCACTCCAGGTAGAACATGGCTCAGCGCTGTGCCTGCTGGCTGTCCTCTGCCCACTGGCTTGCTACACTTCTACTCTCCCCTCCCATCTCTCCCTCTGCCTTTCTCAGATGCCCCTCAAGGACCATGGGGTGGCAGCAGGCCCTGTGTGCTGTGCCTGTCCACAGGCTTGGCCCACTTCTCTCACAAGCATTTGCACTGCCCAGTGGTCCTGATCTCCAGTCTGTTACCAGTCACTGGAACCAGTACATGCCAGGACAGCCCTGGGGTCTGTGGAGGTCAGACCTCACATGACTGAGTTTGGGAAGGGTGTCTGCACATCCTGGACACCTTGGGAGCTCAACCTTCCAGCACCGCCATGTGTACCAGCCACCTTGGCAGGTCTAAGCTTGGGGGTCTATGTTTCTGACCGGTTCCCTACAGTGCTACAGCCAACGAGTGTGGGCTATGCTTGCTGGAGTGAGGATCAACTTCCTTCTCCCTGGAACAGTCTCTGGTTCACGCCGCATTTCTGGGAGCCCACAGTCCATCTCCTCCATGTCTGTACCTGACTGTTCACACATCACCTCCATGAAGCTGTTTTCTGATCCAGGTCCCATATGATGTGTAAGGCAGTCTCAAAACAGTGCCGGCCTCTGCAGAGTGTAGCCCGGGCTTCTGCCACCCTTCCTCTCATGTCCTCGGGTCTCAGGGAGATCCAAAGGGACGAGGTTGCAGATTGTAGTCCTCTTGTTGTTTTGCCTGCTCTTGTGCGCCTACAGTGCCTCCTTCCATACATTCATCTCCTGGGCTTCTCTCACTGGCCCAGGCTGAGCATAGCCCGCGGGGATGGACGTAAGCTGCCCCTGCCCTCTTGTGGAGTTGAGGTTTGAGGGTCTGTGGAGCTGTCTAGGTAGGTGCCAGGACCTGGAGTGGGTGCCCCTACCGCACTCCCCAAGGGTCCTGGCATCCTAGATGTGACTGCTGTGTGACTTTGCATGCACCCTGCTTACCTCTCCCCCCAGATGCTGGATGAGAACCACCACCTGATCCAGTGCATCCTGGACTACCAGAGCAAGGGCAAGACAGCCGAGTGCACCCAGTGAGTAACCAGGCCAGCCAGGGACCCAGCCCACCGCTGGTCTCTGTGACTGCCTTTTCCACGTGCTGGGAAACTTCCTTGGTGCAGAGCAGAGGGAGGTCAGGTGTGGTTGCAAGAGAGCAAGTGGGGTGGGAAACCTTCTCATCGGGGACTGGGGGAAAAAGAGGCAAAGGGGAACATGGAGAGGTGTTTGTACAGCCTCCATCAACGGGGCCAGCAGTAGACCCAACCAGAAGACAGCTTGTGCCTCTGGGTGGGCAGAGTACCTCAGACCTCTCTCACACTTTCACGAGGGGCCTCCTGGGTCCTCACCTCGTGCATCTGGTCAGAGAGAAGTGAGACTTTGCCCGGTGCGATGTGTGGGTGAGGAGCCTCAGTCCTCTGGACCCTTCCTGTTTTGTTCCAGGGCTCTTCAGGATGTCTGCTCTATGGGGTCAGCCTCACATCTGGCTCTGTGGAGCAGGGCTCTGTTCCCTGTTGTCCTGCCAAGATCACCTATTCTCCCACTGATCCAATAGCACCTTCCTCCTGACTCACGCCTCAGGGTCTTCCCAGGGTTCGGTCATGGAACAGGAGCCTGCTTAGGTCTTGGCTGGACCTGTTCCCTGCCTATCCCTTGCTGGACTGTGGAAAGCAGCCAGCTGCCGGTTCCCAGCCTAGCGTCACTGTTCGCTGTCCTGCCAGGCTGGAGGTCGGGGCTGACTCGGTTAGACTTTGCCTCTACCTTGGGTGTGGCAGCTTGTCCTGCTTTACCTGAATGCTTCTCCCTCCGCAGGTACCAGCAGATCCTGCACCGGAACCTGGTCTACCTGGCCACCATAGCGGATTCCAACCAGAACATGCAGTCTCTGCTTCCCGCGGTAGGTGCCGCAGCCAGTTTCAACCAGTTTATGTGTGTGTCACCTCAAGTAGACAGGTGACCCACGGCAGCCCAGAGCTATGAGGCATCAGAAATTGGGGGTTCTGGGAAAACCCCTGTCCCACAGGGAAAGGTCGTGAATGGCTGCGTTAGACGGGAAGAATTGAAACATAGGCTGCTTAGTTTAGGGAAGTGGCCCCAGAACCAACCCTGGGGAGTGTTAACGGTGAGTGTCATGACCAATGGGAGAGGTCTTTTTGCCTTTGTTGTAAATCCTTTTCCTCTTTGTTTCTGTGGTGCTGAGGCCTAAATGCAGAGCCTCATACATTGTAAGCCTTTCCAAATGGCGTGCACAGTCCCAATGCATATGGGTGTACTGCTGGGATAGAAAAATACATGTCTTGCTAGGTGTACTCCTTCAATCCTAGCACTTGGGAAGCTGAGGTGGGAGGATTGCTGTCAGTGTGAAGCCAGACTGGGCTGTATATCAAGTACCAAACTAGCTGAGGCTACACCCCATGAATCCTGTCTTTTAAATTAAAAAGAAAAAGGAAGTTAATGTGGGAAATCTCCAGTGCGGTCACGGTCCAGATACCGCTATAAATATTTTATTGTCTGTTTGATTTTCTGTAAATGCATTTTCCCCAAATTAAACTTTAACTGTGATGTCGGATCGTGTGTCCGTGGCCAAGTGAGGTTATGTGGCCAAGAGAAGGAGCTACCCTGTGATGACCAAAGCTGACGGCAGGTGCCAGGGCAGACCAGGAAAAGACTTGCCCCTTAGTACGTGGCTCCCTTGGAAAGTGGAGGTGCTACAAGTGGCATTACCTTGGTCAGCTGTGGTGTGGCTCCTGCTGGAGACCCCCCATCTCATTTCTTTTCACTACTAGGGCTGACCTGGAGCTATATGCGTGTGAGGCTATGTCCCTGGGTCTCTTTTTACCTCTTAGAAATAAGTTTTAAGTCTCCAGGTCTAACTGTTTTGCCCATACTGAACTTGAACTCTGTAGCCCAGGCAAGCCTTGAACTTGTCATCCTCCTGCCTCCGCTTCTCTGCTGAGACTGTAGGCCTGCAGCCCCAGGCCTGGCTGGGAGCTCCTTTTCTCGGCCAGGTCTAGATAGCGTGTGTGTGCAAACCTTTGCAGCCACTGTTTGGTGAGGAGAAGACCCACCTCTTCTTCACCATGTGTTTGGCGAGGGGATGGATGGAGGATGAGAAGGGAGAGCAAGTGAAAGGAGCGGAAGCCAGCTTGTGCACTGACTGGTTCATTGATAAGATGTGGGCACTAAGACCCAACAGCCAGCTGATTTGTGTCTGAATGTCATGAATGTCTCAGCTCAGCTCAGCACCATGCTGGCCGGTGGCTGTGCAGTTCTCGTGGGTCACTTGAGTCCCTGGGATGGCTCTTGGTGCTTACTCTCTGAGGTAACTCTCTCTCACTCCAACCTCTCTGTTGTCTACAGCCTCCAACACAGAACATGAACCTCGGCCCCGGAGCACTGAGTCAGAGCGGTTCCAGCCAGGGCCTGCACCCCCAGGGCAGCCTCAGTGACACCGTCAGCACAGGCCTGCCCCCTGCCTCCCTCATGCAGGGCCAGATTGGTAACGGTGAGCAGGTTTGCGGCAGCGATGTCACCAAGGTAGCTGTAGATGGTGGGTTTAGTGGCAGCCTTACCCATCAGGGCTGGGCACAGTGCCTTCCCTCCTGTCGTGCACCCACATCTCTCCCACTGTCCTGGCTGCAGGTATTCCTCTAAGCCTAAGTGTATGCGGTGGTTGACTAACCATGCAGAGAACACGAGGCTGACTCCAAGT
The DNA here is from genome assembly GCF_011064425.1 of Rattus rattus. NCBI lineage: Eukaryota > Metazoa > Chordata > Mammalia > Rodentia > Muridae > Rattus > Rattus rattus. The sequence continues at coordinate 157,142,296 of NC_046158.1, forward strand.
GCCCGGGTCCGTTTGACTCTGTCCTGTGGCGCTTAATGTACGGTCGTGTGCTTCTGCGTGCGTCCTTTAAGAACGAAGGTGTGATGGTGCCTCTGCTCGTGCTGCAAAATAAGAACTCCTAATACCAACTGGGGGCTCTCAGGAACACGGGGGTGTGTGTGTGTGTGTGTGTGTGTGTGTGTGTGTGTGTGTGTGTGTGTTCATTAATCACTCGCCCAATTCCTAAGTATTACTGACCTGGGGTGAGCCTTCCTCCTCAAAGTCATCTGAAGGGAACTCGGACGTCTTTACCTTGAAGTGGAAACCTGGCCTCCGGTGCCTGATGCTCCCTCTCCTACCCTTCCTGGCAGGTCCAAACCACGTGTCCATGCAGCAGACGGCTCAGAGCACGCTGCCTACAACCTCCATGAGTATGTCAGGCAGTGGCCATGGTACTGGGCCTGGGTACAGCCACTCGGGACCTACATCGCAGAGTGTCCCCATGCAAGGCCAAGGTGCCATCAGCAACTATGTGTCTCGGACCAACATCAACATGCAGTCCAACCCAGGTACTGTTGTCTGTCCCTGCCCCTGGCCCGTACCCGTGGCCAGCTCCCAACCCTGGCAAACACAGGCAACTTGTCTGTGTGGCCCCTCAGGGCAGCCTTCCTGGCGGGTGCTGTGGCTCCTCCCTGGGCATGTCCACCGGGTTGGGTCGGTGGAAAAACAGTGACTCAGCCCTGAGTGGTTGCTCAGAGGCCTCGGCAATTCCAAGTAAAGGGAACCATTGGCTGTGGGACTTGGAAGAGGAACACTGGTTTCAGGAGAGGGACCTCTGTCAAAGGCTGGAAAGAGAAAAGGTAAATGGAGGTCACAGGTGCTAAGATAGAGGTCACAGATATGGAGGTCACAAGTGCTAAGATGGAGGTCACAGATATGGAGGTCACAGGTGCTAAGATGGAGGTCACAGGTGCTAAGATGGAGGTCACAGATATGGAGGTCACAGGTGCTAAGATGGAGGTCACAGATGTGGAGGTCACAGATGTGGAGGTCACAGATATGGAGGTCACAGATATGGAGGTCACAGGTGCTAAGATGGAGGTCACAGATATGGAGGTCACAGGTGCTAAGATAGAGGTCACAGATATTAACATGGAGGTCACAGGTGCTAAGATAGAGGTCACAGATATGGAGGTCACAGATACTAAGGCTAAGGGTCACAGGTACTAAGATGGAGGTCACGGGTGCTAAGATGGAGGTCACGGATACTAAGATGAAGGTCACGGGTGCTAAGATGGAGGTCACAGGTGCTAAGATGGAGGTCACAGATATGGAGGTCATGGGTGCTAAGATGGAGGTCACAGATATGGAGGTCACAGGTGCTAAGATGGAGGTCACAGATATGGAGGTCACAGGTGCTAAGATGGAGGTCATAGGTCAAACATGGAGGTCACAGGTGCTAAGATGGAGGTCACAGATATGGAGGTCACAGGTGCTAAGATGGAGGTCACAGATATGGAGGTCACAGGTGCTAAGATGGAGGATAGGTACAAACATGGAGGTCACAGGTGCTAAGATGGAGGTCACAGATATGGAGGTCACTTGGGGTGCTAAGATAGAGGTCACAGATATGGAGGTCACAGGTGCTAAGATGGAGGTCACAGATATGGAGGTCACAGGTGCTAAGATGGAGGTCACAGATGTGGAGGTCACAGATATGGAGGTCACAGGTGCTAAGATGGAGATCACAGATATGGAGGTCACAGATGTGGAGGTCACAGGTATGGAGGTCACAGGTGCTAAGATGGAGGTCACAGATATGGAGGTCACAGGTGCTAAGATGGAGGTCACAGATATGGAGGTCACAGGTCACAGAGATGGAGGTCACAGATGTGGAGGTCACAGATATGGAGGTCACAGATGCTAAGATGGAGGTCACAGATGTGGAGGTCACAGATATGGAGGTCACAGGTATGGAGGTCACAGGTGCTAAGATGGAGGTCACAGATATGGAGGTCACAGGTGCTAAGATGGAGGTCACAGATGTGGAGGTCACAGATATGGAGGTCACAGGTATGGAGGTCACAGGTGCTAAGATGGAGGTCACAGATATGGAGGTCACAGGTGCTAAGATGGAGGTCACAGATGTGGAGGTCACAGGCGCTAAGATAAAGGTCCTAACATGGAGGTCCAGGCCTTTCTGCAGAGCAGGGGCTCCGGGTTTACAGTGGATGCTGAGCACAGACATAGCCATGCAGAGTGTCATAGAGTTCCTGGGACATGGCAGGCCCCTATCCAGATGTTGCCTTAGCATCAGAGGAAGGTTGCAAAATAAGATGGAGTGTTTCCTTAACGTTTCTTGCAGTCATAACATTACAGGTACATTTCGCAAGTACAGTGGTACAGGGTTTCCTTGGAGACTGTTCCACCTGGTTTTATTCTCTCTCTCTCTCTCTCTCTCTCTCTCTCTCTCTCTCTCTCTCTCTCTCTCTCTCTCTCCAGTGCTAGGGACTAAACACAGGGCCTCATACATGCAGGCAAGGGCTCTACTAGTGAGCTACACTCCCTCACTAAATGACCAAGGCTTGAGCATACTCCGTGGTCCATGGTAGCCTTGAACTTGGGATCCTCTCTCCGCCATTTTTTGAGTAAAGTGACAGGCGTACTCCACCTGGCTTTGTACAGACTTTAAAACGAATGGCTCTTATTTGGGCTCTGTTGGGCGGTGCTGTTCCAGTGACTTCTGAGCAGTGCTGTAGGGCTGCCGCTTAAGAAGTGGCACACTGTGATGCCTTCAGGACAAGCCCTGGGGACAAGGAAGGACAGGGTTTTCGTTTCTGTGGCCAGCAGTTGTGTATGGGCCTGAGGGCTCGACTCGTCTTGCCCATTGGCTCTTTTAAGGAGCCGAATGTTAGTCCTATCAGCTGGGTTCTGGCCTTGTACCATGAGCTGCATTCTTGTGTATGCAGCTCACACTGTTAGAGGTGCAACTTGGAATCAAAGGTACCGGTTATCGGAGGGAGTCAGGTTCGCAGGGGAAGGAGCTCGATGCTAGAGCTTTCGTGGGTTCATTCTGGGGTCTCTGTCCTTTTACACAGTCTCCATGATGCACCAGCAGGCAGCCACGTCCCACTACAACTCAGCGCAGGGTGGAAGCCAGCATTACCAGGGCCAGGCGCCCATTGCCATGATGGGCCAGGGTGGCCAAGGAGGCAGCATGATGGGGCAGCGGCCCATGGCGCCCTACCGACCCTCTCAGCAAGGTAAGGCCGAGGCCTGCTTCAGCCCTCAGAGAGGGGTCAGTACTGTCTCTCCATGTGGGAGTGACATGGCGTGAGCAAGGATACCGGACCTACCGGTGCCGTGGGGACAGAGTGAGCATCAGCTAGCCCGAGGAGCACATACTTGTGTCTGGGGACACAGGTGGTGGTTGTCCCAGTTACAGAGTATTTGGGTTTAAGAGGAGGAGGAGGATTGGTGGTTGAATGGTCCTGGGTATGATCCTCCCGTGGGGAAGGATTCTTGGCGTGGCTTTGCTGCCGGACCAGGTGTGAGCGTGTCTCACCTGTGCATGCTGTGTGCTGGTCCTGAGTGTCTGGTCACGTCCCTGCAGGCTCTTCCCAGCAGTACCTGGGCCAGGAGGAGTACTACAGTGAACAGTACAGCCACAGCCAGGGTTCTGCAGAGCCCATGAGTCAACAGTACTACCCGGACGGTAAGGCACGCTGCTGGCAGCTCCTTGTTGATCTGCTCCTCACAGCCAGGGCTCCGTGTCCTGTCCCCTCCGCTTGAGCACACTGGGGCACAGACTGAGGCTGGTCCCTGCAGAGAAGAAGAGTGTCATCATGGGACTGCACCCACCTCCTTGGGTTTTCTCTGCCTCCCTTTCCTGGAAGGCAGTAGCAGTCTGAGCTGGGTGAAGCCAGCCATCGCAGACAGTTGTATATAACATGGTGGGTCCCAACTTCTAGCCTCTTGCCCTCGCTTCTGCAGATTGTCACCTTCAGTTACCTTTAAGCGGATTTGTGGAAGTGACATTTAAAGCGATGTTAGGACTGGGTCTGGTAGCCCAGGCCTGGAATCCCAGGTCTCAGGTAGATAAAGCAGGAAGGTTAAGAATTCGAAGCCAGCCTGGGCTACATTAGGAGACCCTGTCTCAATAAATATCTGTTAATAATACAGATTTTTGAGAGATAAAGACAGAGGTCTCTGGGGAGCTCTGGCCAGGGCCCTGATGCCAGCCATAGCATGAGGTAGGCTGTGTGTCTGGGACTGGGGATAAGAGCAGGGTAGGTGGCAGAGACAAGTCTTGTGCCAAGCCATGATTCCCGGTGTGAAGTGGTGGCACGCTCCAAAGGCCTTTTTGTGGGCACAGCACTGCTACCCAGAATCCCCCAGGAGCTGTAGAAGGGCAGGAGAAAACAGCTGGTGCTGTCAAGAAGGCCTGATTTGCTCTACAGTTTGCAGCAGCGTTGGCATTTTAGAGAAGGGGGGGAGGGGAATGAATGAACACAGGAGCTTGGAGAGGCAGACTCAGCCAGTTCTGCTTCGTCTCCTGGCCCGAGCTCACTGTTGCAGAGCCCTGTTGTCCCCCAGGACAAAGGCATGGAGACACCTCCATTGACAGTAGGCCACCTGTTTCCTTACAGGCCACAGTGACTACGCCTATCAGCAGTCGTCCTACACAGAGCAGAGCTACGACCGTTCATTTGAGGACCCCACACAGCACTACTATGAGGGGGGTAAGGAACACGGTAGGGTGTGTGCCATGCCCCAGTGTGTGGGCGCACCACGGGCACAGTGGTTCAGACACTACGACTCCTAGAGCTAGCCGTGCTGGCCTCCAGCGAGCCTCAGCCAAGACGTTGACGTAGGTCTGTGAGGTTGGGTTTACAGGGCAGAGTTTGACCATGTTGGGGATTTTGCTGCCGGGAGACAACCGTGGTCATTCTTGCAGCCTGACAGCCCGTGAGCTAGTAGGAGTGCTGCTTTTGCAAGGAGCTTGCAGCCCTAGCATGGAGACCTTGCTGGTGTGTGGGAATGGGGAAGAGGGATGGCTGTATGTCGTGGCTGTGAGGCTCTGAGCAGAAAGTCTTGCTTCATAGATAGCATTTGCTCATCTCTGTGGTGTAGATGTGTCCTTCCTGGCTGATAGGCGTCACCGATGGACGCCACGGAATGTGGAAGTGAGAGGAGATACACAGTCCTGGTGCAAGTTGAGAGTCGTGGGCTCAGTAGGACTTAGCATGCATGTATACGCACATGCATGCATACATACATGCAAACATATACTATATGCATAGTACATATATAGTTTTTTAAATGAGTGTGTATAGGCGTGTACACTTGTGCACCCTCACCAGGGCCATCCTTAGAGACCAGAAGAGGGTGTTGGATCCCCTGGAGTTGGAGTTATAGGTGGTTGTGAACTATCCAATGGACTCTGGGAACCTATTTTGAGTCTTTTGGGAGAGTAGCCACTCCATTTTAGCCTCTGAGCCATCTCTCCTGGGTTTTTGTTTTCTGTTTTGTGTTTTTTTTTCCAGACAGGGTTTCTCTGGGTAGCCTTGACTGTCCTAGAACTCACTCTGTAGACCAGGATGGCCTTGAACTCAGAGATCTGCCTGCCTGTGCCTCCCGAGTCCTGGGATTAAAGGCATGTGCCACCACTGCCCCGTGAAATGTTTCTTAATAACTGACCTGTAGTCTCTCCTATAACTCCACAGAGAGGTGAGTGTCTGTGTATGTGACACTGTCCGGTACTGATTCAGCCCACAGACTACTCTGCCTGCATGGTCTCACTGAGCCCTTCAGACTTGATATTCATCAGCTGCATTCGTTTGTGTTTTATTCCCTCAAAGCCAAACACATAGTAGGTGGAGCACTTCTCTTAAGCCTCTGCAGTAGCCTGTTCATTTGATGTTCCGCCCGTTGGGGCTGCAGTGATAGAATACCAGTTGGGCAGCTTGGAACATCAGGCCTTCACCCGCTCCTAGCCCTGAGGCCTGAGGTCTGAGGTCAAGGTGTCTACAGAGCTACCTTCTGCCGGCTCAAGGCAGGTCTGCTCCAGGCCTCTCCGGCATCTGCTGGCTGCCATCAGTCTGGCTCGCTCTCGGCTTGGAGAGACATGTTCCAGACTCTACCTGCACTGTCTTGTGGCCTCTGTGTACCTGCTCAGATTCCCCTGGCTTCGCACAGACCCTCATTCTTGGCATCCACTGAAGATCTTGTTTCTGATTAAGGTCCCGTTCGTGTCCTAGGAAGTAAAGATAACTTTGGGGACTGTGTTTTACTTTTCTTGTTGCTGGGACAGAACACCCGACAGAAGAAACTTAGGGAAGGGTTTACTTTGGTTTACAGCTTCAAGTACAGTCCGTGGTGGCAGGAGCCTCAGACGCCATTGTGTCTGCAGGCGGGAGGCAGAGAGGAACAGATGCTGGCCTCAGCTCCTTTCTCCTCTTTGTTCATTCGGGGATCCCAGACCATGACTTGGTGCCACCTACATATGGTTAGGCCTTTCAGGAAACACCGACAGACTGGGTTGTGTGGTTGTGAATCCAGTGACCTTGACAACTGGTGATCAGCTGTGTGGAGTGGAACCTGACCGTTCAGTGCCCAGGATGGTCATTGGCCTTTGTCTGAGCCGCTGCATCAGCTGTTCTGTATCATCTGGCTTTTCCTTTGTATTTTATAAAATAGTAAGACAAAAAAATACCATATGACACTTGAGCCACCGCCCACACACTGCCTCTGGAGATGTGGTAAAAGGATTCCTTGGCTACTCGCTTGTCCTGTGGGTGACAGGGAACCTCCTGCACTGCCCTGAAGTGAGACTGTGCTCCTTTCTGCAGGAAACTCCCAGTACAGTCAGCAGCAGGCCGGGTACCAGCAGGGCACAGCGCAGCAGCAGACCTACTCCCAGCAGCAGTATCCCAACCAGCAGAGCTACCCTGGGCAGCAGCAGGGCTACGGTAAGAGGGATGCCCTCTGGTGTCTGCCATGGGCTGCATACAGTGTGGTGGTACCGTCCAGGCAGATGTTGAGGAGACTTACTTTGGCGTGGCTGCTGATCTCGTGGCTTGAGGAGGTTGGAGGTTGTGTGGAGGACTCCTGTGCACTCGGTACCTGCCTCGCAGCGTCTGAGGTCATCAGTTTTCCCTGTACAGCGGTCACAATCGGAAACCCAACATTGGGGCCTGGAGAGATGGCTCCACTGTTAACAACACTTAATTCTCTTGCGGAGGACCTGGGTTCGGTTCTCAGCATCCAGGCAGTAGATCCCAGCTGACTGTAACTCCAGTCCCAGGAGAGATCTGACTCCCTCTTCTGGCCCCTGCTTGATGTGAGTGACGTGCGGATATGTGTGTAGAAAGAAAAAAAAAGTCAGGCAGTAGATTTCAGGCCACAGCCCTGTGGCATTGAAAGACTGCTCTGCCTGGGTTTCACCAGGGGGCTGGACTATGACTTTGTGGCAGATCCATGGAGATCTGTTTTACATACACACGTACACACATACACACACGCATGCATGCACGCCCGCACACACACAAATAAAATAACAACTAAATAGCTATGGGCACTTGAGCAATCCTCTCCTGCACCTTCAACTTAGTCTTCACAGGAAGCCTGGCATTTCTCCTCTACCTGAGAATTTCCCTGTTCCCCAGGTTCTGCTTTACTGGGTCCACTATAACTGACCTCAGCTGGTTCTGGAGCAGCCCTTCACCCACGTTTGCAAGGTGGCAGGCCTGTTGTACTGGGTTGAGGCCCTTGGTGCTCCATATCCATGCGGGCACAGTCCCAAGTCCTCATGGGACTATCATGGATGGCTGGGTTGTGGCACTACTGTAGTACAGGCTTTACCTGCCAAAGGACAGCTACCTGGTGCCCGGATGTTCACGGGCACGGAGAGCTGGTCATGGTTGGTCTCATGGCCTCTGCTGTCTTCACAGGCCCTGCCCAGGGAGCCCCCTCACAGTACTCAGGCTACCAGCAAGGACAAGGTCAGCAGTATGGAAGCTACAGAGCGTCGCAGACAGGACCTTCTGCCCAGCAGCAGCGGCCTTACGGCTATGAGCAGGCAAGCTTTGTGGGTGCTCTGCCGAGTGTCAAGCGAGGCCTGGCAAGGGTTTCTCTTACTGTCCTGAGGAACGACAGGTGGGACTGGTTGGCCTCCAGTAAAGCTGGAGTGTGCAGCCACTGTGGGGCTCGAGTTGCTCTGATGGTCTTAATGACACGGATACCTCCTTTCCCAGAGGCTGGGAGAGAGCATCTCTTGAATTTGCGGATCGGCAAGGGAGGCATGCTAACTTAGTGGTAGACTGAACTGGAGGTGATGGCTACATTTGCCCCTAGAGGAGATACATGAGTGATATCTCAGGGACAAGCTTCTCCATCCAGCCTGTAGGAGTTCTAGCTGTGTACCTCAAGGTCCACAACCAAGTCAGTTGGCCCATGACCTAGTCAAGCGCAGGCAAGGTGTCATGTACACTGTTACATGTCTTCTACTGTCCCTAGCCTCCACCCAAAGACGCAAGTCACTCTCCCACCCTACTTCCCAGTTCTGAGGGTCAGAAGTGGACTCCCGGCTCTGTCCTGTGTCCCCTGCAGGATGGAATAGCTGGCTCGAGAGGCGCTGGCTCAGACTTAACTGTGCTGAGTCTGCCTGCCCTGAGGATTATACTCAGGGCCTGCTCTGTCCTCTCTTCACCCACCTGGGTATGGACACCAGAGACCTGACAGACTGCTCTGCAGAGGCTCTTCACGGGGACGCTCCCAGGAGCCCTCCTTAGCTAGCTGTGGGGGAGAAGAAGCTGGGGTTGAGTGCCTGTGTCCGTAAGGACAGCCATCCTCCAGGAGACTCCCTCTCTGTGCAGGGCTCTGTTGGTTTCCAACCCTGCACTCAGCCTGGATTCAAACTCCCATTTCTTCTTGAGATTTTGTGTAGACTGGTCCTGTTAGCAGGTCACCAGTGTTGGCAGCGGCTCTGCTGCCCCTTGAGTTATTCGGAGGAGCTCAGGGTGCAGGGGACTCCTTTCCCAGAGGGCCACCATGATCTGGTTAGGCATGTGGCCAGGGCCCTACCTTCAGAGAGCCCAGTGAGGGCGCATTGCCTGTGAGGAAAGTTGATCAAAATTAAACCAGTCAAGAAAACAGTTGTGTGAGGTTGGCTAGAGGACGTTACCTCTGGATTGGAGGAGTGTCACCTCTCACTTTGTGGATTTCGGTAGACTCTCCAGACTTCTGGCTGTGGGAGGAAGCAGACCCTGTCACTCAGGACTAGAGAGGTGTAATCTATGTCTTGTTCTCTTTTAGGGCCAGTATGGAAATTACCAGCAATAAAGGACAAGCGTTGGCTTTGGACCCTTCATAGTAGTATGTTCTGGATGAACCAGTGGCAGTTCCGATGAGTAATGACACGTTGGTCACCCTCTTTGCCCAGTGCCGTGTCTGCATGAGAGGCAGGCTCGTTTCGTGCTGGGTGTGATGCTGTGCGCACCACTGGCTGAAATGGCGTGACATGTTTGGTGCTGTGTAAAGTATTGTATATGGGTACGATGGGGAGGTTGTCCTGTTTGTGTCCCCCGTCCGCCTCCCTGATGTTCTTAGCTAGCTTCGGGGGGTCACAGAGTCATCGCGTGTTCTATGCCCAGTGATGAGACAGTATCTGAGAGACATCGTGGCCCACGCTACCATGAATAGACCCAGTCTGCCCCCTCTCATACCATTGTTGTAAGCGGACCGTTTTAAGATGTTTCTTCAACTGGCGGCTCATAGCTTGACGTACGTACGACGCTGGGTGGCCATCTCCTCTGTGCCTAAGTAGGGCCTGGGGACACCTTCTGTGTCTTGGGTCATGTCACTGTAACAAGGAAAATGTGCTTCGTGTGCAAAGACCATGAGCTGTCCTTTCCAGGACTTGGCAGTCGCCTGTGTCTCTCCAGGTTCCCTGATCCCTGAGTACGTCTTTGTGGTAGAGAGTGAAGAGGGATCAGTGACTGTATTCCAGATAACTGCCACTGTGATGGGTGATGGCATCGGGAGGGGAGCCTTCCCTGAGGAGGGCGATGTCTGAAGAGCAAGTCTCGCTGTCTCCCGGCTGCTTGTGCCTAGTGTGGCTTTGGCCCTTGTTTATTTGGTGTCATCTGTAGGATTTGAGTGTTGCCGGAACCTAAATTTAAAGACAATTTTAAGTACTCGTGTTTAATTTTATGAGCAGTTGGCAAGTGTTTATTTTACTTTTCCCGGACCTCTGTGTTCAGATTGCCAAGCAGATGTTCCTTTGCCTTTAGGGAGGTCTGAAACCCACACTGCATTTTTAATGACTCCAAATAACTTGATTACGTCCACTCAAATGAAAAGGACAAGTTTCATACAGCGAAAATTGAGTGACCTTTTTTTTTTTTTTTTTTTTTACGTCTCTAGGGTGTTTAATCTCATTTTAATTCTGTGCAAACAGGAGAGGCAGCCTCTTTGAAAAGGTTCTGTCAGAGGAAAACACCATATAGTGTAGCATGCGTATTTCTCAGCATCCTTTTGGATAATAATGATGTGACTATGAGAAGAAGAAGAAGAAGAAGAAGGAAAAAACCTTCAAGATAAGTGCTAAGAACAACCAAGAACATACAAAACCATCCCTGAGGATGCGGGGTGCCATCAGGCCTGTCAGCCGGGATGCTTTCCCTTTATCTGTGTCTTATATATAGCCCAGACTGGCCTCAAACTCACTACATAACTGAGGCCGAACTTAACCATCCTCCTGCCTCCACTCCCAAGTACTGAGACCATAGGCGTGTACTACCACGCCTGAGTGTTTCCAGTTGATTGTTTTTAAAATATAAAACTTATCGGTAGCTCAGTGGGTAAGGCACTTTTGTGGGGTTTGCTTGAACTAATCTTAGTGGTCTTGCCGGAAAATACAGTGCAAGCTCTGTTTTACTCACAGAAGAGCCAAGGGCCACATTAAAAGACTTGTCTGTGGTAGCTTCCATATTAATCTAGGATGCCCTCCCTCTCCTGTGGGACTTGATATCAACAGCCATGGGTGTATATGTCTCCTAGGCATAGGGTTTAGGAAAACACACAGGCTGGCTATGTGACGGTTTTAACTTCATAGAAATGAGTTTCTGATCGATATGTGTCAGAAGTGTTAGCAACTTCATTTTAGGGACTCAGTCTTTTTTGCTCCTTTCCTTTCTGGCAGTTTCTATAAAACCAGTCTTGCAAGCTCAGCTGGGGGCTAAAATATCTCATTGAAAACGTCAAAACATTTTAAGCAACTGTGAAAATGGTTTTTATTACTTGCCAATCTGGGAATATGCCTTCTGCGTGTGCATATATGTGTATGTGTGTATCTGTGTGTGCGCGTTTGTGTATGTGTATGTTAAAGTGCTGTATTAGTGTGTGTATGTATGTGTGTATGTATGTGTGTATGTGTATGTTAAGTGCTGTATTTAGTGTTTGTTAATATTTTTTGAAAGAAAAGGACACTTAAAAAATATTATCACCCCAAAAGTTCAATCTGAAATGTCTTACATTAAGAATTTCTTGAATGTTGTGTATATATTTTTAAAAGCACTTTGTGAAATAGTTTATACATTTATTTCCTAATTTATACCTGATTTTGGTGTTAATATATTTAATGATTAATAATAATGTTTATTTAATGTTTTGTTCATTTTTATGTAATTTTGTGGGGAAAGGTGATGCCAGTGTTTTTCATTGCCTGTATTATAGCTTTTCTTCTGTTACATGAATGTTTGGAAAGTCCTAGGCTGAAATGAACCCTTTGTGCGGGCGTGGTTGACTGTGTTTTGTTTTCTGTGACCCCTCCTACTGAAGGCCAGAAAAGATTTAGAAATCACTGCTCATCCTTCCTCCTGTTTCCCAACATCCATTCAACATTTGGTGAACTTGACCACTGATGACTGGGGTTTTCAGATGTGCTGACCACTACCCAATGCTTAGCAGAAGCTGCGCACGTCAGAGGCCACGGTTGTACGGACACCTCAACAGACTTAGCAGATAGCACAGTGGGAGATGGGAAATGTCCGCAGAGGTACTGGATAGACACAGGCCTGGCCCAGGAAGGAGGTGTCTTCCTCTCCCGTCCTACCAGTTTTCAGACGTGGGCTTAAGTAATGAGTGTCCATTCAAACTTGTAAAAAGAGGACGACTTTCCATTAAAAACACTTTTTTAGCCATTACCTCATCTCTGTTTATTGAACAGGTTACGTCTGTCTTGTTATTTGTGAACGAAGTACAATTTTAAAACACCCTATCGTTTTCGCCCTTTTCTGTTTGGTTGGTTAGACAGAGGCTCCCTGTACAAAGCTGTCTCGCCTGGAACTCAGAGATCCCCCTGCCTCTGTTTCCGGAGACTGAGATTAAAGGCGTGAGACTCCGCACCTGGCTTTTCCCTGGTTTTGTGAGACAGGGTCACTGTGTGTCTCAGGATGGGCTGGAATTCACGGTGATTCTTCTGCTCAGGTTCCTCAGTGCCCTTATAGTAGACTTTTGGCTTCAGAGCTGTAGGGACCCCGGGCTCAGAGGCGGTGCCGCGCCTTCCGGCTTGCTGGTGCACTGCGCATGCGCGGCCAGAAGCCCGCCCCGGAAGCAGTCGAGCGAGCGGAGGTGGGAGCCTGCAGGGAGCCGGTGGGTGCGGGCGGTGTTTCCCGGTGTGCATTCTGCGGTGGCGGGTGGCTTGCGGGATGGCTGGGCGGGATTTCTGTGTGTCGTGGCTCAGATGGGGACGGCCCGTCCGGCCTGAGCGCCAGAAAGTTGGTTTCTGAGGGATACGTTCTTGCTTGAGCTTGGTGGTGCCCGCCTGTAAGCTCATCTGAGGCAGGTGGATTTCTAGGAGTTCGAGGCCCGCCTAGGCCACATAGTGAGACCATGAACAGAAAACGATGGCAGAATGTTACCCTTGCCCAGGTCTTTTGGAAAGCCTTTATGGATGCACTCCTCGGCGTGCCGCCCAACTGGGCATTTGACTTATCCTGAGTCCCTGCCTCCGCGGCTTTATTATTTTAAAGGTGAGGTAAAGAAACATTCTGCACACTAAGGATCGGTAGAGATGTGGCTGGGGTGAAAGCAAATAGCCTTGTTCCTACTCAGGAGCCTAAAGGACCAGGCTCAGAACAATTTTGGAGCTATCGGAGGTTTCCCTGCCTGCATGTGAACCAGCCTGGGAAACTGGAGTGCAGGGTCGGGAGCAGCTGTCCCTCCAGTCTGTCTGTCCCACAAGGCCCCATAGGGCAGGCACACCGGACCGCAGCGTTGTTGAACGCGTGCTTTATTTTGTTTTTGAAGCAGGCTTTCCCTGGCTCGCCTGGAAGTCAGACGCCTGTCTGGCTTCCAGAGTGCATCTGCCCACCACGCACAGCAGGAACACTTTTTTTTCTTCTTCTTCTGAGTGATGTGTAATTAAGTAAAAACCGTGTAATGTGAATTGTCAGGTGACAAAATGATACTCTGGTTTCTAAATATTTTCCACATGAAGAAGGAAGTAGATCACAAACACATGTAATGAAATGTAACAGTATGTAGCAGAAACAGTAGCCCCCCCCCAGCAAGATTTGATACCCTGTAGCAAAAGGAAAAGGAAATGCTTAGAATTCAGTTCGCTAACTGTAAATACTATGAATCCATCGTGTAAAAGAATCCAGCCTGTAAAAGAATAACACTGGAGGAATGAAAACGTTCCTCAAGAATGTTTTTCCCCCTTCTCCTTTTTTAAGACAGTTTCCACACATCTGGCTCCCTGGCTGGCCTTGAACTTGTTGTATGGTAGAGGATGACCTTGATAATCCCATCTTCCCACCTCCAACCACTGAGTGCAGCACAGTGAGTAAGTGATGGCACGCCTAGTGCCTGTGGTTTCCGGGGGGGTCCACCCCAGGGCTTCGTGCATGCTGGGAGGGCAAGCATCCTACCAACTGAGCTACACCCCTCTCCCACAGTGCTTTCTTTTTTCTCATTGAAGGCGTGGTGGCACGTGTTTCTAGCGCCAGCTACACAATCAGTTCAGTCAGTACACTGTGGAACCAGGGCAAAAGGTTCCTGGCATTTCCTCTTGTGGACAGTAGCCGGGAGCTCAGCATCCTGTATAGCAACAGTGACCCTCACGCTGTGGCACTGAAATTCCCTATGCATGAAAGCCTTGCTGTACAGCTCTAAAGTGTCTGGGATGTCAGCCTCCAGGCCCTGACTCTTCACTGGCCCAGCAACAGCACCATTAGAGAGTGAGCACGCTCTCCTAAGCTCCCTCTGCAGTGTGATGCCGGTGGGCCCTGCCCACTAGGGCTTTCTGTGACGGCACTATCCTTATCCGTCCTGCCTGGTGTAGTCCTGTGTGGCCTGTCACACTGAAGAACTAGGTACTTAGGCTTCATTTACTCTTGTAAGTGTGCCGATGCACACACACACACGTGCACATGTGTGGGTAAGAGGATATTAGGTGTCCTACAGAATGAGATAAAATACTAACCTGGCAGGGGAGTTAGTGATCGAAAAGGTGGATTTTTTTTTTTTTTTTTTTTTTTTTTTGGAGCTGGGGACCAACCCAGGGCCTTGTGCTTCCTAGGCAAGCGCCTACCACTGAGCTAAATCCCCAACCCCAAAAAAGGTGGATTTCTAAGGGTGGGGTTTCTCCAGATTGTCGGCCCCTTAACCTCCCCAGATGTGGAACTAACTGCATAATTTGTGGTAGCAGAGACTGTGTTCTCCAGCTCCTCAGATAAAACAGAAGAAAAACAAACAACTCCCAGAGCTGTAACTGCGTGTGGTGCTCACACCTGCAGTCTCAGCCCTCCCTGAGGTGGAGGCAGGGGGATCAAGGCCAGCCGAGGTAGAAAAAGGATTTCCAGGTGGCCTGGGTTACATGATAACCAATCCCATATCAGTAAATGTATTGGGTTGGCTGTGGGGGTTGGGTGGGGTTGGGTGAAGTCGCTTGCCTTTCAAGCTGGTGACCCAGGTTTGATCCTGGAGACTCTCGCTCTCATTCCCTGAGTCTGGATCTTCCTGTCTCGTCCTCCCTGTAGTATGTGTAGCTTTTCAAGTGCTGGAGTCCCAGCTCGAGTCCCTGTGCTCACACAGCAAGCATTCTTGCCCAGCGAGCCATCTCCCCGTTCCAATTGTATTTAATTTTAACTTTACCAATCCCAGTTGGCTGTAGACACTGGATGAGACAGTGCAGAGACAACATTAGGAAGGCAGTGAGAGATAGAACAGTAAGGGGAAAGAGGTTTCATTGAGTCCCTGGCAGGGTGCCACCCGCTAAAAGAGTGGCCACACAAACTGAAGGTGGGGAAAGGAGCGAGCTGCGGCAGTGTCCACCTCTGGTCTTAGCACTTAGAGGCAGAGGCAAATAGGTCTCTGTGAGTCCAGGCCTGCCAAGGCTATATGGTGAGACCTTGTCCCAAAACCAACCGCCCCAGCCCCCCCCCCCAAAAAAAAAGAAAACGCACCACAGGAAGCACAGAAAGAAGGAAGCATGCCAGAGCAGGCCCGAGTCTGTGTCAAGACTCCAGGTGGCTTTGCAGCTGTTCCTAACCTTTCAGTTGGGCTCCACCAGTGCCAAACCAGCTGATGGTGTCAGCCTGTGCCTTACAGGTCTAGCTGCTGGTGTGCCGGCAGGTGCCCACAGCAGAGCCAGAAAGAGTGCTTTTCCCTTGACGCACCACACTCCTATGACACTCTTCCCTTCATGCAGTAGCTCAAGTCCTTGGTGAGTTATGTTTCTGTTCTTTGCTTCCGTGTCTCCATTGTCAAATGAGAGTAGTAAAAGACTTTGCTCTGTGGAACCCTTATGGACACAGTGGGTTAATCACTGGAACCCACTTTAACAGGGACAGAATTCTGCAAGTAGCACACAGGGCTGGAGCATTTGCTGCTTGTTGGTTGGGCTTTTTTAATTGTGTTTAGATTTATTTATTTTATGTATGTGAGTACACTGTCACTGTCTTCAGAAACACCAGAAGAGGGCATCAGATCCCACTACAGATGGTTGTGAGCCACCATGTGGTTGCTGGAATTGAACCCAGGACCTCTACAAGAGCAGTCACTGCTCTTGACCATCTCTGGAGCCCCAGTTGATCGGTTTTTCAGGCAGGGTCTCATTTATCTCTGCCTGGCCTCACACCGTGTAGCTGAGGCTGGTCCTGAACTTGCTGAGGTAAAATATGTATACCAGCCTTGTGTGTTTATATAAAGTCTCTCTGTAGCCGAGAGCCTGGAAATCATAACAGCTTAGACTGACCTCAACGTCAAGGGAATCCTGCTCCCCTGAGCTCCACTGCAAGGGTTACAGACGAGAGATCCCATATCTGGCTCATGTTATTAATTTATTACAAAATGGTCTGGGGGTGACGTGGTGGTTAGAAGCACATGTTACTCTTACAGAGGACCCAGATTCAGTTCCCCAACATGCAGAGGTTCACAGCAATCCATAACTCCAGTTCCAGGGCATCTCATGCCTCTTCTGAGCTCCACGGGCACTGGGTGTTCATGTGGTGTACATTCATACGTGTGGGCAAAACACTCATAAAGTAAATGAGAAAAGTGTATTTTTAATTTACATTCAAGCGCTTTTCACATTTGAAAATTAGGTAGAGAAGATTGCTTTCTTTATTGTTGTTTTGTTTTTAACTTTTTTTTCCTTTCTTTTTTTTTTTTTTTTGGATCTGGGGACCGAACCCAGGCACTCTACCACTGAGCTAAATCCCCAACCCCTTGTTTTGTTTTTTTGAGACAGGTTTTCTCTATGTAACCTGGCTGGCAGGGAACTTACTCTGTAGACCAGGCTGGCCTCCAACATACACTCATCTGCCTCTGCCTCCTTAGTTCTGAGACTGAAGGTGTACACTACAAGACCTGGTAAATGGTTGCTGTCTTTAATTTCTAATTTATTGCTGCTGAGATATATATATATATATATATATGGAGGTTTGGATAAGCTTGGCCTTGTTGGAATAGGCATGGCCTTGTTGGAGGAAGTTTGTCACTGTGGGGGCCTTCAGATCAAGGTGTAGAACTTAGCTCCTCCAATGCCATGTCTGCCTGGAAGCTGCCATTCTCGAACCTTGATAATGGACTGAGGGGGCTGGAGAGATGGCTCAGCAGTTAAGAGCACCGACTGCTCTTCCAGAGGTCCTGAGTTCAATTCCCAGCAACCACATGGTGGCTCACAACCATCTGTGATGGATCTGATGCCCTCTTCTGGTGTGTCTGAAGACAGCTACAGTGTACTCATATATAATAAAATAAATATTTAAAAAAAGGGGACTGAACCTCTGAACCTGTAAGCCAGCCCCAATTAAATGCTGTCCTTATAAGAGTTGCCTTAGTCATGGTGTCTGTTCACAGCAGTGAAACCCTAAGACAGTATAATAATACATGGTACTATAAATGATTTTCCTGGGGTTTTCTATGTATTCAGTCTTTCTTATCTTCTCCTCTTTCTAAGATTTTTAAAAATGATATGTCTGTCTGCCTGTGGGTGTATACACAAAGAACAGAGTTCTGTGGAACCCAGTACAGGGGTTGGAGTTCCTACAAATGGTTAAGCTTCCTGATGTGGGTGCTGGGAACTGAGTTTGGGTCATCTGCAAGAACAGGCCACATCGTAATCACTGGGCCATCTCTAGCCCACAGCCTCCTTCTTCCTTTTTAACCACCTTAGCATTTGAGAGCCTGTGGCTCACAGGAGTGAACGTGGGCATCCCTGCCTTGCCTAGGTCTCAGGGGCAGCCACTCATGCTTTCCCTTATAAAGTGTGGCATCAGCCTCAGCCTGGCACTTGCCTTGTGCCAGGTGACATTTCTTCCCCATCCTGCTTGCTGAGGCCTTGGTTTCCCTACTGGGTGTCAAGAAGGTCCAGCCATGTGCCCTAGCATGCAGGCTAGGACCTGCCTGCAGAGGTGGCCTTGTGCTCTCTCAACAAACTCTGCTAGGCACTGGCCTGGGGTCCTCAGAGCAGCACGCTTTTCTGAGGAGTACTAGCCTCTAACTTTGCTTTGTGTGAAGGCTAGGCTTTGGTTTGGGACTACACGACACTGAACTCATAAAATGGGTTGGATAGTAATCTAATACATGTAAGTTTGAGGTTCTTTTTTGATAGCATTTACCAGGAACTTAACTACCAAGGCTGAAGTTTGGGAATGTTTTTTCTAGAAAGTGTGACTTCTCGAGGAGATGTAGGACTGTTTGTTCTTGTGCTTGTTTGAATCTTTGAAGATGTGCCCATGTGGTAGCCAGGTAGGAGCAGCGCATGGCTTCATTGAGTTGGAGCCTGGTCTATAGAGCAGGGTGAGTCTCAGAGTACCCCATGTGTGCAGAGTGTATAGGAATTCCTCTGCCACTTCTCTGTAAGTCTAGTCACTCCAAAGTAATCTGCTTTAAAAAGATTGCTTTCATAGTTAGGGCTGGGGTTGTAGCTCTGTGGTAGGGCATTTTATTGTTTATGTATTGAGCGCTTTATCTGCATGTACACCTTCGTGCATCAGATTCCATGTGGTTGCTGAGACTTGAACTCAGGACCTCTGGAAGAGCAGCCAGTGCTTTTAGCCACAAGCTATCTCTCCAGAGCCAATGAGCCATCTCTCTAGGTACTGGTAGAAATTAAAACAACAACAACAAAGAAACTTTGAGAGGGCTCAGTGGTTAAAAGTGTGACTGCTCGGTTGGGGATTTAGCTCAGTGGTAGAGCGCTTGCCTAGCAAGCGCAAGGCCCTGGGTTTGGTCTCCAGCTCCGAAAAAAAAAGGAAAAAAAAAAAAAAAAAACCACTAGGGTTCCATTCCCAGGACCCCCTGGAAGCTCAAACTGTCTGTAACACCAGTTCCAAGGGATCTGATAATCCACTTCTATATCCACAGATACTAGGTAGATATGTTCACATGTGCATGTATTGCACATACACGTAGGCAAAACACCCATATCCATAAAATAAAGTAATAAAGCATTCAAAAATGTAAAAAAACAAAAAAACCTTAGGGCCATCACGTTGCCTTAGGGTAGTGTGTGTCACCATGAAGTGGTGACACGGGGCCATGAGGCTAGGCTGGTTACTGGGCACATAAAGAAAGCCTTTAGGAGAAAGGAAGCCACCAACACAGCGTATGTGAGCAGCACTAGACTGCCAGACTGGATGTCTGTGTGTCTTAGGGTTTTATTGCTGTGAAGAGACACCATGGCCATGGCAACACTTATAAAGGAAGCATTTAACTGGAGCTGCTCATCAACCGGTATCGTCAAGGTGGGAAGCATAGCGGCCCACAGACATGGTGCTGGAGAAGAGAGTTCTACATCTGGACCAGCAGGCAGCATAAAGAGGGCCTCTGGGCCTCTGGGCCTCTGGGCCTGGCTTAAGCTTCTGAAACCTCAAAGCCCACCCAGCCCCAGCGGCACACTTCCTCCAACACAGCCACACCTAATATTGCTAACTCCCTATGGCCGGTTTCCATTCAAACCACCACAGTGTGTGAACATCTGGGGACATTGGTGTCACACAGCATCTAGATGTGGGTCCCATGGTTCTTAGAGGTAAAGCTGTCTGCAGGGCTGGGGCTACTGGGGGCATGGAAAGGTGCTGAGACCTATGGCACAAACCAGGAGGACTCAAAACTCCAAGCTGGACTTCTGCTGGCCACAGCAAGAACAATTGGAGGCTCAGACTCAGCACTGCCAAGAGCTTGTGCACTGACCAAGGAAGATGGGTACATGGATAATAAACTGGTGGTGTGTGGAGGAGCAGGATCCAGGGCAAGAGCAGGCAGAGAGGCCTTGCCCAGCAGCGTCCCTCCCTGTGGTGTACAGAGTGGCCCAGCCTACTGTGTGTGCTCAGCAGCTCAGCTCTCCCCTGGCCTCAGGGTTTTGTGTGTGTACCGTCATGGACGCATACCTTACATCCTAGCTGTCTTTCCTGCTGCAGGATGTGTGGTGGATGTTCAAGCTTTAACGCTGTCTGGCCTTTGTGAGGCAGGTCCCCACCCTGAAGCTGAAGGAGGGCACGTCACCTCATTAGAGCACAAGCCACTGAAGCTCAGAGGCCCCCATCACTCTCATCTCTCAGGAAATTAGAAGGATGGGAGCTGCCTGAGGAACAGAGGACGGAGACCACACAGACACTGCTTATTGTGTTCACAGTAGGACAGACGCCACGGTGCACCCCTGTGGGCCGGCCTGTCCTTGCCCAGCCTTTCCACTTTGAGGTGAAGAGACTGAGGCAACAGTTGCAAAGGTGGCTGTGTCTGGTGTGGGTGCCGTTACTCAGTGTTTCCCTGGTCAGTTGAATGGTTTCCAGCCACCCAAGAGCTCGCTCTTCAGGAACAATTTAGCAAACGGCTGCTTTCACTTAGAGAAATTCTCACTTGAGGTTTAGATTCCCTTTTAATAATCTCACCAAGCAGGTACTTCATATTCTCCTGGGAGGTTCACTCACCATTGCAAAGATTTAATTATCTGGACCTGTGTGCCCAGGCCCTGGCCTGAGTGCACACTGGCAGGCGGATACAGAAGCCCATGCACTGTGGGGTCCAACAGATCACTTCTCTGTTCAGCTCGTTTTCTCTGACATCGTTCTGGAGTTTGCCGTGTGCCAGGCTCCGCTCTCGCTCCAGTCTAAAGCTCATGTCTAACCAAGGGCCTTACTGGATCATTCTGAATGTTTTGTTAGGGCCATGGTACCTACCAGACTTGTCTTGGCCAGGACTTGCACTGTGTTTGACAGTGTTTTGAAATGGGCTCCATCCACATGTGCTGTCCTCAAGCCCAGCCAGCTGCTTCCTCTGCAAGCGTCATGCAGATTGCTCTCTGTGGGCATCACAGACCACGCTAAGCACCGGGAGCCTTCTGGGAAGAAGCTACTGTCAGAGAAGAAACTGGTAAGTCACTGCCTAGGGAGGATACCTTTAAGGCCCCAGCCCCACCCCAAGTGCCATTGCCTCTGTGTGTGTGTGTGTGTGTGTGTGTGTGTGTGTGTGTGTGTGTGTGTGTGTGTGTGTGTGTTTACTTGTGGAAGTCAGGGTAAAGGGTAGGATCCCTTGGAGTTACAGGCACCTGAAGTAGGTACTGTGATCCTAACTTGGGTTCCCTAGAATTGCAGAAGAACTCCTAACTGCTCCAGTGTCTCTAGTAGCATCTTTTGCATTCTGTGTCCTGCCATGGTGCACTACTGAGGGCTGCATGGAGCTCTTGAAGAGGTGACTGTGCCAAAGGCTTGCTGGCCTACAGAGCCCAGGAGGGGTCAAGGCCAGGGAAGGCTAAGGCCTGATTTGATTGATTGATTTGGAGTATTGGGAATGGAACCCAGGGCTTTTGCCTGAGTGCTGAAGTACTCCTTTTTTTGTTGTCGTTGTTTTGGGGGTTTTTTGTTTGTTTGTTTGTTTTGTTTGTTTGTTTTTTTGCCCCTGGAGCTGGGGACCGAACCCAGGGCCTTGCGCTTCCTAGGCAAGCGCTCTACCACTGAGCTAAATCCCTTGGGGTTCAGCTCTTAAGAGTACTTCAGGGGGTTGGGGATTTAGCTCAGTGGTAGAGCACTTGCCTAGCAAGCACAAGGCCCTGGGTTCAGTCCCCAGCTCCAAAAAAAAAAAAAAAAAAAGAGCTGAACCCTAGCCTTAAAACTGCATTCTGCTGTTTGGAGGCAGAAACTCGTGTGCCCTTATCCAGATGCCTTTAACTCCCTATGGAGCTGAAGGTGATCCTAATTCCTGATCCTCCTGTCTCCACCTCCTTAGTGGAAGGATTACAGACCTAGTCACCTTGTTCAGCTCTCCTAAGAGTATTTTTACCTACATTTACTGACTTATTTGCATTTAGCTGTTTTGAATATTCAAGTTCTGTTTTGACCCTGGGGACTGGGTATATCTTTAGTTTTAAGTTCTTTAAGGCCTATAATGAACAAGATGTCAGCTTGTTCATTTGTTTAATGCATTCAGGCGCCTGTGTGCATGCAGGTGCCTGTGTAATGTGTACGTGAAGGCCAGAAGACAAACTCTGTCATCCTTGGGAGCACTGTCTACTTCCTTTAATGGAGTCTCTCATCGGCCACCACAGCGGCTCCTTATATGGGCTCTGGGACCAAACCCATGAGGCTGCTACAGGATGTTTTACTTCTGTTTACAAGAACCTTTCATGGCTTGGCTTGGCTTGGCTTGGCTTGGCTTGGCTTGGTTTGGCTTGGCTTTGCTTTTCAAGACAGGGTTTCTCTGTGTAACAGCTTTGACTATCCTGGAGCTCAAATAAATCCTCCTGCCTCAGCCTCCAGAGTGCTGGGAATAAAAGTGTGTGCTGCCACTGCCACCCCACAGGCTGTCTCCTGATGAGCCTTGACTGAAGGACTTGCACATTAGGACTCACTTGGTGGACGAGCTTCAGTTGAGCAGCTGAGAAAAAAAACATGTTTCTTAAAGAAAAGAACTTTGGGAGCCTGATTGAGGAACACAGCATGGAGGCTCCCTGTGGGCGTCCCCTCCCAGCAGTTCATGCTGTATGGGATCCTTCCTGAGGGTTTCCGACCTGGTTTTTTCTCCAAGGTGGATTCTGGTTTTGTGGGTTCAGTGCAAACTTGCATTCTTTTTGAAGTAACAGCTTGTGGTTTTCCTCAGGGTGTGGCCAAGAAACCCTAGGATATTTGTTTTGGGGACTTTTTGTTTATTTTTGTGGTCTGAGGCATCAAATCCAGGACCTTACACGTGGTGACTTAATGCTGCACTGCTGAGCTCTACCCCAGCCTGGACACCTTTTTTCCCTTAAAAACAATTCAGTCCTGGGGACTGCAGTGATGCCTTGGTGATTAAGAGGACTTATTATTCTTGCAGAGGAATTGGGTTTGGTTCCCAACGCCTGCAGAGTAGCTCACGACTACCTGTAATTCAGTTCTAGGCGATCTGGCACACGTTTACACACATGTGGAACATATGCATATTCAGGCACATAGGTGTACGTATACACACACATAAAATAAGTATTCTATAGTCCAACGCCAGGGATGGAGGGGGCTCCAGCTGAAGAATGAGCTGCGTGCAGTGTATGAGTGTTCTGCCACACACGTACCTGTGTCCACAGAGGTCAGAAGAGGACTTCATTCAGATGTCCTGGGATAGAGTTACAGATGCTTGTGAGCCATGTGGGTGCTCAGAATAGAACCCAGGTCCTCTGCAACAATAGCAAGGGCTCTTAACTCTGAACCATCTTTCTAGCCCAGTTGGTTAACTCTTTTTCTTCACTGTGTTCTGCATTAATGGCCTAAAGAAAACCTTCCTGAGAAGGAAGGGCTGTGCCTACCTTCCTGCGTTTCACACATAAGCCCTCAGGTGGTGCCATGGAAAGTAGTCTCTCTGCATAGCTAAGCTCGGCGTGCCTCAATGGCCACCGTCTCCCACTGGCAGCTACAGTTTTCCTCTAGTAAAGACAGAGCTGGTGTTTTAGCAAGACAGTTCTGTCTGAAAGAAGCTAGAAGGACACTGTGTTCAGGGAACATTTCCTAAACAAGCTGTGCTCTCTAGAATTGCCCAGTTCTCTTTTGAAGTGTGCACACCATACCAGCCGCCCGCTGTGTGTACAGTGGTTCGCGTCAGCCCTCAGTGTGGGTGACCTGTAAGAGTGGGTCTTACCTGTGGCTTTTGGAGAGCACTGCAATCACATTAGCATGTTAGCCTCTAATGTCGGTAGAGAGGTACCTATCAAGTGGGTGGTAATGTGTATAAGTGTTTGCTTGCACATGTGTTTGTCTCCTGGAAGGGTTGCAGGGGTGCTAACATCCTCTGGTGCCTTTTACTCTCTGTAGAAAAGGCATTTCGTGGATCACCGGAGAGTGCTGTTCCGTGGAGGAAGTGGGGGCTCTGGCATGAGCTGCTTCCACAGTGAGCCCCGCAAGGAGTTCGGAGGCCCTGATGGTGGGGATGGAGGAAATGGTGGACACATCATCCTGAGAGGCATGTCCCCTGGGAGCAGCTGGGGAGGACAACCTACCTTCAGGGGCGGAGGTCCCGTGGCTTATGTTGTTTTGCATTTGCACTCAGACATGGTGTGTACGCAGCATCTTCATGAATTTTGTGCATGCTCAGCACCAGTGCACCAAGGCAAGAGACCTTGATTGCAGACACGGGTTGTTTCCCATCAGGAACCTCACAGCAGCCATGTCACAGGGTCAGAAAGTGCAGCAGGGCCTCGGCTGTACTGGGCACATGCTTGACATGAACATTCAGTGAGCTGGGGGCCAGCATCTTCACAGCATAATGAAGTTAGCTGCTTATTTTATGTGTACGAGTGCTATGCCTGAGTGTCTGTATGTTCCACATGTGTGCCCTGCAGAGGCCATCAGATCCCCTGGAAGCAGAATTATAGTCAGTTGTGAGCTGCCATTAGACGCTGGGAATGAACCTGCAGCCTCTGCATGAGCAGCCATGTTCCTAACCAGTAGCCCATCTCTTTAGCTCCCTAGGTGATTTTTGTTTGTTTGGTTGGTTTTTTGTTTGTTTGTTTTTTAATTTTTTTAAAAAAGATTTATTTATTGTATACAGTGTAGCTGTTTTCAGATACACCAAAGAAAGCAACAGTTCTCATTACAGATGGTTGTGAGCCACCATGTGGTTGCTGGGATTTGAACTCAGGACCTCTGGAAGAGCAGTCAGTGCTCTTAACCACTGAGCCATCTCTCCAGCCCTGTTTGTTTGTTTTTAATTGATAATAGTCATATGCACCTCATATTCTGATGCCTTCCTGTTGCAAGTTTGAGCAAATATCAAGCCAGCCAGGGCTACAAGACTGCATAGTGAGAGCTTGTCTCAAAGAAAGAAAAAAGAAAGCCCATGGCAATAGTGGTGGTTAGTGGAGCATGCCTTTAATCCCAGCACCCAGGAGAGGCAGGCAGAGGCAAGTAGATGTCTGTGAGTTCGAGGACAGCCAGAGCTAAACAGAGAAACTCTGTCTCGGGAAGAAAAAAAAGGTCATATTCTATTTCAGTTAGGATAATGAAGAGTGTGGGCGGCCAGCCGTACACCCAAGCCAGGGGAGGGGGAAGGGGAGGGTGACAGATGCAGGGCCACTGTTCTCTGCTCAGCAGCTGCATTGGCTGAGTCTTAACACAAAGGAACATGAGATTTTGCTCTCGCTCCAGTTGACCAGCAAGTCAAGTCCTTGTCCTCGGTCTTGTCCCAGTATCAGGGTTTCAGTGGAGAAGACGGTGGCAGTAAAAACTGCTTTGGACGCGGTGGTGCCACCCTCTACATCCAGGTAAGCTGAGGAGCTGGAGCAGGCTCAGTTCCCTTGGGTCCTAGTCACAGAGTCCATGGGTGACTAAAGCGCCTGGCTGGGAACAAAAGCAGCCAGTGCTGTGTTTTAGGAGTCTCATCCCCACACAAATGCCTTTGCACTGGTGTGGTACCATGTTGCTTCTGACCCAAGAGAGTCTAAAGGAGTGGCCCCCAAGAGGGAGCCAAGAACACACCTTCTGTGCCTAGGTGGGGGCAGCAACACCCAGGGTTCCACACTCCCATGCTGGTTCCCTGCTGCTTGGTTGTTTCACTTCAGAAAAGCCCCATACACAGATGGGTCTCTGGTACTGTGACAGGGCCTCACTGTGTGACCCAGGCTGTCCTTGAACTTGTAACCCCCCTGCCTCAGCTGCCTGAGTGCTAGAAGGCCAGTCTTACTATAACACAGTATGGGGCATCTGACTAGCCATAAAATCTCTTCAGGGCAGAGACATTTTGTTAGTTCTGGTGGCTGAAGAGAGCAGTTACCAGTGCCCCACCCCTCCTCTTCCTGGCTGTTATAGAACAGAACTTGATGACAGTGGTGGTGGTGGTGGTGCTTTTCAGGTCCCTGTGGGCACCTTGGTGAAAGAAGGAGATGAGATTGTGGCTGACCTCTCCCACCCGGGAGACGAGTATGTGGCAGCTCTCGGAGGTGCAGGAGGAAAAGGCAATCGTTTCTTTCTGGCCAATGACAACCGTGCCCCTGTAACTTGCACCCCTGGACAACCGGGTCAGGAGCGGGTCCTCTACTTGGAACTCAAGACAATGGCTCACGCTGGGATGGTACGCCCCTGTCTGTGCCACACCTTGAGGTAGTGGGGCCCTGAGGGCGGGCACACTGCCACCCAGGAGAGAATGGTGGCTTTCATTCATTCTCCCTGCCCCTGTGCTCCGTCTGTGCCAGCTGCTGGTGGCATTGACAGTGTCCTCCATGAGATCACAGGGCACTTTTACTTTGTTTCTAGGTTGGCTTCCCGAATGCTGGGAAATCCTCTCTCCTTCGAGCCATTTCAAATGCAAAACCTGCTGTAGCTTCCTACCCGTTCACCACCTTGAACCCTCACGTGGGGATTGTTCACTATGAAGGCCACCAACAGGTAGCAGGTAGTCTCCAAAACCCTGCCAGAGGATGGGTTTAAATGGCCCTTGATTCAGGAGAGCAATTATGTAACCCCTGCGTTTAGCTTCCCACTTAAAAAATGAGACATTGTTTTCCCTGATTGAAACAATTTTAATGAGTCTGTTCTCTGTCAAAGTCAACCCCTCCCCTCCCAGCCAAGAAATCTGATCTCTTCAGTTGGGAATTGTAATCTTGAGTTGGGAGCCTGAGGAGAGGACGGCCTCTTGCCTTCCTCTTTCTCTCCTGTGGAACTGGGCGGTATCAGTCATGCAGACAGCATGTGGTTTAAAAAGCCTTTCCTGTACCATTTTAAGAGGAAAACTTTTTTCCAGAAGATAATGTACCCATTAAAAATAGCAAGCCTGCTGGTAAGGTTATTTGTACAGCACTTTATATCTGCAGAGTGCACGATAGTGATTTGTATCCATAATCAAATTAGCCATAGAATGCAGGGAGCCATCTCCCTTTTTTGAAGCCTGAGAGACAGGAATGTGTTAAATCTTCCTCATTAGATTAATCCACCATGCCTGTCACCCAAATATTTCAGAGCACTTTGCAGACCTGAGAGCTGAGGTGCCTCAGTGTCTCTCGGCCTGCTGAGTCACCTGGGGGCGGATAAGTGGCTTCAATTCCCAGTGTTCCTTGAAAGTTGTAGAACATGAGATCTGGGCCAGAAAGGGTCTCCCTGAGGGGAGTCACCTGACGCCAAGGTTGAGCCCAGCACTGGGAGGCCGAGAACAGGACTCTGACCTGACATAACTCTTAAACCTCTTACAGTGGCAGACATCCCAGGAATCATCCGAGGCGCACACCAGAACAAGGGCCTGGGCCTCAGCTTCCTCAGGCATATCGAGCGTTGTCGCTTCTTCCTGTATGTGGTAGATCTTTCCTTGCCTGAGCCATGGACACAGGTTGACGATTTAAAATATGAACTAGAGAAGTATGAAGAAGGCCTGTCAGAGAGATCCCACGTGATCATTGCAAATAAGATTGATCTCCCGCAGGCCAGAGCCCACCTGCCTCAGCTCCAGGATCGCCTCGGACAGGAGGTCATAGCCCTGTCAGCACTGACTGGGGAGAACCTGGAGCAGCTGCTTCTACACCTGAAGGTGCTGCATGATGCCCACATAGAGGCCGAGCTGGAGCAGGGTCGCCAGCCTCTCAGGTGGTAGTGGGCACAGGGCTGTGTGCCCCAGGGCCAGTGTTGGACAGGGGTGGGCCAGCAGTCACAGGAAGCAAAAGCAACCTTTTTGTAAACTGCAAGCTGCTTTGAACTCCAGAGACTAAGTACTTGCTAATACATGAGTGTGTCAGTGTCTTGTTTTCCCACCTACTTGGGGCACCCTCCAAAATGCCCCCTGCCCTCTGTCCCAGGCTGATAGAGTGTTCTGTGCCACCTGTCCCTGAATTGGTGCTTGGTGTGCCTGTCACCCTTGCCGACTGGTTTGCTTGCTGGAGTTGACTCATTTGTGCTAATTAACACCTCATTAGGAGGAGGGCAGTGCTGCTGGCTGACAGTAGCAAACACTGCTGCCAGGCGGCCTGGGCACATGCAGCTGAGCAGCAGAGCCGTGGCTGGGCTTCTCACACAGGCCAGGACTTGTGGCCCAGTAGCCCTCGGTTTCCTTGTGTGGCTGGGTCTGCCCACAGTCCTGCAGCCTCTGTGCAGCTATCTGCTGCAGCCTCTGTGCAGCTATCTGCTGTGCCAGCATGTCAGGGAGGCAGGGTGCAGTGACCATATTCTGTTCTCCAGTGCCAGCTGACTGAGAACAGTGAGGGCCCAGCTCCTTCCCTGTTATTCCCAGAACACTGAGCTCTGTGGGGGCCGAACACCAAGGCAGCCTTGAGCTTCACGACTGAATGCACCCAATATCCGACCAGGCACGCAGCCTCTGGCTGTGCCTCAAGGATGCGCCAGCCGGTTGTCAACCAAAGGCAATGTGAACCTTAAATGCTGGCAGTGTTTCTGATACGTGGGCTCAGCTCAGCAGGATGTATGGAAGAACAGCCAGAGACCTGTCCCTGGAGGCAGAGACTGCCACCACTCTGCCCTGGCCAGAGGCTCAGCTCACAACTTACCTGAGCCTGTGAGTCAGCACCAGCCTCTTGCCAGGTAGAACCACTTTGCTCCTCCAGACTCTGCCCTATGGAGAGTGACCCCAGGTAGTACGGCTAGGGACCATATGTCCCAGAATATTCCCCAGGGAGGTTGATGCCTTAGTGTGGCCCCGGGGATCCTCAGAAGCACGATGAGAGGAAAATGAAAATGAGGCTCGTCTTTTGGGGAGACCCCTGCCCTAGAGTGAGGCTAGCCATGCTCTGGCACACAGGCAGGTCCCTCTGTGTTGGGTGGGGCTGCAGAAAGAGCAAGCCTGCCCTCAGCTTTCAGAAGCAATTCCGTTTTGATCTGCAGCTGGAACACGGGGTCCTTTTCCGGGAAGCTTTATTCTAATGTCTTATAATTTCAAAGGTCCTGGCGTTCTGGAGGCCAGGGCGGGTCTCATGTCTGTGGCTTTTCTCTTTCAGGCCACCAAAGGGTTTTGTAGTCAGGCCAGGCCTGAGAGCATTAATTATCCACCACTGGCTTTCATCTTTGTGGCCGCTGTGCTCTGGAGACCTCAGAATGCCTCCCTAGGACCTGGAGACCTGGGGTGGGCTGGCTCTTCAGAACTGCCTTATGTCCTGGGAACCACCAGTAGTCCTTGGCTGGGACTGGGTCACACAGGCCGCTGAGGTCCAGTTTTGCTGACACCAGGGCCATGCTGCAGAGTGTCATCATCCTGGGACCACCCCCGGAGGGGTGTTTCTGAAGCTGGCTTCCCTCCCAGCTGGTGTTTTTGGACAAAAAGAAAAGTTGATTTGGTCTCTCCACAAAGCCACATGGTCCTGTCATTGGTTCAGGGATGAGTGTTTGCTCACTTAAGGTCGAGTTACTGCTGCCTGCATGTGGTGCACACATGTAGGGGAAACACCTATACACAAAGTAAGAAGGAGAGGGGGCTGGAGTGAGTGGCAGCTCAGCCGGCAAGAGCGCTAGCTGCCCTTTGAGAGGCCCTGATTTCAAATCCCATCACCCACATGGCAACCCACAGCAGTCTGTAATTCCAGTGTCAGGGGATCCAATGCCCTCTTCTGGCCTCTAAGGATACTGCATGCATATGGTACACAATCCTACATGTGCAGGCAAAATACCCATCCACATAAAATTAAAAACAAAAAACTGCTACTACAGGACAGGATGTGGCAGGGTGCCAAAGTGCTCACTTGTCATATGCAAGGCTCTAGGTTCCATCCTCAGCACGGCAACACACTGGTAATGAGGAGTGGTGCACACTGGTAGTATTTGGAAGGTGGAAACAAGCAGATCAGAAGTTCAAAGGTCGCATTCTCAATTACAGATACAGTATGAAGCCAACCAGAGCTACATGAAGGTCTCTTTCAATTTTTGAAAGAAAAACAAAGGAGAAAGAGCAATCATGTATATAAGGTTCCAGGGTTGTGCAACCATCACACAGACCTGCTTTGACCACGGTTCTATCTCCAGAATGGAATTCTGAAATATCAGTCTCCCTCCCCTGGTTGCTTACACCCCAGCCTCATAAACATGATCACCATGTAAGTACACCATCTGCTCCTACAGACTTACATCCTCCGGACTCCATACAAGTAGAAGCCAATAATGGCCAGGTATCTGTGCAGCACCCTTTTTGTGGGGAGTGGGGTTGAAACAGTTTCCGTGTAGCCCTGAATGTCCTGGGATACACTCTGTAGACCAGGCTGACTTCAATCTCAAGCGACCCACCTGCTTGAGTGCTGGGACTAAAGGTGTGAGCCCCGACACCCAGCTGTGCAGCAGCATCTTGATAGATAGGAGCTTACTGTACCGTTCCTAAGATAGCTACTGCTGCCTTAAGTCGCACAAGGGCCAAAGGCAGCATGGGACTGAGATTGCCTCCAGGGCAGGGCCTGTGATTATAAGCTATTCCCCAGCAACCTCAGTGGATCTGAGCCCAGCAAGGCACCTAGCTGAGTGCATGTGGATGTGGGATGAATGAGGGTGACCCGGCCTGGGTTCCTCTTCCCTTGAAAGACAGTAGCAGCCCTGCCCTAAGCTGGATTCCATGCATCTCTACTGGTCATTTCCGAAGCTGTGTCTGCTCCCAGTGACCTTCTAGGACATTGCTGGCCTTCCACCACAGTAGCCCATCATCCGAACAGGGAGCAGTGGAAGAGACTCAGTGCCAAGGCAGCTAAGCTGTCTTGAGCACACATCTGCCCTGTGTTGTTCCCCAATCACTTCTGTTTCTGGATTCCTCCCATCTTCCAACATCTGTCCCCACTGACTGGCGACATCTCCCAG
The DNA here is from genome assembly GCF_011064425.1 of Rattus rattus. Classification (NCBI taxonomy): domain Eukaryota; kingdom Metazoa; phylum Chordata; class Mammalia; order Rodentia; family Muridae; genus Rattus; species Rattus rattus. The sequence continues at coordinate 157,173,012 of NC_046158.1, forward strand.
ACAGCACAGTCAGCCAGCTTCCTTCTGTTTCTGGGTGCTCTCTCTCCTGGCACATTTGCCTGTGGGGTCTAGCCTGCCCTTGCTGGGGCTCCACAATCTGCTTCCTGGTGACAGTCATCTAACAGTGACTGTGTATGGGCATCTGCTGCAGCTTGGCTACTCCCAGGCCTCTCTGGAGCTCAGGTCTGGGGATGGAGCCCAAGATTTGGGGTGCAGAGTTCCCCTAAGCTTCCCAGCTTTTGGCCTGCTCCCCACTCAGGAGGCCTGGCACACATTGATCCAGAGCTGTACTTTCATGTACTTGCTCCAGGAGTCGAGACTCCAGCTTTTTTAGGGTTTATCCTCACTGCTTCTACCAGGCCCTTCTTCCACTTGCCCTTCTCTGCACAGAGAGGTTCCCGTGCCCGATTTCTTTCCTGTTTTTGTTGAAGAAGACACTTGCCTTGTGCCCCAGGCAAACTAAAGGCTGGATGCTTCAGGCCTCCCAACCAGTTAGAACCTCAGCTTCCCTCCGTGGTGATTCGAGTCATGGGCCACAGCTGGATGGCAGGTGGCACAGAACTTTGGCTGCTGCTCCTGGTAAGTCTAGCTTGGCTCCCACCCTCCTTGTGTGGGTGCCTGTATCTACCCTGGCAACAAGAAGATACTGGCTGGGGGCTTCAGGGGCCTTTAGCTCACACTTTGCTATCTTGGTGCCACAGTGCCCAGCACATAGCCCATCCTGGGCTGCCTCTGATGGAGAAGCCTAGCAGTGGCAGAGACCCAAGAAGCAGGGTGGGGCAGAGACAAATTGTCTACACATAAAATGATACCAGAAATGTGGGATCCAGGTAGCACAGGACCTTGCTCTCTCAAGATACTGGAAAGGGTCTTTTCAGAGTTGGCTCCAACAGACCTTGGCTTATGCCTGCATTATACTAATCCCTGCTTCTGTTTTCATGGGAACATCTACCCACATGCTCCTCTATCCTACTCTCTCCCTGTTTTGTGGACAAGGTCTTACTATGTAGCATAGGCTAGCCCAAAATGCATAATCCTGCCTCAGTCTCCCAAGTATTCTAGATGTGGTATTCTAGATGTACTGGTATTCTAGATGTGGGGACCACATCTGACACTCTCTTTTTAAGGATAACCTCATCAGACTTAGGGCCCAGTCTGAATCCAGTTGTCCTCGAAATCCTAACTGAACATTGGAACTAGAGGAGCCCAGGTGGTGAAGGGCAGGCAGCAGGAGAGGTCCTCAGAGCCTATATGAGTGAAAAGCCACTTAGAGCCCCATGTTTGCCTAGTATTAGACACCAGTGAGGAAACCAGTATTCTCGAGAGCCAAGCACAGCAGAAACATACCTGCAGTCCCAGTGATTAGGAGGCTGAGGTAAGAAGATTAATCCTGGACTACATGCTGACCCCTGCCTAGAAATAAAACACGATCCCGAAGTGGACAGGGACAGCTGCACAGCATGAGTGCTCTTGACGCCACTGTGAGCAAACGGGGTTTTGTGTTGATACCGCACTACAGAGGGAGGTTAGCCAAGCGGAACACGCATGACCTGCACCTGCACAGAACGGGGTACATGTTAAACGAGGAAGCAGATTGATGTCAGTCTCCTAGCTTGACCCAGCAGCTGCTGGCCATTTGTCTGAGCCTCCACTAGGAACCAGGGAAAGGGCGCATGGACCTCTATATGTATCACGGTGGCATGTGGATCTGGAATGGATCTCAAACAGAACAGTTCAGTGAGGAGCTCTGGAAGAGGGCCCAGCTGCAGTGCTGTCACCGAGCCCTTAGCTATGCTTAGAGCTGTTTGCTGAGAGGGTGAGCCTGGGAGGGAGCCCAGGGGTAAAAGCTTCTTGCAATCAATTCCCTTCCCTGGCATCTGATGGGGTCCTCTACTAAGAGCCTGCCCTCAGGTTGGCACTCCTGGGTGAGGAGCCTCATGGGGACCATAGAGGAGCGGTTGGAGTTCACAGTGAATTGAGGGGTGTCTAGTTTATGGAACTGTAGAAAGTCTGTGGACTCCCCCCTCATCACTATTGTGTCTTTTATGATTTCAAGCAGTGGGGGACATTCAAAGTTATACTTGGTCCCTGTCTTCCTTTCTGTCTGCTTCCTGACTATAAATGACCCCCTTTGATGTCAGCCAAGGATAAGGTGAGAGAGAGACTGCACACTAAACTCCTAGAACTGAGACCTCTCTGTCCTTCCCTTGGGTGTTCTCTCATATTGACACAATGTAACTAATTTAAAAAAAAAAAAAAAAACAAAACAAAAACAAAACTGGAACCAGAGAAGTGAGGTCATTACCTTAACTAAACCTGCCCTGGAGCCTTCAAGCCTTCCGAGCAACTTTCTTGAGGAATAATTTACAAGATGTGTGCTAGAAAAGACCTAGATGCTGTAAGATGGGCTTATCTTGTTTCATTTTTTCAAGATGAGGTCTCAGTGGCTTTGTATCTCAACAAGCATCCTTCTCTTGCCTCTTCCTCCCAAGTGCTGCCCTTAGATGAGCCGTTGGGTCAGTAACCTCAGTTTTATCTGAGACAAGGTCTCACTAGATGGCCAGGAATTCACTATGTAGATAAAGCTGGCTTCAGACTTACAGAGATTCTTCTGTGTCTGTCTCATGAATGTGGATTAGATTATGGTTGTGCCGCAGTGTGCCCGGCTCTGAGTTCACCTCCCACTAGGCCTCCTGGTGAGAGTTCACTGGGGCAGAATGATGGTAGGAAGTGGGCAGAAAAGGCTGAACTGGTAATGTTTCAGGGAGAGATGAAGGCTACAGGGTCTGCACAAGGCATCATTCGTATGTGTCCCTGCTGTGCCCACAGACTTTATGTGAGGGTGAATTTAAAAATGAAGGGGTAGTTAATCAAGTCTCAACCCGAAAGGCAGCTCAGCCTTCGGGGTTGTGGCATGAGCATTGCTGGCTGCTTCTAGCCATGTTTACAGTGAGAATTTGGGGCTGGGGATGGTGACCTCAGCATTTGGGTGGCTGAGGCAGGAGGATTGTCATGGATTTGAGATAATCCTAAGCTCCAGAGGGAGACCCTGTCTAAAAGAGAAGAAAAACCTAAGACAACAAACATCCTACAAGAAGGCAATTGGGGAAGCCGCAAAGGTAGAACCCAAACTACTGAGGAAGCCCCAGGATTTGGGAGATGCCGGACATACGGACTGTCTGTCTGTCTGCTTGAAGAAAGGCACTGGCACTGTGTTGAGCCAGCCCAAGAGAGAGACCACGTAGGCTACAAACAGAGCCCAAGCAAAACTGCCCAAGTTTATTGTAGCTCATGTGAAGGCACCATGTGCCCCAGATGCCAGTGAAGCACTGGGAGTTAATGTTTTTTTAATGTTTGAGCTTCTGGGTTTAGGTCTTGTTTTATCCTCTCTTTGATTCCTTCCTTCTTTCTTTTTATCTTTTTTTTTTTTTTGAGACAGATAGCCCAGGCTGTCCTGAAACTCCCTATAGCCAAGGCTAGCCTCAAATCTTCCTTCTTCCTTTAGATTCCCAAGTGCTAGGATTATAGGCATAAGCCACACCTGGCTCCCCTTCCTCCATCTCAAGTGTAGTCAAAGATGACTCTGAATTTCTGCACCTCTGGCCTCTACCTCCCAAGTGGTGATTCAGGGGCCATCCCAAAGCAGAGTGACAAAGCAACATGAGGGAGGACCGGTTCTGTGGAGAGGAATGTGGCTCCTGAGCAGGACCTGTCAGGCTGGGCTCAAGAGGGATACAAGATGGTCCTGGGTAATAACAAACTGAGAAGTCACCACAGAAGGAGGCAGCTGCAGCCCAGCCTTTTACCAGCCGTGGGACGTTTTTGCCACCTAACCCCTCTTTCCCCCGCTTCGGCATCTGTAAAGCAAGAGTTACAGAAGCCACTGCATTTGAGAACTAGAGTTTAAGAAAGGGATGGACTGGGGGTTCTGTGCAATTGCCCAAAGCTGTCCTTGGTGTCATGCTCTAAGCGCAGTCCTTGAGCTGATACCATGGTCACTCTTCCCAGACAAGTACAGGGAACGTTCTGCTCAACCCTGTTTCTTCCCTAGCCTCTGTGCAGCCAAAGCCTTCTCCAGGGTCCCCACCTCAGCGTGTTATCATCCTAAGGCCTGGACTTCAGAACTGAGATGTCCTCTGTCCTCAACCCTGTCCTCATTGGACCCTAGGGAAGGAAGGGGCTCTTTGGTTCTGTGACTGAAGGACCTGCTAGGGCCACATAGCTAGAAAACAGCCGATCTCACCGTCCTGTCTCTCCTGTGCTTGCAGCACTGTGCAGGGACAGAGAGAAGCAGCAGGAAGGTGCCAGCTGTGGACCTTTCCCTGGCCAGTACCTACCCCCTGAAGCCTGCCTTCCTGCAGGGAGGTGAGACCCAGGCACTTAATGCCAGGTTAGCACAGCACTACCAATTGGCAGCAGGTGTGGGCACTGCCAACAGTGGAGCAATTGTGGTAATGACAGAAGGCCCACAGCGGCCCAAGTGCCATTTTCCGCCGGCGGGTGGGGTGGGGGTGGGGAGGAGCCCTGACACTCTCATTTAAATGATGCTGGCACCTGGCCGTCCCCAAGCCCAGCTGCGGAGCCTGCCGGGGAGCAAAGCTTAGGAATTCATGACACCCCTCCCCCACCTGGCTGTTCATGCAAACTGGCCTGGGACAGACACAGATGGTGTTCCCTTAAGGTGCCTGGGTTTTTACTCTCAACACAGACCAGTTGGGGAGGCTCGGACAAGTCTAGGTCTTCAAGTCACAGTGTTCTCTGAAGCACACTTTTGCCACTAGGGCAGCCTAGCCTCAAGTCCACGGTTCTGCTGGTCACAGTACTGACTTGGCAGCAGCTTAGGGAAGACAGGGACCGCTTTCCTGACTCCTTTTCTCAGCACAGTGGAGGGCATGCAGTGAGTGGCCAGCGGACTGCTGTTTTTCTTCTTTCTTTTTTTTGGTTGGGGAGTGGGTGGGATTCGAGACAGGGTTTCTGTGTGTAGTACTGGTCATCCTAAAACTCACTCTGTCGACAGGGCGGTCCTCTAACTCAGAAATTCACCTGCCTTCTGTTTCATGAGTGATGATATTAAAGGAATCGCCACACACTGTTTTGGTCTGGAGGGGGAACTCCGTTGTTGAGTGCTTGCTTGGTGTGCCTGAGACTCTGGGCTCCGCTCTTGCTTAGAATCCTATCGCTGGAAGGAAGGTAGAGGCGGGAACATGAGAAGTTCAGAGTCATCCTTGGCTACATAATAGATCTGAAGCCAGCCTGAGCTACGTAAAACCTCAACTCAAATTCTCCACAGCAAATGCTTTGTGTTAAGATCAACAGTACCAAACTGGGTGGTGATGGCACACACCTTTAATCTGAGCACTCAGGAGACGGATCTCTGAGTTCCAGGCCAGCCTGGTCTACAGAGTGAGGTCTAGGACAGCCAGGACTACACAGAGAAGCCCTGTCTCATGAAACAACAACAACAACAACAACAAAAAAACCAGTCAAAGAACAACAGAACTTGTCTCGGGCACCTTGCTTTCCTGCCCATTCGGGGGACCCCTCCCAGCCACCCTGTATGCAGGTGATAGGAGCTTGGATGCTGTTTTCCAGAAGGTCAGAGACCTGCAGAGGGACCAGCTCGGATATTGCTATCCGTGGTATGCAGAGTACAGTACTGCTCAGGAAAAGGAGATGGAGTGGAAGGGGCCTGGGCTCCACATCAGGCTTGGCTTCAAATGCTGGCCCCTTGCCTACCACCAGTGTATGATGTGGGGTGAGCCTGCAGAATGGAAATGTGAGACTATGCACAGTACCAGGGGGTTCGCTCTGAGGACATGGGGTGCTAACCTTGGCTCGAACCCAGCAAGAGCACTATTATTAACTCTTATTGACAGGTTCTGTACCCCCTGGAACCTATCCAGAAACTCTGGGATGGGACAGAGAACAGAGAAGATGACTCTCTTCTCCACGGTGCTCTGGAGGCCTTGCCAAAGAGACCCCAGCCAACCCCACTCACAGGCTTGACTCTGAATCATTTCTTCTTCTGTGGAGGAGGGGATTGGGTTTACCTGATGCCCCACCCCACCCCTGTAGCTTAGGTTCTTCCCTTAGGCTGTGGGGCATTCCCAGCTAGTATGTGTCAGGGCCTCTCCCCATGGGGCATCTTCAGACTCAATGCCAAGAGTTAAGAGATAACTGACTGACCCTGCAGCCAGGGTCAACACCTGAGGGAGGCCACTCCTCCGTGTGACCCTCAGCCTGGCCATAAACCTGACTTAGAATCCAAGTGGAAGTCTGTCCCTGTTGGTGGCCCCTGGCTTGTCCTTCTCCCAGGCCCAAGACAACCCTGATGGAGAACTGCTTATCACAGGGGTCCTTTTCCTGTCACCTCTGGCTCAGGGCCCACCTCTGTGCTGCTCTGCTGGCAACCCACCTCCCGGCACCAGTGCACAGTAGGTGCTCAGTAAACAACATCTGTGCCACTGAACCCCAGTACAGCTATGCCTCCTCCAGGCTGGGACTATGGGAGCGGCTGGCTGGAACTGCAGAAGGCCCCCTCCGCCTGTTTGTTTGCGGCAGACGCGGGGCCCAATAGACTCTTTCTTCTCTCTTCCTCCGTCCCCACACAGCGACTCCGGGAGCGGCAGTTTCCAGAGATTGAAGGCAAAATTGCTTGAAAGCCTGTGCTTTTATCCTCCAATTTGTAGCCATTTAGTAGGGCCGGGTGGAGGGGCAGCCTGGCCGCTGGCTATGCTGGAAGAGCCCGGTACTGGAGAGAGCAGTCCTTTGTCCTTTCCCAGATCACTCTGGGCTTTGGGGACAGATACCCACTGAGAAGGCAAGGCCTGGTGCAGGGTGAGGGAGCCAGTACCAGCCTGCTGGGGCAGCCACAAAACCTCCCAGCTCTCAGGGACAAGATGGGCAGGGGCGAGAGGATGGTGGGGGAGTGCTGAACAGAGGTGGCATCCACTCTCACCATTCCCGGCTGCTAGGAGAAGGCCCAGCTCAGGGCAGTGAGGCATTAGGAGCACTGACTGTGAAGGAAGACCCAGAATCCTCAGGTTCACTCCACAATCCAGTGACTGAGGAGGGGCCTGAGGGACTCGAGGGAGGAAAGTCCTGCTTGAGCCCAGAGGAAGCAGGACTCAAATCCAGGGAAGGACAGAAGTGGGGAGAGTCTCTGTCTTTTGGGGGTTGTCAAGTAGCTGGGAAAGACATGTGCTGGCACAGCTGCAGGGACTGCACATCTGGAGGAGGAAAGGCTGTGGGTTGCCTTCTCTGTGCAGCATGTGCGTGGTGTCCCTCACTGCAGTGAAGACCCCATGGTGCCTGGGTGTGGTGGCAACATCCCTCCCTGCTCAAGGGAGGAAAGGTGAAGTCTCTGAAGATCAAGGTCGTGGTAAGGTGACAGCCAGAGCCAGGCTGTTCTGTTCCAGGTGGCAAGGCTACCCATTAAGGCTGTCTGTCTGCTGAGGCTGGTAGCCAACCTTCCATTGGTCTTCTTCCTATACCATCCCCGACCTTCAACACAACCATTGCCAGACCTTGGCCTGTGCTGGTGACCCAGCATCTCTCAGCCCTCACAAGCTCAGCTGTAGTTCTCATAACTCCAGGGGCCCTTTGTGGCCCCACCAGCCCCTTCCTCGCCACTTTCCCAAGCTTCTCTCAAAGCATGAAGCATGGTTAAGGCCCTTCCTGGGGCTCATGTATTGGCAGCACATGGCTGGTTTCTCATGTGTAAGGTGAACCGTACAGTACCTGAAAGGGGATACAAGCTGGGCCTCCCCCTACAGGTCCTTGCGAGTCTTTTAACCGGGCACTGCTGGGAACAGTTCCATGTGGGAACTACACCCTGGCCTTTCTCCCATCTAGTCCCTCAGTTAGAATACCAAGGCCATACCCTCGACTCCACTGGACCTCCAATTAGAGCCCTGAACAATAGCTATACCCACAAAGTCCCCAAAAGTCAGCACCCGTAAAAAAATACACTTTATTGTGTTTTCACATTGGCAGAGGCAGCACACCAGGGCACAAGGGCAGCAGAGCATGCAGAAGCCTGAGGCGAGTATACAGGACGAGGCAAAGCATTCCTCCCAGGTGTCGCGGGCCTGCCTGCCCTCCTGCTGACTGTCCTATGAGCCTCAGGACCTTTAGGGCACAGTGAAGAGCCGCTCTACCCCACAACCACCCACCCCCAAATTCTGATTGTACAGACGGGGCAAGCAGGGCAGGGCCATCGTCCCAAGCCTGGGGGCAGGGCAGGCAGAAGCAGCTGGCGCGGCTCAGCCGGAAGCTGCAGCACTGAGGGAGGAGGGCGTGGGAGCCCACACCTGCCAATCCAGCCCCGAGCTCCTCGGCAATTTTGTCTCTCTTGATTAAACATCCAAGGAACATCAAGTTCACAGACGTGTTTTCTTCTCCTCCATCTTCCTGAAAACATCCAGAGTGGAAGGAGCAGAGAAGCTTCAAGTTTCCCGAGGCGCTCGACACTTTGTGGGGCAGAGTTGAAGGGAGAGTGGGGGATAAGGAGCCAGGCTCTGGGATTAAGCAAGAGACAGTGGCAGCAAAGGGCATCGTCCCCAGCTCTTCTGGGAGAGAGGAGGTGTTGCAAGTGTGTGGCGGGCGGGTGTTTGGCGGGTGTGAGCACATGCAGGGCGCACGCACGCATTGCCAGGACCGGAGCCGGGAGCACACACCGAGGTTTGCATTAGGGAGGACACCAACCACTAAGTATGCAAAAGGGGACATCACTGGCACTGCACTGTGGTGTGTGTGTGTGTGTGTGTGTGTGTGTAGGTGGAAGGCATGCCTGGGACTCCTGGATTGTCTCTTCTGTGGTGAAGGAGAATGTGGCGGCAGAGCTAACCAGCACACTCTAGCTCCACCAACTAGGGCTCTTGGCCCACCTGCCATGCTACCCCACTGCGGGGTTGATGATCTAAGAGGCCGCCATGGCATTTGGAGTGGAGCATGGACCAGGCCCCGCCCATGCTCGGGCTGCCCACTCAAACAAGTACAAGAGCCTGGCCTCAGAAGGGTGGGGCAGCTGCTCACTTCCAGCACTGCTCCAGGGAGCCGTGGGGCTGGACCTTGAGCTTCTGGGGGCAGAGGAGCTTGGTGAAGGCTCTGCGGAAGCTGTAGTGGCACAGTGGGTAGAGGACAGGGTTGACGGCCGAGTTGGCCCACAGAAGCCAGAAGGACGTCTCGTACCAGTAGTCGGGGATGCAGCGGCCATGGCAAGCAGCTCGGATGATCATTAGGAGCGTGTACGGCGCCCAGCAGAGCCCAAAGATGCTCACGATGATGGCCAGCGACTTGGCCACCTTCTTGTCCCGCGACAGCCGGAAGCGCTGGGTGATGCTCTGGGACACCATCTTCATGCGCTTCTCCAGGGATGCTGAAGATGCTGATGGCTTGGAGCCCCTTTTGAGTGAGCGTGGCCTCTCAGTGCCCCTTGAGGAGCTGCCAGAGCTGGAGGTGGGCGAGGCAGCAGCACCTCCACCACTGCCACCCCCGAGGGCAGCCTCCCCAGCCTCAACACCAGGGCCTGCCTCACCCACCCCATACCTGTGCAACGGCATAGCCTCGCCATGCCCTTTTGGCCAGCAGCCCCAGCAGCTGGGGGGAGCTGGAGGTGGCGAGGGCTGGGCATCTGGTGGGGGTTCTGGGCCAGCTTCACGGCCCCCATCAAGCCGAAGGCGGGTGCGCCTCTGGATGTTCAGGTAGATGCTGAGGTTGAAGAAGGTAACGCTGAGGAAGGGCGTGAAGAACTCGAGGGTGGAGGCCGTGATGAGAAAGTACCAGTTGTAGAAGAACTCAGCATAGCAGTGGCCCTCGGGGATGGAACTGCCACCAGACAGGTACTCCCAACTCAGGATGGCAGGCCCATACAGCAGGAAGGCCAGCACCCACACCAGTGCCATCTTCCGAACGGCCCGTCTCGTGTCCCCCTGCTGGGCCCTGTAGGAGACCTGCAGTGGGTTGTACAGATCAACAACAGGTCAGCAGCACTGGGCTGGAGGCTCAGAGAAGCCTCAGCTTCCAGGTCTGCCCAGGGTAAGGTGCCATATTCCTTCTCTCCCCTGCTTGTGTCCACTGCCTGCCTGATGCCCACGCACTCTTCCCAGAGCCTCGGAGCCTACCACGACCAGTCAGAATCCTGTCTCTTCACCATCCTCCACCAGCTCCATGGGGTCCCCCTGCCTTTGCTTGCACCACTGGCACTGGCCACACCCAGAGACCACACACAACTGTTTCTGATGTGAGGCTTCTTGCAAGGGCCAGAGAGCTGTCTTCAACGGTTTGCTGTGCTGAAAAGGAAGGGCTTTGTCCCGACTCTGCACCAGTATTTCCTTCCTCTCACTACTGGAGCTGAGAATACAGAAGGGAAACCTGCTGACCCATTGCTAGAGAGGCCCCCCCCCCCCGCACACACACACATGAGGGAATTAATGGCTAGAAAAGGTAGGGAGGTGGGGCTATCTAGTCTTTTCCAAGGAACAAACTAAGCTCCAAGTGCATCAAATAAGCAAGGGGCAGAGTGGCAGGAGGGGCCAAAAATCCTGCTGAGGGGCCTCAGAGGCACAGCTGAGACAAGTGTCCTTGACAGCCACCTTGGGAACCACAAGCTAACTACAGGTCTAGGGCACACCTGCCACATGCCAGCTTTGTACCGGGTGCCTCAGTCACAATAATAGCCCTGTGATTGTGTCACTGTCTTGCTGGTTCGCGGGGATGGTAGAAGGGACCTAGGGAAGCTCGAGAGGGCTCTGTGCTGGTGCTCTTTGCCACTGATCCTCAGGATACATTTGGACAAAGCCTGGAGTGAGTGAGCCACCGAGAAGAGTTGAAGAAGCGGCAGCTGAAGCCCCACTCCACGCCAGTGTCCGCTGACCCAGGGCTATCTTACAACAGCCATTTAAGGGAACTTGTGCAGCTAGGAGCTGTGGCTTCCTGGTGTTCTATGTGCACACCTTCATGTACACAAAAGTGGGAAGGATGAAGACCCTCCTTCAGTTCCAGGAACCCTGAACCTGCCCAGAATAGAGGTTGAACCCTTACACCTCTTCCTGCAGGAGTATGGAACTCCAAGCTGACCTCCTGTCTCATGCTAGCACTACTAGCTAGCAGTCAACAGTCACTGAAAAATGGCCCACATGTCAAAAGGGAGCAAACCCACCAGATATCTGCCTACGACCCAGGGGCAGCCATACCCTGTCCACTGCTCTCCAACACACAGAGTAAAACTCTAACGCCCACATCCCAGAACTCACAGCTCGAGTGACTGACAGGAATCGGTCATAGCTGATGAGTACGATGTTGAAGACCGAGGAGGCACACAGTAGGTAGTCTACCACCAGCCACAGCTTGCAGAGGCCCCGGCCGAAGGTCCAACGGCCGGTCAGCACATAGGGTACGTACAATGGGATGCAGAAGGCACCTATGGGAAAGCAGCTGTGGTGGGACCATGGCTCAGGATTCGGGATCAGACTGACCACATGGAGAGAGGGCAAAGCCTGGCCTTCATAGGGTAGCCACCTTTCTAGGATCAGTACTCTATCTCATTTATCCTCCTAGTCACCCTACAACCGGGCAGCTGCCAGCCTCCAGCCCACCAATGTCTTTCTGGACCTGGCGGCAGGAGGAAGGACCTCCATGCGGGGACTGCTGGGCACAGAACCTGGGCTTCTCCCAGCCCTACCAACCGCCAAAAGAGGGGAAAGGGATACATGTCCTCCCTGGCTTGACTGGCTCTGGAGCTGATCATCCAATCCCTACCCTTGCTGTTGGACAGCCTCCCTTCTCAGCTTAAAAACCGAGAAAGCTTTTCTCTTGGCTTAAAGGGTTCTTGGCTGCAGCCGCGCCAGCCGCTCTCACCGCCCAAACCGGCTTCCAGCGTCTGGTAGACGCAGCAGCTCGCAGCCCCAACAGGTGTCTGGCGCTCCGGCCCCCACCGCGCGCCCCGCCCCCCCTCCCCAGTTGGGAGCAGAGCTTGGACACGTGAGAACGAGCTCCTCGGAGCATTTCCCTCATCTCACCCCCGCCTTGCCCACGGTCCCCTTCCTCAGTACAGCTCCCCAAATCCCCTTTCCATGTCCCCTCCCCCCCAGCGTCCTCCCATCATCCTGAGTCCGGCGCCGCTGCCTTTGTTTGGTTCGGCGCAGGAGCCAGCGCTGCACCGGCGGTCGCTGCACCTTGCGCCTTGCTGAGCGCCCGCCGGCTGCGGCAGCCTCCCCGGGGACATCCCTACCCAGCCCCCGTCCTGCGGCCCAGGAGGCGAGGAACTTCGCCCGCGCCCACCATTCTAAGGTTTCTAGAGCTCCTCTCCCAAGGCCGAACCCCCGAGAAGCCACCCTAGGTCGAAGCGCTAAGCCCTATTGCCCAGCCCGGGCTCCGCGCCCCTGGACTCTGGCAGCGGACGGGGTCTGGGGGCTTTACCCACGAGGAAGTCGGAGATGGCGAGGTTGAGCAGAAAGAAGTTGTTCTGGGTGCGGAGGCTCGAATCCGCCACGAAGGCGAGCATGACCAGCGCGTTGCCCAGCACTGTGGCCACGATGAGCAGCGCCATGAGCGCAGCCAGGACAGCGGTCCAGGCAGCCGAGAAGCCGCGCGCCCCGCCTGCAGCCGCCGCCTCTCCGGCCAGAGTGCCCGACGCGTTCATCAGCCCGTCGGGCGGCGCGCGCTCCATGGCCCAGCAGGCTCACACGGCTGGGGGACACCGGGCAGGGCACGGGCGGAGAGCTGGGCGGCCGGGTGGGGCCCCCGCTCGTGAGCCTAATATTTGCCGGCTCTTCGCCCAGCCCGGTTTTCCGGGGGGCGCCCGGAGCATGGTCCGCGGGGCCGGAGCAAGAGCCGGGGCTGGAGTCTGGGAGGGCGATCCAGAGGGGGCTGGTGTCGGAATCTGAGCGGAGTGGGGCGGGCGGCGCGGCTGCTGCAGCGAGAGCAAAGCCGAGCTCCAGCCGCCCGCGGTGCGTCGGTGCACCCCTAGCTCAGCGCGCAACCGAGTGCGCCCCGCGATCTGCCCGCCGCCCCCCGCGCCCCGCGCAGAGCCCCCGCCATTGGCTGGCGCCCTCGCCCCGCCTCCGTCCCGCCTCCGCCCCGCCCGGCGCGGGCAGCACCACGGACAGCGCCGCGTGCCCGCCGGCCGACTAGAGCCCCTACCCGGGTGCGCACCGCGGCTGGCGGAGAGCCCGACTCGGGCAATAATCAGCTACAGGGTTGAGACCATGTCTAAGGTCGCACCTAGAAGCTGGTGTCTTGCCTATCCGTTTGCCCTCGTGCCCTCGCCCCTGGTGACCCTTACCCGACCCTTGTCCGTAGCTCCTAAGCTTGTGAGGACCTAGGACAGTGCCCGGGTGGGGTGAAGAATGGCTGCCTGCAGCTCTAGGGAACTTGCGCCCCAGGACTCCCTTTCGCATTTTGCTTTGTGCAAGTAGGTTTCTGGGGTAAAAGATGTCCAAAGAAGGATTGGGGAGGGGTCCCTGAAAGTGATGCCGGGAATAGGGGTTCTCTCCAGCCTTATATGCACAGAATCGTGGGTCTCAATCTCCACGTGGTTAGACAGAGCTCAAAACAGGGTCCAGGGTGACCTGCAAGGCACACACAGATGTGGAGTTACATAAGGGAAGAACGAGCCTGAGCGGACCCAGCCCAGAGCTGAGCACATTCACCCAGAACTCAGCAGCAGTGGGTGGAGGGGCGACCCACAAAGCAGCTTGGTTCAGGCCATGAGTGCTCCCTGAGATACCTCAGTGGGGTGGTCACTGCTGCAGGGGCCAGGTGAGGTCACTGAGTTCTAGGTGCAGCCAGGGTGGTGGCAGCTGCGTTAGTGCCTGTGGGAGGGGGAGGAGGAAAGCCGCCGGCCCCCCTCCTCTGACACAGATACTGGAGGTCAAGGACAGAGTCAGCAGCAAAGGCTCCCTGAAGACAGACAGACACACCTACGCTCTGACACACAGACATTCACAGTCACGGAAACAGTCACCCAGCATCATGCTGGGACCCACGAATAGTCAGACAGCAGACAGACAAGGAACAGTGCCCGAGGGAGAGGGAAGCAGTGACTGTCCTCTGTCACCAGCAGCACACATCAGTGGATACCTCAAAGTGGACAGAAATGTGGACTGTGTGGGTGTGGGGGGAGGGGGACCCCAGGCGTCACTCCAAGCACCCCATACTGACAGGCAGGGGCTGGTCACGTGAGGACCCGCCCCTCCCCCACCCCAAGTGGTTCTCTGAAAACTTTGGGCAGTGGGGACTGGCATTTCTCTGTTCCAGCCTTGGGGATGCTGGCAAAGAGGAGCCTCCACCCCATGCCCTCAGTCTCAGCCCCTCGAGGGCACCCCCCGAAGAATCTTCTATGGGGGAGGGGTGAATTCCAACATATCCTCTTCAGAAAACCTTTTCTGATCTGCTCTTACAAGCAAACCCTTAGGCTCTCCTCCACAGCACACGGACTTGTCCAGAAGCCGTGCTAGGTTCAGGCACTTAACTCCAGGGTGGCCACCGCACTGTGTGTGTCCTGGAACTGGACAGCAAGGTCCAACTGAGCTAGTGGGCACAATCAAGCTAGCCCTTTGAGTCTGCCTGTGGTCTGAAGTGCTTGGCAGGGCTCACTCTCCCAGCACTGTCCAGCACCTCCAAAATGCTTCTCTCCCAGCTGCTCTCTCTCATTCTTCCTGAGAAAGCGACATGTTGTTCGGAGCTCCCAGAGCCCTCAGGGAATGGGGTTGGGGGGGGATTTAAAGGGATCCTTAGATCTCATTAATGGCTGGAGCCTCAATGGTCCCATCTTGACACAGGATTGAGGGAAAGGGTCAATAAAAGTTTGTAAAAGTCCCTGTAAAGTCTCGGCCAGTCCTAGTCTAAACTGCCCTGGTATTGGTCATTACTCTGACCAGGTCTAGCAATGATGAGTGGAGGCTGTGACCCTATGAAGAGCTCAGGACTGTGTAACATGGAGGCCCACATGCTATGTCTCCCTTCCTTCCCCCAGACAGCCGCTCCTGGTGCTCTCTCACTATTCCAGCCACTGGGCGGACGCAAGTCAACCTCACTGCCCCACGGCTGTCTATGGTGCTGGTGTACTGTGTCATGGAATGCTCAAACATACATAAAACAAACATGCAAACCAGGCAGCATGCCCTTGTCCTACACGCCAGCTTCCTGCACTCTCGTAGGAATTCCGAAGCAGCCAAACTCCATAACGACACTCAGCTAGGGTCACTTCAGACTCTACCGCTGAAGGTTCGGCTGTGTGCTCTTGGAGGAAGCTACCCGAGCCTGGAAATCTCCCTCCACATATGCAGACCAGAAGAAGCAGGAAGGTTGAGTTAGCCCAGAGGTTTGATAAGGACAGCGGCTGGTGGTGATGAGTGCCCCCTCTAGGCCAGACTCACTGCTTGCAGGCATGACCTCATTAGGCCCCCCAGACACCCTATGTCAGTGTTTCTCAACCTAGGGGTTACGACCCCTCTTGGGGGAGGAGTCACATATCAGATATCCTGCATATCAGATGTTTACATTATGATTCGTTACAGTAGCAAAATTACACTTATGAAGTAGCAACAAGATAGTTTTATGGTTGGGGGTCACGGCAACATGATGGCATCATTAGGAAGGTTGAGAACCACTGCTCTATGTAGAGTCACTGGCATAGGGCCACACAGACCTAGAGTTCACCCTCTCAGGGGCCGTAGTCCTGGTTCAGCACTGAGACAGAGCTCCTGAGGCCAGCAGAAATACCAGTGTGGAAAGCATGCGGGCAGAGGGACTTGGCTGGCCAATTGGACCAAGGCAATGCATAAATAAGAAAGGTCATTATGAGGCAGCCTACCCTGGAGGATTTTCCCAAGAAGAGCTTTGTGTGGGAAAAGGGACACAAGGCCAGAGGTGATGACCACTGTCCTGGTGATCCAGGAGCTTTGGAGGGAAAGGCCTGTTGATGGAGATAGGGAACCCTGGCCCAGGATGATGTGGCGGCCATGCAGTATAAGCATGGCAATTTGTGTATCACACGTAGGCAGACGCCCACCAGAGTGTACCTTACAGACTGGCATGTTACCACAGTGCAGTGGCCACACTGGAGGCTCCTGTGGGCCCTAAGGCTGTGATCCCATATGCTAAACTCTTGTTTTTCTGAATGCCTGGCCATGGACCCATCCCAGAAACAAGCTCCAAGCCAATAGCCCTCATACCTGGTAATGAGCTAACTTTGTGGCCTCCTTCTCCTGGTTCAGGTCACCCTTGCTAAATCAGCCTATACCACCATGCAAGAGCTTGCAGAGTCCCCCACCCATGGGCACCGGTACTACATATGCAGCATCTAGCGGGGAGACCGGTTTCTGCAAAAGAGGCTAGGAGTGATCCCAGACCAGTTACCCACACCCCGAAGAGCAGCTGCATCCTAGGCTGCAGGGTCAGCCTCCTGTAGGCACAACAGGCTGGGGACAATGGCCTATAAAGGTACTTGCCTTCCTGTAGGATATATGGTATGGATCGGAGGCACTACTGTGGTACTGCACTTGCAGGGGACAGGCACAGTGTCTGGGAGCTGGAGTTGGTGACAAAACAATAGATAAAAAGCCACTCCTAAAATCCCTTCCATTGACCGACCCATCAGGGAATATGTTGTTCAGGGATCTTCTGGTATAGGAGTCCTCATCTCCGAAGCTCCTCAGGCCCAGGGACCAGCAGCTAAGGACATCAGGGAGTGGCTCTGGCCACCTGCCCAGGTCCTTTTCATAGGCCACTGTCTTCACCTCCAGCCCTGCCTTAGCTGGTGAGCCCCACTTCGACTGGGGCCAGATTCTGACTTTTAAAGGGATTCCCCAGTGATAAGAGGTCACTAGGTCACAAATGTAGAGAGGAGAGGAGAGGAAGGAAATAGAGGTTTGGGAGAGGGAATAGCGGCCAAAAAAAGGGTGGCCTAGTCTAACGCAGCCAGGCTGAAGCACAGAAAGGGGAGAGGCTTCTCATCTCATTCTGTGGACAGGATACTGATGTTTCCTTGGGGTGGGTGGGGAACTCCAAGAGGGTTCGAGAGGCATCTTAAAGGTCGTTGGCCACAGTGGGGTTAACTGGGCAGGTGGAGGGTAGATGCCCAGAGCCAGCTAGAGGCAGTTGTGTAATGAAGTCCAAGTGGGGACCTGAAGACTTTGGATGTCTTTCAAGCCTGGAATAAGCTGTGGGGGGGAAGGGGAAGAAAGGTGCAGCCTACCTCCAGAGTTCAGGGAGTGCAGTGTTTGCAGCCGTGAGCGGGGATCTGGGTGTTGGGTGTTACAAGACTGAGGTGCGGTCACACACAAAAGGATAGTTGGAACGCACACCTGGGGACCAGGGCCAGAGCAGCTCTGGGCTAAAGAAGCCAGTGCAGGTCACAGCCTCGGCTTGGCTAGCGCCATCCTCTGGCGCTGTCCCAAGTGGCTTTCTGCCTCTAGCTTTTTTCCTCATTGCCAGAAAAGACCTTTCTCCCTTGAACTAAGGGCGAGACCGGTGCTGCTGGCCGCGGAGCTCTCTGCCTGTGCTGTGTAGGAACACTGCTCACTAATGAGAAATAACGAGAGAACAGGAACCACCAAGGGCTGGTTGAAGGGCAATCGTCCGGCTTGTTGTGGGCAAGGCGCTTGCCAGGCCCTGGTCTCTAGCCGCTTCATTTCCTCAGTGGAACTGCTGTCTGCTGTCTCCTGCAGGAGCTTATTTGAATATGGGAATGCAGATTTTTCTTTTTTTGTTCCTTGTCGTCCCCCCCTTCCAACCCCCCATCCCGTGACATTCTGAGCCAGCTCCCGGTGCACCCTGATGAGCTCAGGACCCAAATGTGATTTAAAAAAAAAAAAAGGCATCTGAGGCCATGATTCAGAACAGACACAGGGGCTGGCCCTCTCCATGCCCCCTTTGGGGACCAGGTGTCAGGAAGGAAAAAGGAGATGGGAGATGGAGTTGCTGTTCAGTTGAACGTGGTGACAAAAGCCAACTGAAGAAGTCCTTCAAGAAAGACATGGCTGATGTTGCCTAGGGCTCAAAAGTCCAGGGAAGATGAGACGCTGGGTGCTCAAAGAACAACTTTCCTTTCCAGCCTGCTTCCCCCGTGTTTGCTTCCTTCTCAGACTGTCCCTGAGATCTCTCCCTGCGGCTCCCTGCAGTTCCTGTTCCCTTCTCCCTGTCTTAGAGTATGCCTCTGTGACAGCCATGGTGTGGGTGCACAATGGCCAGGGAAAGAACAGAGGAAGGGAGCGTTGGCAAACCCAGCTGCAGTCAGTCACCCTAGCATCTGCCCTCGGGATCACCATTCAACCAAGTACCCTGTGCCGGTGTCAGGAGCTCACACGCTGTCCCTCAGAGACAGGATCTCGACACAACAGGAACTGTAGTGGGGTTCTTGGGGGACAGCCGTGCCAAGTTTCCGAGAACCTGGGTCCACTCTGTCCATTGGGTAGAGTACGGAATAGGGTCATACAGAGAGTGTGACATCAGTCTCCTGATGTACCAGCGGACAGTGAGGCTGCTGGAGAGGCCGTGGTGGCAGGATGGTGGACTGTGTCTTGGAAGGCCACCTGTTCCCTGAGATGGGGCCACTGATGATGCTAGCTCTCATGGAGTCTGGGCAGGTGATGAGCATCTGTAGCCATTTGACCTCAGCTCTGGAACATGCAGACATCTTGTCCTTTGGGTGCTAAGTCCAAGGCAACCACAACAGGAAAGCCAGAGAGAAGTGGAGGCAGCCCTCTTCCAGAGACCCTTCAAGGCTCCCGGGCAGAGTGTGGGTTCCTGTGGGGCTCTACGATGGTATGGAGCCTAGTCCATGGCCAGAAGCCTCTACCCCTTTCCCCGGAGTGTTTGGTAGAGCCTCCCAGACTATGGCAACAGTATGCCAGTTCCCACCCTCCTTGTGCCAGTGCTCTTTTGGGGCCATTGGGCTATGGCTTGTTCTAGGCAGCTGTGAATGGTGAATGTCATGCAACGGAGGGGCACTGGCCAGCTCTCAGACTGCTTTGTCTCTAGAGATGGGGACAGGTGTTATGATGGAGGGCCTTGCTCTGGAGAGAGAGGAGGCGCAGCCCCTTGTGATCGTCTCAACTCTACCTGTCCTCACAGGGTCCTCTCCCAAAAGCCCAGATGGCACCCACACTAAACCCCTCCATGCCCTTGGCCTGGTTCCTGCTAGGTAGGTCTAAGTCGTTCCTCTATCTGGAGTCCTTGGGTGGTGAGAGGTTTGAGACAGGAGTTCCCTATATAGTTCTAGCTACCTGGAACTCATTCTGCAGACCCGATTGGTCTTAAACTGAGAGATCCACCTGTCTCTGCTTTCTCGGTGCTGGGATTAAAGGTGTGTACCATTATGTCCAGCCTCTGTCTGGACTCTTGATCTGTGGCTGACTGTGGCTGCTCACCTGCTGTCTGGGCTCCATACTCTGTACATCTGACTACCATCATAACCTTGTGTGGCCTGAATGTTACGTCACCTGATATCTCTGGGTTCCTGCCCTCTGTTTGACCATCTTCTGGACCCCACCGCAGTCACTCCACATATGACGGCACCATGACAAAGTGACTCTTGCCTCTGTCGTAGACCCCAGTCTAATGGTGCAAGACTAGATGGTCAAGTCGGGGGCTATCAATACCAGGCTACTCCATGTAGCCAACCGGTGCCTTCCATGTAGCACCTAAGATCATGGGAGGACCAGGCATCCCCTGTCCGTTCTTCCTCTGCTCTGGGTGTGGGAGAGTCTGCTGAACTGGCTCGCTGGCCTTGTCCTGGACTCTAACCTGGGCCAAAGAGCACTCCACCCCACTGGAGCATGGATGCTAGTGGGGGCAGGTGCTTATCTCTTCCCACACCCCATAGGAAATCCCCTCCCAGTCACATACCTTCAGGGTCAGCCCATCAGCACCCCAGAGGGTGCCCTCAGGCTTTTTCCAGGGTTCCCCATTGTGCCCTGTGATTAGAGTGGTGGCCGTACTTCTGTGAATATGCCCAGCCCCCAACATCCACCCCAGAGTTATGTGGACTCCCCCACTTCTCTTAGAGCCTTGAGACCTCTCCACAGCCCTCAGTCACACAATAAAACAACAACAACAAGAAAGGAAGAAAGGAAGAAAGAAAAGAAAGAAAAGAAAAGAAAGAGAAAAAGAAAGAAAGAAAGAAAGAAAGGGAAGAAGGAAGAAAGAAAAGAAGTTGAGTGAACGTCGGCTTAGGGCTGCTTGGAAGACCCAGCCCTCATGGAAGACCCAGCCCTCTGTAAGGTGGCTCTGTTTACTCGTGATGTCCCCTGGGAATCCAGGCAGCTCCTCAGGGGGAAGATAAAGATGAGACAAACTGCACAGGGTAGGGCTGTGAATGCAATCAATGCAGGCGAGTCCTTGGACCCTAGAGAGGGAAAGGATGGGGCCTCAGAAGCTCCCGAGGGGGTCGGGGGAGAACGTGTGTCTGGGTGTGGAAGCTGACCAGAGCTGTAGAAACAGGAACATGTGCTATTTCCACAGAGCCCTAGGAAGAAGGCTGGGTGGGTGTCTGAGATCCTTGTTGATACCTGCATCCCACACACACAATCGTCTATTTACCTGACAGGCTCACAGCCCACAGAGCCAGAACACAACAGGAGAACATAAGAGGATTCCTCTAAGGCCCCAGACTTGTCAGAGACAGCAGGGCTGAGGTGCTGGTGGTGGGCTTCAGAGTGGGGACACCTAGGAGGGCTTGCACCGGGTGCTGACAGGTGAAGCTGTAGTTCCACAGAACTCAGCCGGGTGGAGCTAGCGCTTACCTGTTCCGGCTGGGACACGGGTGTGGGTCACGTGGCAGTGCAGAACCTGAGAACTGAGGAGGCTAGACTCTGTCTTTTGGTTGGTTGGTTGGTTGGTTGGAGACAGGGTCTCTCTGTGTAGACCAGGCTGGCTTTTAACTCACAGAGATCCACCTGCCTCTACCTCCCTAAGTGCCAAGACTAAAGGTGTGCCTTACCATTCCTGACATTTTGAAGGAGGATCCCGGCCGAGCGTGCCCAGTGGAGAAAGTTAGCCATTTCATTCACCTTGTAAGAGTGGCTGGTTTTAGGAGCCTAACTGCTACCTGTGTCCCCTTGGTTCTGCTCTCCTGGTGAACCTCTCCCTCGAGTGTGGCACCTTTAGGCCCGTATCTCAATTCACAGTCCAAGGGTAGGTAGTGGGCTCTGTATTCAAACCCTGTTTCTGGCTGTCAAGCGTTTCTGTCTGAGGTCAGCCTGCTGGTGGGGAGGAGTGAAGGTAGCTCCTAGATGGATCCTGTGCAGATGACCAGGTGCCCTCTGAAGGGGTTTCACACACCTTCCAAGCCCCAGGAAAATGAAGGAGCACGGGCAGATGGCAGGTGAAAACCCGTGTGACCTCTGGGCTCTGTCCTACCTGGTTGTGTGGGTTCTACCTGCACCATCTCCTACTGCCAAGGGCTCAGAAGGCCAAGCTGCTCTTGAGGCAAGGGTACTGGGGAAGCCCTGGGCTAACTCTATCTTCCAGGGATGTTCCAGGTCTTCCCCACTGACCTGGGCTACTACCAGAAAGAAGGGCCCTTAGAGCCATGACTAAGGATGTCTTGGGTTTCCTGACCTCTCCCAGCCCTGGCGAAGAGCCCAGCACGAGGCTCTTTATCATCCCCTCCATCTCTTCCCCAAACAACCCCAGCCTGATGGCCTGGCCCATCCCCATATCTGGAGTGGATAAGTCACTGAGCTGGTTGAGGCATGAGCTGTCTGCCCAGCCTGCTCCTTCTATAGGGTGGCTGTAGAGTTTGCTAAACCTGCTATGGGAAGAAGACGTGGCCTAAGATTTTTAAGACGTCAATATCAATGCAGTAAATCCAGCTTGCGTCTCACACACCGGCATAGGTTTGTGCCCAGCGAGAGTATAACATGGTGAGAGACCGCCTCATCCTCTCCACCACAGGTCAGGGGCCAGGCAGGGCTCCTGACCTCTGTGGTACCCCAGCCTGGCACACAGGCAGTGGACACTAGGTCCTTGGCTGTGTCTTTCTCGACCACCTCCCACAAGGTGCGGTAAGGGTGCATACCCCCCAGAAGGACTCCTTTCCCCTATGTCCTTAGCTCCACCTTATGGAGGAAGTGTGCTGGTGCCAAGAAGGGGTGGGGGTGGGGGTGGCCTTGGCTAGCCTTCTCCACTGGCCTGGGACACTACCAGAAGGAAGAAACCTCCATTCTTTGTCCTGAACCTCATCTCTGCTATCCCTCCCAGCTCCCCAGGCATGTTTAACCTGCCCCTCCCATCCGGTGTGCAGCTTCCCTGGCACCGAGGCCCAGCCAGCGGCTCCGGCCAACGCATTTGGCTCTCACCAAGCTAAATCTAACCCAGCCCAGCTGTCGTTCCTCCAGTTCTCCCCCGCCCTGCCAGTTCCCTGCACGAGGATGTGCGTATATCCTTGCCACCCAACGTGGGCCCCTGGGAATGGTGGATCGGGGCCAGGATCCGGGACCTCTTTTTGTTCAGGTGTACCCTGCATCTGGGCTCCACTCATGCTGGGCCCCAAGGTCCAGGCCAGGGTCAGTGTGTGGCAGGTGCTCGGGGGTTACTGGGAGGAAAGAAAGACAGGATCCATATTGTATCGGTTCGGGTACAGCCAGGAAGAAGGAACTAAAGTTCCCTGGGCCAGTTTCTTGCTGGGCATGGAGTTGCCCTAAAGACTATGAGATGGAGTCCAGCTGCCAACCAGCCCACGCTGCCCTTGGCTCCATAAGGGTTATTGTGGAGTTCCATTGTTATGGGCTGAGGTGTGCGTGCGTGCGTGGGTGCGTGCCTGCGTGCATGCCTGCGTGTGAAGTCCCAGCCCCTGGGGCCTGGGTGGGTAGGCCTATCAGACAATCAACCACTGTAACAATCCCTCCTGAGTCTGTTTTATTTAGGCCAGTGATGCCCTCAGCTAGAATGCTTCAGCCTGGTCAAAGTAGCAGGGGATCGTGTCCTGGCCAGTGAGATGTGAGCGGAGAAGTGGATGCTGGGAAAAGAGAGAGAGAGAGAGAGAGACCCACTTTCCACCAGCCAGGGCACAGCTGGGAAAAGGGACACACTGGTTCATTGGCCGGGCATTCATCTTGGGGACAGGGGCAGCATTGCCATCCCTCCTCCCTCCTTTTGTCCTTCCTTTCTGGTTAGAGATGTATGTGGTGGCTAGAGAGAGCACCAGCCACTGTTTTTGTGCCATGATGTGACATGAGACTGGAAGGAACCCTAGCTGAGTGATACAGCAAGGCAGGAGCCAGACAGGGCTGCTTGGGCTCCTGTCACATGGGAGACAAGCACACTTCTATTTTGCTGAAGCCTTTGTTATTCTGGGCTTCCTCAGAAACAGAGTGCTTGCTAACCAATCCTGAAGGGCAGGCAGCCAAGTCGGCTCAAATGTTTCCTTCAGCAAGGCAGGATGCCATTCTAGTGTCCTGTCAGAAAATCTCAGCGTCCGTAACGTGCTAGGTCCACACACTCTGGTCAGCCTTGTGGGGGAGGAAGAAGCGTGCTGGCTTTGACCGGCTTTTCACACATCCCTCTGATCTCAGGAAGCAGTAGATAGCTGAGCAGCGAGGCCTCCTGACTTCAGGTAGGCAGGGTTCCTTGTGATCACTCATCTTGAGTAGCTGGGCATTTACCTGACCCAATCCACTCTAGGGCACTCAGCCTACAGCTGGGCACACGGCACTAGGAATTGAGAAATGGCCCAGTAACTTCCTTGGTGCTTGGAAGGGAATCTGTAGGGCCTCCTTTCCCACCTCCTCTGGATCCTCACTCCTTGACCTCTGCAGGGCCTGTCACCTGTCACTGGGTAGGTGGATAGGGTAGCTTTCCTGAAGAGGAAGGACTGCTGGGGTTGGCCTGGGACGACTTGGACCTTGCTGTCGAATGGAGAGAACTTTTGGGGTGAAAAGTTTATTGGGGAATGCCGCGTTTCCTGCTTCCTCTTGGCAGAGTTTAATGGGTGCAGCTTGTTCGTGTCCCAAAGCCACAGGGGGAAGAAGAATAAGAAAAAGCCCTTTTCTGCTGCTATTGATAACTTGTCTCTTCACGAGGCGGGTTCAACCTAAAAATACCCACCCTCCCCGACAGGGAAGCCAGCGTCGTCACGTTGCAGAGGAGACTTGAAAGTTGGCTGGGAAGAATCAGCCGAGCCACGTGAGCTGGTCCAGGCCTCTGTGGCCAGGCTGCCCACTGGCAGCCTACTTCCTGTCCCCACGGAAGATTCCATGGCATGGCTGAGAAGGGAGCTGGAAGTGTGCTCTGCCAGGGGCCTGGGGATGTGGGGAGGAGATGGCCTCGGGCTGGCTTCAGCAGCAGGGGCCAGGTGGGGCCACATGCAAGGCACCCCAGTTCCTGGATGCCGTGCCCTGGCCCAGCTGGCCTACAAACTGGCTGAGATGAAGAGATAGCACTCTGGCAAAGAGGTAAGAGTGAAGTGGGTGAAGGGCAGAGGGTGGGTGGCTGGCAGCCTGGCCCTGGGCGAGCTGCTGCTACTCTTAAGCCTTAGTTTCCCTTCTGGAATGGGGAACGATAACCTCTGCTATGTGTCCTTCAGGGGTGAGGATGGGGAACAGGATGGTGGGGTCTGTGTTGCTATCTGGCTGTGACCACCCACAGCACCAGCTGTGGTCAAGGGAGGCCTTGCGTGGGCCTTGCGAGACACAGGCAGATGGCCTGCCCATGGGGAAGGGGTAGTAAAGACAGACAGAAGGATTCTGTCAGGGAGCCTCTGCCCTCCATTCTAAGCCCTCAGAGTTGGCTTGGTCCCCAGGATTTATCCTGTGATCCCCCACCTCCATTCAGTACTTGGGACTGGATGTATCTTTTACTTACACCATGTGGGGTGGGGCAGCACCTTCATGGCGTCCCATTGTGTCCCAGGAGCTGAGCAGGAAGGAACACACTCTCCAAACAGTCATTTGGCACTTCTCAGATGCTGAGAGCACTCAAAGCTGAAGCTACTCTGGGGTCCTGT
The DNA here is from genome assembly GCF_011064425.1 of Rattus rattus. Classification (NCBI taxonomy): domain Eukaryota; kingdom Metazoa; phylum Chordata; class Mammalia; order Rodentia; family Muridae; genus Rattus; species Rattus rattus. The sequence goes on from NC_046158.1 coordinate 157,197,961, forward strand.
GATGTGGAATCTGATCTTGTGACCCTCAGCCATAACCCCTTCGGGAAGCTCAGGACAGATCCTGGTCTGGGGTCTGGGCATGGCCAGACTGTTGACCCATCAGACCTCTCTGTGCCTTGTCCCCAGGAGGCATTAACTGGGTTGAGTTCCATGTCTGACATCTGTAATGTGGGAGCAATGACGCACATCTCCCTGGTCGGCTGCTGAAATGGGGGAACCGGAAGGGACATCATGGAACACGTGGGGGTCATTTCAACTATCACTATCTGTCATGGCAAGATGCAGAACCAACTCTGCCTCTTTCTACACCCTACTAGTCCGTCCTAGAGAACACTGCCCCTCGGTGAAGATGGAGGAAGCCCCCTCCCCTACTGATGGAGATGCTGAGCCACCCAGTCCTGCACCTGAGAAAGTCCTGCCACCTGCTGAAAGACATGGCAGCCCCTAAAAGGGGCAGAGAGCCAGGCGTGGTGCTGGGCATCTGTCAGCTCAGCACTGAGAGGTAAAAGCAGGAGGTGAGGAACTCAAGGCTATCCTCATCCCCATGACAGAGCTGGAAGACAGGAGGTTGGAATGCCACCCCAGCCCCAGGGACCACCCTAGGTTAGCCCACCTACTCCACTCAGCTTGGGTGGTTATCCTGCCCAGATGGCAGGGCTCTGTAGCTCAAAGTAAAAAAAAAAAAAAAACAGGTAGTAAGCTGTGTCCTTCTGAGGCTTGTCCCTTGCATAGGGGCTGATCTTGGAGATTTAGGTGAGGATGTGGGTGGTGGTGGGTTTGAGGGACTCTGAGCTGGTCTTGGCCAGGTCCCCAGAAAAACTGCTGAACCTGGTCAACCTGACTATCTCCGTGGCAACCGGCTAGCCGTCCTTGTCCTGGCTGGGGGGCCAGCTGCCGCACCCTTCCATCAGCCCTCAGCGGACTGGAGTTGCTTTCTTCAGAGGTAACCATGGCAACGCCTTTGTTTCGGAAGCCTGGCCCGCCTCCCTCTGTCTCTCTCTTTAGGAGCAGAGCATGCAGGGGGCTCTTTTCCAGTCCCAGCACGTCTCCCCTGCGCCATTGAGAAGGGGCCACCAGAAAGCCAGGCTGTCCCCGGGGTGGGAGCCAGAGAGGCAGACAGGGTCTGCTGGGCCACAGAAGCTCATGCACTCACTCCATGTTTGCAGAGGTCATGAGCATCTGCAGAGTGGGCCACAGAGGCAGCCGGGGGAACCTGTGTGTGAGCACCACCTTACTGGAGGAAGTAGTGTGGCCTTGGGGGCAGAATCCTTCATTATGTGCTGAAGGGTCATGGGTCATACGTTACCGATTTCAGAGATTCAGAACCCCTTTGCCAAAACCTCAGACTGGCTCAGCAAAAAACCCCAAGTAGTTACTCAAGTAACTGGAAAGCCTAGGACAGATGTCAGGTGCAGCTGGCTTTGAGTGGCCTGGGGGTCTTGCTTCCTCCTTGGTTTTCTGCCCTCAAAGGACCAGACACCTACAGTCCTCTCACTTCACTTGCTTCTGGGTAGGTTTGTAAAAGACAGGAGACATCTGACTTGCTTCCCTCTGGTTTGACATTGGGCTGAATCTCCTGTCTAGGACTGAACCACATGCCCCATACTTTTGAAATTCCTGTGTCCTGCAAAGTCTAATGCAAGTCAAGTAGCCATCTTGGTTCATGTCACTCAGCCTGTTTCAAACCAGACCCTCATTCAAATGTGATGAGGAGGCTGGGGAGCCCTGGCTACAGAGTAAACTGAGTGTTCAGAAAGGTCAATTAGCTTTCCTAAGGCCAAACAAGCTGCAGGGGTGTCGTGTCCCCAGCGATCCCCAGTTTAACCAGGAGCCACTGCAGACCACAGGGCGCCTAAGGGTGTTAAACAGGTTGAACCGGCCAGGGAGGCAACTGGAGGGGTAAACTAGCCCCAGGGTATATTAAAGCCAAGATTGGCGCGCAAAGGCCGGCGGCGACATTTGCCTTTTGTCCAAACCCCAGCAATCGTAAGAAGCGTCTGCAGGGTCCGGAGCCGAAGGACAGGTCTAGCCCAGCGCCAGCCTGGGATCGTCTACGCCCAGCCACCTGACTCACTGTTTGTAAACTAGCCTCTCCCAAGGTCACTCCCCTTCCTCCTGCCTCCCCTTCCTTCTAGCTATAGTATCTGCATAAACCCACCTTTTCCAAGCGGTGATTGGCTGGGTGCGCCGCCACTCCCCCGTGTGAGCCAGACTCTGATAGGGTGGAGGAAGAAGCTGTGCGGAGAACGTGATCCGCATGGCCCCGCCCCCGGCGCGGCCTGCGGGCCGAGCGCTGATTGGCGAGGCGGCGGCTGACGGACGGCGCGGGGCGCGGCGAGCGGCGCGGCGGGCTGTGGGTCGGAGAGGCGCGGGCCGCACTTCCGCTTGGGTGTCAGAGGGTTGCTGGCCGCAGGCGGGGGCGGGGCGGCCGTGGGGGTCGGTGGCGCCGCGGGGACCGCGTTCCGGTGAGTGGGCTGTGGCGGTGTGGGCGCGCGGGGACGGGTCTCGGGAAGGCCCGTGTGACACCTAGGCCGCGGCAGGGCCCGGGCTGGAGAGTCGTGGCGCTAGGCCGCCGGGAGTGTGGACGGCCGCGGGAGGGACTGGGCGCCTTGGGGCTCGAACGAGGTCCGCGGTCGCGCGCGAGGGACTCCGGCGTTCTCGCCTCGCTGGGCGAGCCGCGCATCCCTTCGGGGCGCGCGCGGAACTTGGTGCCCGCGTGGCCTCAGGTCCGAGGGCCTGTGTCTCCACAGCGGAGTCGGAGCGCGCCTTCTGATCGCTCGCGCCGGCGAGGCAACCAGGGAGGTCTGCGCTTAGTGCAGCCGGTGGGCCCCGGGGGGACGCGAGGGCGGTGGCACGCAGTCCCCCTTGCTCCTCCGAGAAGCTACGGCCGAGTGGGGCACCTCTTGAGAGTTGGACAAGCTTTTGGGTTATGCTCTTTTGGATTGGCCTTTGCACATCTGGTTCAGTGGTTCTGTGGGTCTCCGCACACACCTGGGGGACTAGGCTCCATATCGTCAGAGATGTTGAAGGGACAACTCCTGAATGGGTTCCTCAGGGATGGGGAACTGCTGACCGCTCCTGCGGAGAGCCTGATCCTTGCTGTCACCCATCCTCTCTCCCACCTTCATTTCTTGTTTGTGGCTTGTGGCATCTGCTATTTCAGTAAAAGAAACATATAAGGTCAGTTGTCTGCAGTGGGCTCTTACAAGCAACAGGTGCTCCAAAGTGTTAGTTCACTGCCGTTGAGTGAGTAAGGGGACATTTGAGTGGACATATTGTCTGTCGCCTCCCAGTGCCTCTGATGGTGCCATCTAAAGGGTGACAATGAGGAAATGGGTGGCTGCATGTCCTCCATAGAATCTACCTTCCTGTTTGCCCCAGGTACAGTCAGTCTGTCAATAACAACTCTTATCTCAGGGGATGATAATTTTGAGCAATTATTTGTTCTAGATCATTAGAAGCACGTACAGCAGTTAGCACTAACATTATCCTTATTCCTGAGGAATACAGAGCTCAAGGAACTTCAGATCACATAATAGTAAATTAAGTAGCAAAGGTGCTCTCTCTCTCTCTCTCTCTCTCTCTCTCTCTCTCTCTCTTTCGGGATGGATATTGCCTTATGCATGTCAAGACAAGTGAGTAGCCTCTGCACTATATCCCCCAGCTTTAGTTTTCTCTCTCTCTCTCTTTTTTTTTTTTTTTTTCGGAGCTGAGGACCGAACCCAGGGCCTTGCGCTTGGTAGGCAAGCGCTCTACCACTGAGCTAAATCCCCAGCCCCCCAGCTTTATTTTTTATATTATAATATAATTACATCATTTCCCCCCTCTAAGTCCCCTAGTAAGTACTCCCTTTGCTCTCTTCCATGGCCTCTACTTCTTGGATTGTTTTTGTGTGTGTGTGTGTGTGTGTGTGTGTGTGTGTGAGAGAGAGAGAGAGAGAGAGAGAGAGAGAGAGAGAGAGAGATGTATCCTTAAATACATAAAATACAACCTGCTCAGTTTGGGTAATGTTACTTGTATGCATTATGTTTCCAGGGCCGATCATTTGGTATTGGGCACCAGTTGGTGTGTTCTTTACATTTATTTTGTTACTTTTGAGGAGGATCTAATGTAACTGGGGTGGGCTCAAATGTAGTTGAGCATGACCTTGAACTTCTGACCCTTTCCGTGTTCTGGGATCGCAGGCATGCATGCCACATAGCACCTGTCAAGTTCCTATTTTTGTTTGTTTGTTTTTTGAGACAGGGTCCCACTGTGTAACATTGGCTGGCCTGAAACTTGATTTGTAGATCAGACTGACCTCCAACTCAAAGATCTGCCAGTCTCTGCCTTCCATTTGGTGGATGGTTCGAGGCCAGTTTGAGGCCAGTCTGTCTATATAGTGAGTTCCAGGACTGCCAGGGCTACATAGAACAACTCTGTCTTGAAAAACAAAAACAAACAAAAATACTAAGCGAAAATTCCACGAGGTTTTTTTTTTTTTTTTGGTTGTCGTTGTTGTTGTTTTCTGCTTTGACACATGACTTACTCTGTAGCCCAAACTACCTAGACCCACCCCACAGTCCACCTACCTTATCTGGGATTGTAAAAACCTTATGTGAAAGTTAGGCTGGAGGTGTGGAACCCACCTTTAATCCTAGCACTCAAGAGGAGCCAGGTGTATCTCTGCAAGTTTAAGGCTTGTCTGGTCTACATAGTTCCAGGACAGCCAGGGCCATGTGAGAGATCCTGCCTCAAAAGCACTCTCTCCCCAAAATATACAGACAGACACACATACAGACAGACACACATATATCTACACACATATACATAACATGTGTGTGTATATATTCATAAGTGTATATGTGTGTATATGTATATTTATGAAAGTCAGTATGGACTGTCTAAGCATGTGTGTTAAGCATTTAGCAGTGCATTGTGGCATATGCCCTTTAATGCTAGCACTCAAACAACAAATCACCCTCTCACAAAAAGGATGGGGGCTGGGGATTTAGCTCAGGGGTAGAGGGCTTACCTAGGAAGCGCAAGGCCCTGGGTTCGGTCCCCAGCTCCGAAAAAAAAAACCAAAAAAAAAAAAAAAAAAAAAAAAGGATGGAAATGTAGCTCACTGGGAAGAGGCATTTTCTGCTAAGCCTGATGACTTAAGGTGGATCCCGGGTGGATAAGGCAGAAATCTGAACTATAAGTTGTCCACTGACCTCAACATGTACACTATGACTCCTACATGAGCACATGCGTGTATATGCACACACACACACACACACACACACACACACACACACACACACTTAAATTCTGGATTCTTTTTGAGACAGGGTTTCTTTGTGTAGCCATAGCTATCCTGGAACTAGCTCTGTAGACCAGGTTAGCTTTAAACTCACAGAGATTGCCTGCCTTTGTCTCCCATGTGCTGGAATTAAAGGCCTGTGCCACCACTACCCAGCTAAAATAAAAAATTGAAGTATAAGTTTAATAAGAATCTGTAATAGGGGGCTGGAGAGATGGCTCAGTGGTTTAGAGCACTGTCTGCTCTTTCAGAGGTCTTGAGTTCAATTCCTAGCAACCACATGATGGCTCACAACCATCTCTGCCCTCTTCTGCTGTGTCTGAAGACAGCTACAGGGTACTCACATACATGAAATAAATAAATCTTTTTTTTTTTTTGGAGCTGGGGACCAAACCCAGGGCCTTGCACTTACTAGGCAAGTGCTCTACCACTGAGCTAAATCCCCAACCCCTGAAATAAATAAATCTTAAAAAAAAAAAAAAAAAAAAGAATCTATAATAAAAAGAGAATGACAAACTTGGGGAGGTAGGCAAGAGAGGGTAACAAGGGGGTGAATCTGATCAGATTACGTTATATAACGTGTATGAAGGTGTTGGTGAAACTCATCATTATGTATTATTAATATATGCTAATAAAAACTGGTTATTTTTTGAGATAGGTTCTTTTCTTTTTTTTCCCCAAGCTGAGGGTTGAACCCCAGGGCCTTGCACTTGCTAGGCAAGCGCTCTGCTACTGAGCTAAATCCCCAACCCCTTAAGATAGGTTCATACTATTGTAGCCCTAGCTGGCCTAGAACTCACTTTGTAGATCAGGCTGGCCTTGAATTCAGATATTTGCCTGCCTCAGAATGCCAGGATCAAAGGTACACACAGACACCCAGCTTTATTCTTTTTTAAATATGTTAATATTGCCAGGCATGGTGGTAAACACCCTTTTAATGCCAGCACGTGGGAGGCAGAGGCAAGTGGATCTTTGTGAGTTGGAGGCCAGCCTAGTCTACAGAGCAAGTTCCAGGACAGTCAGGACTACACAGAGAAACCCTGTCTCAAACAAACAAATAAAGCCATTGAAACTTTGGTCCTCCTGCCCAACACTTCTGGAGATGCTATGAGATCTCCTTGTTTATAAAGGTAATTGAAAATATAATACTTTTTTTTTTCTTTTTTCTTTTTTTCGGAGCTGGGGACCGAACCCAGGGCCTTGTGCTTCCTAGGCAAGCGCTCTACCACTGAGCTAAATCCCCAACCCCAATACTTTTTTTTTTTAAGGATTTAATGTGTATGTCTTTGCCTGTCTGTCTGTCTTATGTGTGTACCCATTTCCCCATTTAAGTACCAGTAGAAGACAGAAGAGGCATTTAATCCCCCTGGAGCTGCTAATGGTTGCTAGAAACAGAACTCTGGTCCTCTGTAACAACAGCAAGAACCCTTAACCACCACCATCTCTTTAGGCTCTGTCCTTCCTTTTTTTGATTAGAACATTTTTGACCCATTTCCTTCTCCTGTGCTACCTAAAATGGAGTTTACTGCATCTTGGAAATTATTTCTCTGATGTCTGTTTGGACAGACAGCCTGGCTGCTATGTTGTAGCCAGGTGCACGGTGTGCCTTTGGGTAGAAGCTGTGTGACAGCCCTCATGGTGGTTGACTGGTGGTGTGGGGTTAGTGGGAAGGCTGTGGTAGGTTCCTGGGTCCCCTGTCTGGGCTGTTTGACAGGAGCAGTCACCATTTCCTCTTGCCTTCTGTGCCTGCCTGAAACGTGTTACTGCGAGGAATGTAGGTAAAATAAAGCTATATGCATGTGGTGTGCTATGAGGCAGCCTTGACCCTTCCACCTTCAGGGTGAGACGGGCAACTAGGATAATGTCACACATGACACACTGCAGGCGGAGAGGTCAGAGAGCCTTGGCCAGGCAGGTCTGTGCTCTGCAATGCATTGCTGTGGAACGAAGGCCATCAAGTGGGTATCCTATACTTGTGAAAACATCCTGGACACCTCAGGGTATGGTTACGCCAGCTTGGTGCATACAAGTCAGTGTCTCCTGGTCATCACCTGATTCCATTTGCATGTGGATATTTGATGAACTGTTTTAGCACTAATTGGCCAGTGCAGGGTTTAGTCCTAAATTCAGTATAACACATAGGTTGGTTGAAACAGTCAGTATTTGAACACAACTGTTAAGTACTTCAATCATGGGACCAATGAAATGGCTTAGAGGGTAAAAGCATCTGCCAGAGAGGCTGAGGGCCTGAGTTCAATCCCAAAACCCATGTAACAGTGGATGGACTGAACCACAGAGCTGTCCTTGAGCCATTACATGTGCCCTGTTGCATGCATGTTCCCTCCATAATAATGAATAACTGAATTTTTAAAATACTTCAGAGAACTGGAGAGATGGCTGAGAGGTTGAGAGCACTGACTGCTCTTCCAGAAGTCATGAATGAGTTCAATTCCCAGCAGCCATATGGTGGCTCACAACTATCTGTAATGAGATCTGGTGTCCTCTTCTGGCATGCAGGTAGAACGCTCTGTACTTAATAAATAAATCTTTAAAAAAACAAAAACAACAAAAAAACCAACTTTAGGACTGGAGAGTTGGCTTAGCGGTTGAGTGCTGATTGCCCTTACAGAGGACCCAGGTTCAACTCCCAGCACCCATATGGATACTTATACCTGCCAGTAATTCACACCTGATGTACAGACAAAACATCAATACATATAAATATAATTTAAAAAATACTTCAATCATAAGAGTTAATAATAGTTCAGGCTTGAGTTTGATAATGGTTTTGGTGTCCAGGTTCAATCCTGAATTTGTATCTGATGTCTAAGCTTTTTGCCTTTTTGAAATGTTTTGTTAACACATTTCCACTGCTGGTATTATAGCCTCATAAGACTACTGGTTTAATTTGAACCTGCAACCCTTTATAAACATGATCATGGGGCTGGAGAGATGGCTCAGCGGTTAAGAGCACCCAACTGCTCTTCCAGAGGTCATGAGTTCAATTCCCAGCAACCACATGGTGGCTCACAACCATCTGTAAAGAGATCTGATGCCCTCTTCTGGTGTGTCTGAAGACAGCTACAGTGTACTTATATATAATAAATGAATAAATCTTTAAAAAAAAAATGATCATGTACTCACTGTGAGGTGTCCATGAGCTTTGTTGACGCTTTCTGTTCTTTCCAAATTCAGAAAACAAAGTGGGGGTCGCTTGGCAGACCCTCCAAACAGATGTCTTTCACTTGGTGCTTCTGGTGATCAAACTTCCACTGTCTCAGTGCAGTGATGGTAGTGAGCCTCTAGCTCCCAAGCTGTGAGCACTGTTGCTGGCGGCTACTATATGTCTCTTTCTTTCTTTGCTTTCCTGGTTAATTTTGAGAAACACATTCTGAGTTCTTGGTCTGTGCTGAGGAAGGATGGATGTGAGTGGGATGTGCCTGACCCTGGTCTGGGTACTGGCATGGTTTAGACTTGTGCTAAGGTACATCAGGTAGGTAGGGTCCCTAGGGCTCTTGGCTGGTGTCTGTACGTAACAGTTTTTCAGAAGGGCTGAACTACTTACTGGTTTGGAAAGATTCCTCATAAGTATCTGCATTGGTGAATGCTGGAGTTCTTCGTATAGGAGCAGTTATGCACAGAGAACAAGAGGTCTGTTGGGAGCATGTGCTGAGTCTGCCCTGGGACCTGTAGAGGTAGCTGTATGGAGGGGGTCACAGTGGATCACCTGGAAGATGAATTATCTGGCTAAAGGTTAGTTGTAGAAAGTGCCAGCTGCAACCTGGCACCTTGTGTACTTGCTCTTGACAGAAAATGACAGTGCTTTAAGATGAGCATAAGGGTGTGATCCTGTGTCTGAGAGAGGGGAAAAAAGCACTATTGTCATAAGTGAGGCCACCCCAGAAACTGTTAGAATCTGGGGTATATCTCACTCCCCTGAATGCTCGATCCTAGTGCTGGCCTCTCCCAGTGGCAAAGACAGCACTCTAGACTTACTAGTTACATGCAGCCAGGAGGGGTTAGGCATGGGCTTGGAAGGGCAGAGGGGAGTGGTCTCAGCTCATGGTCAGCAAAGGTGGAACACATGTGAGCACAGCTTCTGGTGCAGTTCAGACCTTCTGATACTCAGAGCCCATTTTTGGATCAAGGATCTTTATCACTTAATCAATAGCTGAGTCACCTTTCTTCAGACAAAATAAACACTGATTGAATTTAGCAGCTTTTCTCTTTTCACTCCTCTTTTGTCTTTTGTCAGGAGGAATCAGGGTTTATGGATTCTCTGACTTGGTCTAACAGCTGTTCACCCTTGGCCCCAGTGCTCAGACAAGATCGTGGGTGGATGTGATGGGGTAGGTTTGGTTTTATCACGACAAGTTTTTCAGCACAGTAAAACCAGTTCAGGGACTGCAGAGTGGTGTTGAGCAAGGTGATGAGGAAGAGCCTAGAGTGGGAGAAGAAGCCAACCAAATAAAATGTCAGAAGGGCTAGGAGCAGGCTGATTCCTTGAGGACGTCTCACTCACAGGTGATCGAGGCTCATCCATCGGTTCTGCAGCAGCTCCCCTTTTCTTGGCTCTTGCCAAAGCTGTGGTTTTGATCATCAGATGATCAGCAAAGTAGTGGTGGTGTTGGGGGAAAAGAAGCCGCATATAGCAGAGGATTGACCACTTGTCTGATTCTGCTGTTGTCTCCATGGCAGACAGACATAAGCGTGAGGAGACCCATCCACAGCTTCCCCTCCCACTCTTGAGCAGCTTTTGAACAGTTCTCTTCTGTTGCAACATAATGTTGACTAGAACAAACACTTTTGTACAAAAGCACTGGGCTCATCTTGTGTGTACTGGAAATCCTGGATTATAAGATAATGTTCTTGAAGTGTGTGGTATGTTTCTGGTGCTTTCTTGTTAAATGTGATCTAGTGAGGGAAGGAACCTGTCATGAATAATGGACTTCAGGCTTCCCTTAGAGGTGAGAGTGTCCCCCCCACCCCCCAAGTGGCTGCTGCTGTTAAGGTACCTGCTGAGCACCTTCTCGGCCTGCAATTGAGGGCCACCCTGCTGGTGTGGAGAATGGAAGCAGCAGGCGATTGGTGCTGTTGCTTTCCCTGTCTTTCTCTGGGCCTAGACACTTCCCATTTCCTGCATGAATTCCTAATAAACTTAGAGTCCTCTGTGGTAAAACTTGCTCAGCAGGTAGATACTAACAAGACTTGCTGTTGCTGAATGGAGACTGGAGGCTGAAATCCGCTGTTCACTTACACAGCTCTAAGCATGGCCAGCTTTTACTTTGGTATGGACTGTGTAGCTCCTGGCAGAAGCCACAAATCTTGGGAACCTAAAGAAAGCTGAGGCTCTGGGACAGCTGAGGAAAGGCCGTTTGTCTCACCTTTAATGGCACCTCTTGTACAGCTGGAGTTAACTGTGTTTGGCTAACAGATCGGGAACCAGTGTTTAGTAAAGGTCACTTGTGGTTCCTTCCCTGAGACTGCCTGCCTGTGCCTAAAGCAAAGCTTGCACGACCCCTGTGCTCTCATCTTGACAGCTGTAGGCCAGGCCAAAGCCAGCCAGTGCTCTCACTTCCTTCCTAAAAAAGCTTTGGTTGTGAAAGAGTAGGGATTGTTTTTGTGATTCTAAATTTATACAAAATTTGTAAAAATAACCATTGCATATCTACATGACGAGGCTCTGCAGACCTTTCATGAACGTTAGCAAAGGACATTGTCCAGTGACTGTGGACTGAGCTGCCAGGGGGGTTGGAATGAGAGTGGGATTGGTCTCTCATGCTTGTCTCATCCTAGCACAGGCCAGGATTTATTGGGCTAGAGAGTCCTGTTCATTTCTTCCTACCTTTTGGGAGCTGTCAATTCTAGGGTCAGCAGGTAATGGTTTAGCCTGTGAGTCCCATGGGTCAGGCTGCCTCACCAGGCTTTTTAGAGTAGGTGGTTCATGGAGTCATGTTGAGCACTCCTTCCTCTCTCACTACATTTCCTGTGGCACAATAGCATCCTGGGTATTGCAAGATGACACCCACGTGACAGATGAAGACAGGGACTGAAGACTTGGCCAAGAAGGCAATGCAGCCAAGAAGCATTGTCCACTCAAAGTAGCCTTGCTGCATGGAGTAGAATGAGGACTCTCACTAGGCCTGGGACTGGTGTCTCTAGCCGTTGGGGAAGGGGTGGGGAATAGAAGCCTGGGCTCCAGCTGCCTCTGTGCTGTACTCAGGTTGTGGAACCAACTTTGTCTTTGTGGCTTAGCTTTGTCATTTTCCATTTCAGTCTAGGAAAGTTGTTTTTAATTTCTGCAGAGCTATTCTGACCATTGCAGAACATGCTCTCTTCCCAGCATTTCTGAGTGACTCTTCTTTCACATCATGCTCTGATATGTGTCTGAGGTCTGACAGGCCCACCCAGGATATACACCGGATAGTGTCTGCTAGGTCTACATGTTGGGGAAAGATCAGCTCCACGAGAATATGGTGGTGCCCTTGGCTGGGCTTAATTAGTTCTGTTATGCCTTGTCCTTTGCATGAGTTTATCTGTCAAGTCTGTGGTAGCATTGGGATGAAAGGTGCTATCATGATACTCATGGCTGCCATGTGTCTGGTGTATTTCTGGAATTTCTTTAGACTGCCTACCTACCTGTGAGTGAGGGTGGAGTTGTACATTTGGCCTTAGTTTGGCCATTGGTCAATCTTTACTGTTTGAGGATTCTTGTTCTGTGATGCTGCTGTGTGATCTCTTGGGACAAGACAAAATCTCCAGGAACATCTATGAGCTTCCTGTCTGGCCAAGTAGGGATTTTGAGGATTGGAAACTAACATTTTCCCGCAGAAACTAAATGGAGAGTTTCTCTGTGTAGCTGTGACTGGAACTCACTCTGTAGACCAGGCTGGCCTCAAACTCAGAGACCCACCTGCTTTTGCCTCCCAAGTACTGGGATAAAAGGTATATATCACCACCGCCTGGCTACAAATACGGTTTTGTTTTGTTTTTTTTTTAATAGATAGGGTTTTAAATGCACAGGCTGGCCCTGAACTCCTGATCTTCCTGCCTCCACCTCTCAGACACTGAGATTACAGATATGTGAGAAACAATAGCTTTAGAATGTATTTGTATTCCTCATGCGTGCTGTGCTGTGTAGAGATCTAGCTTGCCCCTCCTGGTTTTAACAGCAGAGCTTCCCATGACTAGGTTTTTCAGCAAGCTGATAGTGCCATTCCCCTGTTGTTCATTGAATGACTCATTGTCCAAACTTTAGATCTCTTCCTCCCCTCTCCTTCTTCCCTATTTGGTTGAGACAGGCATCATGTATAGGCCAGGCCGTCCTGGAACTCCAGCTTCTCCTGCCTCAGCCCCATATGTTCTGGGATCATAGGTAGGTACCAGTGTATCTGGCTCTATATCTATTTTTATAAATAATCTAAAGATATGTTGTAAGAGTAAAGTAGGAGAGTTCATGGAAATAGTGGGACACTTTGGGGTAGTGGGACACCTGATTGGTTCAGGTCCTCATAAGATGGAAGACAGCACATAGAGGGAGGGAGGGACCTTCAGAAGAGCCTGAGGGGAGGGGGGCACCTTCAGAAGAGTATGGGAGGGCCCTTTTTGAAGCAGATGGGCATTTATTGGGTAGCAGGACAATTGATGAATGTTCCAGATTGGGGAGGGGCTATGGTGATGGTATGCTTGGGGATCTGATGGAAGGAGAGAGCCCTGCCCCCAGCCTAGAGTTATTTGTGGAGAAGGTGGAAGGCCAAGATGATACCTAGTCAGAACTAATTTCCTGAGTTTTCTCTGGACCTCAGAAAGGGAAATACCTGACTAGACAGCATTGATTAAAGAAACAAGAACCCCAGAGCCCTTCCTGAAGCAGTCCCTATGGGTTGATTTTGAGAGCAGGAGAACCTGTAGGTCCATTGCTCAGGAGGTAAGGTCTGTCTTTCTCTCTGCTTTGTGTGTGGTCTCAGCTTTCTCACACACAACATAGCTCTTAGGCCAGTGAATTGATCAGTAGCTAAAAGAACATGTTGCCAAGCCTGTTGAACTGAGTTCCACCCCACATGCTGGAAGCAAGAAACAGCTCTACAAGTCATCCTCTGACCTCTATGTTTGCCTGTGGCACACATATACCTTCACCCCTACATATATCACAAGAATAAATGAATGGAAAAGAAAATAACCCACAGCCTTGAGGATTCAGGTTGTCCCAAGTAAAATGTCCCAATATGGAGGCAGTGTCTGTCGTGAACTTTGTGTGGTTGCAGAATGAAAGACAGACAGGTCTTTTACAGAGGACATCAGTGGGAACATGAGGCAGGTGGCACAGCGTTCTGCCGTAGGTTGTAGATACGGTGTTGCTGTCTGATGATGCTCTGGGGTTTTGGTTGGTGGGAGCCTGCAGTCTGTTAAGAATACATCCCAGTGCTTTACCCGTCAGTCAAAGGGGTGTTAGGTCAAGCAACTAAGTGTGGGCAACACGTGGCTTTTAAGGGGAGAAAAGATAAGCTGGGATAGTTTGGCTCTGGGTCTGCAACACTTCAGTTCTCCACAGTGGGATGCTCTGTTCAGAAATCCAGACTTAGTTTCCCTTAACAGAAGAGGCTTATTTGCCAAATACAACTTTGCATTCTCTCAGGGTTTTCTGCTAAACAGAAAAAACAGTAGGTTACTTGGACTTGGGAACCATGGTCTGAACCAGGCTCTAGAGATGATGGGACAGACTTGTAGATAGTCTGAGGAGTGATAGGTACTGTTCCATCCTGTGGGCCTGGTGTGTGTAATGGCCATGCCAGCAGGACTTGCCCCATCTCTGTCTGAGGCCCAGCTTCTGGTGGCTTAGATCTGCTGAAAACTAGTGCAGTGGCACCAGGTTTGGCCTGCCAGGCCCTTGAGCAACTTCTGTCTCCTCCTGCAACCTGCAGCCATGCCTGGATTTAGAGGTTAATGATAGCACTTAACAGTTGTGAGACATCCTGAGGATATGGGAAGATTGGGTCCTTGACCTTGTGGGGTCTTGTGAGGAAGGCCTACCAAGATAGGTTCTTTTTTTGTTTGCTTTTGTTTTTTTCCGAGATAGGGTTTCTCTGTGTAGGGCTGGCTGTCCTGGAACTTGCTCTGTAGCTCAGGCTGGCCTTGAATTCATAGGGATCCACTTTGCTCTACCTCCTGAGTGCTGGGATCAAAGGTGTGTGCCACCATTGTCCAACTCCAAGATGGGTTCTTGGTCACAGTTGGACACTAAGGGATATATGGCAGAGACTTAGGCCACAGTGATCATAGCGTCCCAGTAGCTGGCAAGTTTGTGTCTGGCCTCACCTTTTATGCCCTAGTTACAATGATTTTTTGTAATTTACTTTTTAATATCAGGGGTTTTGCTTTAGATGAGAAAGCATGTAAAGAGAGCAGACATGCTTGTAGCATGTTTTCATGGACCTTTTACAAACATAGCAGGAAAGCCATATAAGAGTCTCTTGTTTACCTGTGTACAGCCCCAACATCCACTACCCACACCAGTCCTGCCATGGGTTCTCCCTGATTCTTCTGAAGAGACCCATATGCATGGCTGTGTACGGCTCTAGAACATGAGACCCCCACCTTGAAAAACGCTGTCAGGACACTTACACAGGCTCTGTCCTCCTGCTGCCCGAGGTCCAAGAATAACCATGTTTGAATTTGGCTTCAGGTGTGAAATTAGTATCTTTTTATAAAAAATATTTTATGTGTAAGTGCCTGTATGTATGTATGTATGTATGTATGTATGTATGTATTATGTATGTATGTATGTATGTACGTACGTATGTACATGCACCACATGCATGTAAGAGGCTGCAGAGGTCAGAAGAGGTCAGGGCCCTTGGAACTGGGGTTACAGACAGTTATGAGCTACCATTCCAGTGCCAAGAACTGAGCCCTGGTTGTCTGCAAGGGCAGTAAGTGCTGTTAACTGTAGAGCCATCTCTCCAGTCCCCCATTAATGCTGCTCTGTTTTTGAGACAGGGTCTCTCCAGTCTTGGCTGTCCTGGAACTCACTATGCAGACCTTTAGCTCATAGAGGTCTACCTGCCTCTGCCTCCTAAGTGCTGGAGTTAAAGGCATGTGGGGTTTTTTTGTTTGTTTGTTTTTTTTTTTTTTTTTTTTGCTCTGTTTTGTTTTTTTTTGATTTTTTCAAGACCGGGTTTTTCTGTGTAATGTTGGCTTTTGGAATTTGCTCTGTAGGGCAGGCTGGCCTCAAACTCAGAGATCTTTCTGCCTCTGCCTCCCCAATGGGATTAAAAGGTGTGTACAACTACCACCTGGGAGTCGTTTGTATCTTTGAAAGGTAGCTTTTTCTCCAGGTACTAGGAATTGATCTCAGGTTTTACAAATGCTAGGCAATGTTTTACCATACAAACCACACCCTTAGTCCTGCTGCAAGATCCCTTTTTTTTAACTTGTGTGTGGATTTCTTTGGAGACAAGTCTCTTGTACCCCAGCTGTACTCCAACTTGCTTTGCAGTCAGGGTAACCTTGATTTCCTAATCCTCCTGCTTGTACCTTGTAAGTGCTGCGATTGTAGGCTTCATGGTAGCTTTTAAAGGGGGTGATTCATGTGTAATAAAATGTACACATTTTAAGTGTAAGGTTAAGATTTGAATATGGCTTTCTGTAGCTCATCATGTATGTTGACTTGTGCCTTCCTGTGTGTATGTCATGTCCCACCACAGAAATACTGCTGTTGGGATAATGTCTGTCCTCTGCCACTCTGTCACTTTCTTTCCTTTGTGACTTGTTTACTGGAGAAGCTTTCTCTGGCTTGGAAGTTTCCGGAGTCTGGGAGTTGCTGTTTGGGCTCCCACAGTGTCTAGCACAATCCTTTTCTGAGTATTTTCTTAAGTTTGTAGATTACCAGATTCAGGGCTGCATTTTGGCATGATTTTCTCAGCAGGATGGCATTAGTTGGCCATGTGGTGTTTTTCCCAGAATGCACAGGCACTGTGCTGTTGCTTTGATGGTCACATTTGATCTTAGTTGAGGGCTGGGAAACAGTTTCACCCTTTTTGTTAGTTTGTTTTGAAACAGTGTCATACATCCTGGGCTGGCCTCACCATGTAGCCAAGGATGACCTTGAACTCCATCTCTAGAGTGCTGCGATTACAGGGTTTCCATGGTACTGGGGACCAAGCCCAGGCTTCCCTAGATGCTTGATAAGCACTTTATCAACTGAGCCACATCCTCAGCTCTTTCCTTCTTTCCAAGATAATTCACTGGCTACTGGTGCCCAGTCGCCTCCTTGTTCCTTAGGAACTTGGGCCATCCATGTCTTTGGCAGGTCTGTTATGTGCATTTCAATATTCCCGTTGTCTTATCTTTGCTGTGGGAGCTTTGGATTTGCCTCTTGGCTTTGCCCATTTTGTGCTATTGTAGCGATACTGCAGACTAGGCAGTTTATAGTGAACAGACACACTGGCACTCAATTTTGGATGCTGGAAAATGCAACAAATGGTACCAGTCAGTATCTGGTGAGGTTGTTCCTGTGGCATCACCACTGTAGAAGGAGGCTGTAATAGGGCAAAAGGAGAGATGGTGCATAGGCAAGTGTGACTATATAGGTGGGAGCTGACGTAGCTGTCACTGAGAATCCATGCCTTCAGGATGGCATTGATAATTTTTGTTGTCTAGGATGGGCCTTTGGCCCAGTCACCTTGTAGAGATCTATCTGGAGGGACAGGCATAGCACATTGGTAGCCATGGATGTCTTACTGCCTGTAGGACAGAACACTATTCACTCTGAGTTTAGCAGTTTCTTTTCCTGCAGCTGCAGGTGGTTGAGGGCCAGCCCCGCACTGCTAAGCTTTAGAAGTAAGCACACGTCCCTGCTCTGCACAGCTCGTCCACAGCAGACCATGCAGTGAAGTGGCTGCTCTGCACAGTCCACAGCGGACCATGCAGTGAAGTGGCTGCTCTGCACAGTCCACAGCAGACCATGACCATGCAGTGAAGTGGCTGCTCTGCACAGTCCACAGCAGACCATGACCATGCAGTGAAGTGGCTGCTCTGCACAGGCCACAGCAGACCATGACCATGCAGTGAAGTGGCTGCTCTGCACAGTCCACAGCAGACCGGACCATGTAGTGAAGTGGCTGCTCTGCACAGTCCACAGCAGACCGTGACTATGTAGTGAAGTGGTTGCTCTGCACAGTCCACAGCGGACTATGTAGTGAAGTGGCTGCTCTGCACAGTCCACAGCAGACCATGACCATGTAGTGAAGTGGCTGCTCTGCACAGTCCACAGCAGACCATGACCATGCAGTGAAGTGGCTGCTCTGCACAGTCCACAGTAGACCATGACCATGCAGTGAAGTGGCTGCTCTGCACAGTCCACAGCGGACCATGTAGTGAAGTGGCTGCTCTGCACAGTCCACAGCGGACCATGTAGTGAAGTGGCTGCTCTGCACAGTCCACAGCAGACCATGACCATGTAGTGAAGTGGCTGCTCTGTGCTGCTTCACAGGTATCTGGCTCCTCAGTTACGTGATGCACTAGGGATGGAGCAAAGAAAAAGGAAGTACCCAAAACTGAGGAAGGGCTTGGCTGATAACCACACGCTCAGACCCTTATTAGTAAGCAAGGATTCCGATAAGGTGGGTATTACCTCTAGTACTGTGTTGGTCACTCCAAGGGCAGAAGCCATATTTATCACCTATGATTTTGCTTGTCCCTCAGGGCTCACAGGCAAATGCTCAGAGACTTTGCAAGTTACACGTGGCACTCTACTTATTTTCAGGAAAAAAATCAAACCTTTTGAAACAATTTGAAGGTGTTTGTTGTTTTCCTTTTAGACAAAAGTTCACCATGTGGCTCTGGCTGGCCTCAAACTCACAGAGATCCTCTTGCCTCTGCCTCAGAAGTGCTGGGATTGAAGGCATGCGTGCCTGGTTATAGGTTGAATTTTTGCTTTACTATTTTAAAATCCTATTTTAAATGCATGGTGGTGCACTTAACCTCAGCCCTCCAGAGGCAGAGACTGGTGGATCTCTGTGAGTCCAAGGCCAGCCAAAGCTGCATTCGAGACCCTGTCCTGAACAAAACAAGTGTTCTTCTCAACAAGAGAAATTACTGTACAGGAGTTCTAAAATGCTAAGCTAATCACTAAATTACTAAAAGTAATTTTGGGGAAAATAAAGCTGCTCTTTGGTTACATGATAGAACTAAGTTGTATAGTTGTCTTAATTCTCTGGCTTCGAAAACTGGTCAGGGCTGGGATGTAACTCACAGTGCAGTGTTTGCCTAAGTGTGTGAGGCTCTGGGCTCCATCCGTAGCACCACGGAGGAAGAGAACAGTTGGCATGAGCTAGATGAAAGGCAAATATTTTGACACATCGTTCCACTTCCTTGTTATCCAGCTCCTCATGACTCACAGCAGAGCCTCCTGAGGTCTGCAGAGCCCCATCTTCATGTTAACTGCCTGTCGAAACTACTCTAACTGCCCACATGTCTTCCTAAATTAATATTTTATCATTTTCCTGAACAACTACAAGGGATTATTTTAAAATACAACTCTTAAAATAATGATTACTTATTGATGTATTAGTCATTGGTTGTTATTAAAATTTTCCTTTTTACACTACTCACTGAAGATCAACCCCAGAGCCTTGCACATGCTAGGTAAGTGCTCTACTGCTGAGCTGCCTTCTCCACCCCTCCTCTTTACTTCCCTACATTTGTGTATGGCTAAGTGCTATGGCATGCATAGATCTCTCAGAAGATGACTTGTGGGGGTCGTTTCCCTTTTTCTACTGCATGGGTTCCAGGATTAAGTTCAGCTTAAGCTTGGTAGCAAGCACTCCTACCTGCTGAGCTTGCTTGTTACGTGAGACGAAATCCCACCAAATTGCTCAGGCTGGCCTGGACTTGGTTTTTATTTTTGGGGAGCTGGATCTTATTTCTTTTTCTGTTTTGTGTGTGTGTGTGTGTGTGTGTGTGTGTGTGTGTGTGTGTGTGTGTGTGTGTGTATGCACATGTATACATCTTTTCATGTGTGCAGATACATGTATATGTATGTATGTGTGTGCATGATTGTGGAGTCTAGAGACTGATTCAGTCAGGGTCTTTCACAGTTCGTCCACCTTGAGGAATTTTTCATCAAACTCAGAACTTGCTAGTCAACTTGCTCCAGGTTCCCACCTTCAAAACTGTAGTTAAGGCAGACTGCCTTGACACGTTTACATATGTGGGTTCTGGGTATCTGAACTCCAGGCTTGTGTGCTAACCACTGAGCAATCTCTCTGGTCTTAGGCCTGCCCCCCCCATTTATTTATTTTGTGTTTTGTTTATCTATTCTTTTTTCTTTACTGTGTGGGGTGGGGAGAGGATAGGAATGTACAAGGTCAGAGGACAGCCTCCAGGAGTCAGTGTCAGTTTTTTCCATCATACCAATACTTATCTGTCTTTCATTTTTATTTATTTATTTATTTTTTAAAAGATTTATTTATTATATATGAGTACACTGTAGCTGTCTTCAGACACACCAGAAGAGGACATCAGATCCCATTACAAATGGTTGTGAACCACCATGTGGTTGCTGGGATTTGAACTCAGGACCTCTGGAAGAGCAGTCAGTGCTCTTAACCACTGAGCCATCTCTCCAGCCCGTCTTTCATCTTTATATTAGGTCTGCATGCATCTTTTGATTCCTGCTGCCCAAAGAAGGAATTTGTTTTAATTAACTTTTTTCATTACTTAGACATGAGGAGATCAATTTTTTCTTTTCTTTTTTGAATTTTTTTTAAAGATTTATTTATTTTATATGAGTACGCTGTTGTTCTCTTAGGACACACCAGATGAGAGCATCAGATCTCATTACAGATAGTTGTGAGCCACCATGTGGTTGCTGGGAATTGAACTCAGGATCTCTGGAAGAGCAGACAGTGCTCTTAACCACTGAGCCATCTCTCCAGCCCTTTTTCTCTTTTTTTATTTTCTTTCCTTTCTTTTTCTTCCTTCTCTTCCTCCTTCTTCTTCTTGTTTTATTTTTCTTCTTCTTCCTTCTCCTTTTCTTTCTTTTTAGATAGGGTCCCATCATGTAATATTGGCTGACCAACAACTCCTTTTGTAGACCAGGCAGACCTGAACTCAGAAATCTACTTGCCTCTGCCTGGGGAGCTAGGATTAAAGTCATGTGCCAATGCGCCTGGCCCTTATAGAGATTGATTAGATCAATTTCAAATATGAGTATTTGCTGGGCATGGTAACAATCCTAGCCCTTGAGTTGTAGACAGAAGGATGTTTGAATTCTAGATCAGTTTGGTCTACATGGCAAATTTCAGGCCAGCAAGAACTGCAGAGTGAGATCCTGTCTCAAACAAAAGCCAAAATTAAAAAATAGGGGAGGAGGGAGGGACTTATAAGCTGTTTCTAGACCATAGACTTTGTAGAAGCTGAGTTCATTTCAAAATATTTCTCCCCTCAGATTTCCAGGATCTACACAACTTCTACATAAATATAGATCAGAGATGATCCAGTAGGAGGACCAAACCCCAGGACGGTGACAGCCTTGTCACTGAAGGATGAACGGGGAGGAAGAGTTCTTTGATGCCGTCACAGGTGAGCAACTACAAGAGACATGGCCCAGAGACTGCATCTAGTATAGGACTCTGTGGGATGTGGATCATGGGGTTTGGCCTGTTAGATTAGACCTGACAATGATGGCTTCTCTCATGAGGTGAACCTTGACTGGATCTTAAGAGACAGCCTGAAAGGACAGTGTGTGGGGGAGGGGGAGGGAAAGTGGGGGGGGGGTTGGATGCTTGAAAGAGCCTGACTGTCTCCCGAGTGCTAGGATTAAAGGTCTGTACCACCACTTCCTGGCTATTACTTCCATTCTTCTAGAATATCTGAGCATGGAGTGTCTGTCAGCCATTCACTGCTCAGCCTTGCTGCTGGCTGATCAGATTTGTGGACTTACTGAAATCCCAAAAGGAGAGACACTGAGCTCCTTTCCTTTTCCAAGGCTCAGTGAAATAATTTTCATTGTTTCATGACTGAGACCCATTGATTCTGTTTCTCATTGGTGTGTGCCTACAAGTGGAGTGTGCAGAACAGCCTCAGTAGCCCTCAGAGGAGGAGTCTACAGACAGGCAGATCTCCAGCCATACTCAGAAGGCCATGCCTACAGGGAGAGACCACCTCAGATGCCTCCTCACCCACACATCCCCTAGAAGTTCTCTCAGCCAGGGACTCGGTGTAGCAGATTCTACTCCAAACACCCCGGAGCTTTTGAATAAGTTTGTCTTGATATTTCCTGAAGATTTCTTCAGCCTTATTGATGTTGATGATCTCTGCCATCCTAGCCGACTGCAGTAGGCTGCAGAGGTGCTGCTGCACACAGCCCTCTGTGTCCTGACACTGAGGCACACCGTCACTTTGACTGAGTTGGGAACAGAGACGATTATTCTAAGTGTACCACTTGAAGATAATCAGATGGAGATGGTGGCACATGATCCCAGCACTCAGGAGGCAGAAACTGGTGGATCACTGTGAGTTCCAGGCCAGACAAAGCTACAAAGTAAGGTCCTGCCTCAAAATCCAAACCCAGACCAAAGATTTACAGATCTTTTGTTTGTGTAGTCATTCTTCAAGTAGGCTTCTACATCTCCAAGTCTAGAGAAGGTGACCACCTTTGCTTCTTTGTTGCAGGCTTTGATTCTGATAATTCTACAGGGGAATTTTCAGAGGCAAATAAAATTACTGAGATGATTGACTTGGATACCAGCAAAAGTACTAGGAGTGGAAAACATGGGGAGAGATCACCACAAGAGAATGGAATTCAGAAGCACAGGTATGCTGTCTTACTGCTGTCTACACACACTGTATCAAGGATCACCCTAATGTCCTATAAAGTATTCTCTTCAGTCTCGTGACTTGAGCTGGAGCACCCCTAGTTCCAAGGCAACTCTTCCAGGCAGTCTAGCCACCAGATGTCCTGTGAGATGTGATGCCTGTCCACGGGGGCATGGAGGTCAGTGAAGGGCAGGGTTTGACCCATGACCCACAGCTCTCTTACACTGACCCACAGGTCCACCTCCACTCCACAGGCAGCAGGTTAATCCTGTTGTTCCTTGTGTGTATCACTGAGATACTCTGGACTGTTGGGCTAGCAGGACTACTGACAGTTCTCTTGTACCTTCTGCACCTCACCGAGAAATGATGACCACTGGCCCTGTAGGGACTGACAGGGTTTGATTAGTTGCTGCAGCAAAACCATGTTCATTTGTGTACCTAGACTATGTGGTCATCACAGAAGCTTCTCAATCTAGGAAAAAGTGCCCGTGGGACTTAGGCTTCCTGCTTATATTCTAAAAGTTGGTTTTGGCCTCAGTGGACCCTCAGCCTCACTGCTGACCTAAGGCATAGCCCACTTGCCTTCAGGGCAGGCTTCCTCTGTCCAAGGTGCTTAGCTGTCTCCTGTCCTACATTCATATGCAGGAGTATCTCACATGGGCTGTGAGAGCCTGTGTAAGGAGTGTGTTCACTCTGTTTCTCACCAGCTCCCTCCTCAGTGTGCATCACCTTGTGACCGAACATCACAGTGAGTGTGGGACCACTGCCTCATTCTGTCCCCTCACCCAGTACTTGGGCGTGTAGATATACCTGGATCTCGAGGTTCTCCCATGTCCACCCTGCATTGAGTGTGCAGCCTGCCCTCATTCTTCTTTCTAGGCACAGTGACACTTAGCATACTGTTTGTGTCACCTCTGTTCTCTGCTAAAGCTCCTGTAGCAGGGACTCATCCCTGTCCCATCCCTCTCGACCCAAGCAGCTCTGAGTGGTGCTCCATTTGCTCAGATAGGTGTGGGTGGCGTGGTGGACATTGATCTGCATGGTCACGTTGAAATGAGGGCTCACACCTCTTTATCCTTGCACTCAGATCTGTCTTCATTCACTGTCCTGGCTCTGCCTCCCCTGGGCCTCTTGTCTTGAGTTCTGCATCTAGACCTGTATGTACCAAAGGTCCTCCATACTGTTGTCTCAGCCTGGGGCCTTGCCATCCTCCTCCATGTCTTTTCCCCTGTTGACCCTTCACGTCTTCGTGCAGCAGTAGTTGGGTGTTAGTTATTTCCTATTGCTGTGATAAACACCACAGCCAAGACCAAACACATTCATGTGCTTGGGAATAAAGGGGTTTGTCTGGCTCCCAGGTTACAGTCCATCATCAGAGAAGCCGTGGGAGGAACTGAAGCAGAGACCATGGAGGAGTGCTGCTCAACTGTTTGCTTCCATGGCTTGTCCATTTGCATTCTTACGCAACCCAAGACTATCTGCTAAAGAGTGATGCTACCTTCAGCTTCACGTGGGCTTGACCTTCCACATCCATTATTATTCAAGAAAATACATATAGACTTGCCTATAAGCAATTAGATAGAATATTTTTCTCAGCAGAGGTTCTTCTTCTCAGGTAATCCTAGCTTTTGTCAAGTTGACAAAAACTAGCACAGGGTCCTTGGGGTCTGACCCTGACCTTATATGGAACTATATCCTTATTTCTTGTGGCTCTCATAGTTTACCATAGGCACAGCATTCCAGCTACTTTCGGCAGCCCTGGTACACAGTGCTCAGTAAGTGTTAGATTTCTTTCCTTTTCATTTTGCCTCAGAGTTTTTCTCCCTCTTGTCTTGACTTAATGAACCTTTTCTGAGGGCTTACAAGACCCCAGCTATTACTATTCCAGATGAAAATGCCCAGTCAGGTTCCACTTCAGAGAAGCGTCATTGGGAATTCTACCAGAAAAACTAGGTTGTCCTCTGAGGGCCCAGAGCAGTCATGTGTATCTGAGGGCGGGTTCACTCTGATACCTTCTCCGCACTCCTGTGATGGCCACATTCCTTCCTACAAGCGAGGCAGATCTCTACTGAGGCTTCTTCCCACACATGGAGACAGTGTTTACTGTAGCCCATGGTTCCTAAGGAAGCTCTAGTCTTTCCTCAGGTAGCCAGAGCAGGAGTGAGGTAAGGTGACTGCTGGGCCATCGTCGGGTGGAAGGTGGCTTGAGAAGGAATGCACCTTGGGAAGCTCTTGTCTCATCTCCCTCCTGTTGTCTCTGCTCTGCCCACCGTCTGAGGTTGAGCAGGAGACTCTATAGTAGGAAGTAGGGATGTAAGGAGAGGGATTCCCTTCTTTCTCATTGTCACCTTTGCCCTGAGCTCAAGGAAGGATAGCAATGGCCTGGCTGCTGCAGAGTTGGGTCAAGACTCCAAGGCTGTCACGGCCAATAACCATTTCTAGGAGGACTTAAAAGCAATGGTGCAGAAGCCCTGTAGTGTCAGCTGTGACCTCGCTTCTCTCCCAGCATGCCATTGTTTAGAGACTGATGTTTCAGTCTCAAGCTCAGAAGATGATGTTGAACAGTTCCTATGAGAAATACGCCCGACCCCCTATATATTCCATTGGATAATAAGTTCCTATTGCTCTCAAATTTCTTACAGGACAGCCCTGCCTGCTCCCATGTTCACCAGAAGTGACTTCAGCGTGTGGAGTATCCTGAAGAAGTGCATTGGCTTGGTGAGTGCGGATAGGTCGTGTGAAGCATGGCGTTTAGATATTGATTCCTGTGAGGTTTGTACTGTTGGTATCTGAGAAAGTGCATGCTGTATATTTATAATGATCATGGAATTACCATGACAAGGCAGGAAAGGAACAACGGCCTAAGGGAAACATTAGATAGGAACAGCCCAATAGCAGTTTTGCAGTTAAGCAGTTAGGCAGGAGACATCTCATAGGCCTTTTTCCTGGTGCTCTGAAGTGTGCACCTTGCTTGTGGCCTGAACACCAACCGCTTGAGACCAGGTGGGGCCCTCGCCATACACTAGGCCTAGATGGCCTTTGTTCAGTACTGCAGCTTTGTGTCATGGGGATGGAGTGTCCAGCAGCCATACACTTTCCCTGTGGTCTTCTTCGACTGTAAGAGGCTAGTATACTCGTGTGTTCTCTGACACATTTCATGCACAAACCAGCACTTGGCAACCAGAAACCCAAGTCCAAGAGTCGAGAAGTACCTGTTGTCGACCTGTGTTCTTTTAATGCCATCCTCTTGTTGCGATTGCTTCTTTCTACACTGTGTTCCCTGAGCAGACACTTTCTTTCAGCCTTTTATTTGAAGTCCCTGTAGACGGATTGAAGGTAGGTAGGTTGGTGTGGGTCTGGCTTTGGGAAGCTGGAAGAAGTTGTAACTAAAGGTTCTTTTTTGGGTAGGAATACCCAAAGCAGGGAGCTCATTCAGAATTGCGTAGCATCCATAGGTCTTCCTAGGATGCTACCTTACCTTGATTTCTTGATTGTGTATCTGTGTCTCAAAGTTTTCAAGTTTTTTGTTAAAGATTTTTTTTTTAAATGAGTTCGCTGTAGCTGTCTTCAGACACACCAGAAGAGGGCATTGGATCCCATTACAGATGGTTGTGAGCCACCATGTAGTTGCTGGGAATTGAACTCAGGACCTTGGGAAGAGCAGTCAGTGCTCTTTTTTTTTTTTCTTTTCTTTTCTTTTCTTTTTTTCAGAGCTGGGGACCGAACCCAGGGCCTTGCGCTTGCCCTGAGCTCTACCACTGAGCTAAATCCCTAACCCCGCAGTCAGTGCTCTTAACCGCTGAGCCAACTCTCCAGCCCCTCAAGTTTTTTCATGAGTGATTGTACACGGGCCTGGGAGAACCATGTGGGTTCATCAGTTTCATTTTTATGTTTACAGGTTCCTTTTATGATTTTACTTCAAAATATGAGTTCAAAGTCAAATTCATTAAATATATGTTAATCTGTTTTCTGTTGCCTGTACCACAATACCATAGACTGGGTAAACTGTAGAGGAGAAAGGCTTACTCTCTCTCCTGTGTCTGGAGTTATAAGGCCAAGGGCATGCGTGGTGGTGACTTCAATGCTGGCAGAGTCCTGAGGTAGCATCAGTCATACAGGGAAAGGCAGGGAAGGGGCGTGCACAGCTGCCTGCCTGTTGGTCTCTTTTCCTTTTTCTTCTGTTGTTGTTTACAGTTCTAGGGACTGAGTCCAGAGCCTCAGCAGCATTCTACCACTGAGCTGCTTCATGAACCCTTGCTCTGTTCTGTAATATTACTTACATTTAGTTATGTCCACACATGTGCACGAGGAGATCAGAGGCCGGGCTGCAGGAATCAGTTCCCTTGTACAGTTGTGTCCACACATGTGCACGAGATCAGAGGCCGGGCTGCAGGAATCAGTTCCCTTGTACAGTGCACCTGCTCTTTCTTTGCTACCCTAATCAACTCTGGAAGCTCGCTCCACCCAATGATTTTACCCAATACTGATGGCTTTACAGAAGATTGGCATTAACACCATAGAGGATTAAGTGTCATCCTCGAATTCTTCAGTTAATTTGTTGAACCCTTGGGATACTCTGACCACATCCAGAACATGGCAGTCTTGGAAGCTCACTTCCTGTGCTCATCCCTCCGTACAAGTAACTGTCACCCATCCTCATGGCACCTCACTCCATGCCCCACACTTGACTTACAGAAGTCCCCCATGCTGTCAGAGAGGCTTGTCTTTATCCCTCAGCTGCCAATATCTAAGTGATTCTGTGACTACTTCAACCCTCTTTCTTGGTGCTTTTTCAGTTTAGTGAGATGATGCCCTGGTTTAGACATTAGACCGTTTCACAGTGACTAGCCCTGCATGTATATTTGCTGAGGCTCAGAGATGGGTGCCAGACATGGCACTGCTGGATCAAAGGAGAAGTGTTGCTAGCCTTAGCCAAGTCTACTTTGTAGGCTATGGTACTTACCCAGCAGCAGAGGTGGAGCCTGGCCTATGGACCCCAAGGCTGAGGGTTTAGAGCAGGTGAGCAGTGAGTGTGCAAGTGCCTGTGAGCCAAGCTAGCCTCCCTCTTGCTGGGGCCTTCTGTGTTTCTTCCTGCCCACTGCTGACCTCTCTGACCTCTTGCACTGTAGGTTGTGAGCTCAACTTCCCTTGCTTTTACAGGTATGTAATGCACAGAAGGTAGAGGAAGTCTTATCTTTTCTTACCTTTCTGCTACAGAGGCATCCCTATATTCCCAATATCTGAATGTCTCTCAGCTTGGCATGTAGTGTCTGAGAAGCCTAACTGACTCTGACTCAGGATCTGTGAGTTCAGGCTTTCCGTGGGGTCTCCCTAGATCATCGGTATTGTAAGCAAGGCGCTACCCTTTCCCAGAATGTTGTCTTGCTGGTAAATATGCTGACTATGCTACCTCCCCAGGGCACTCGATCAATCTCTAGTGACATTTGGGGCTGGTGAGAGCAGAGGGCTCATTTTAGCCCCCAATGCAGAGGCCTGCAAATCATCCTGAGAGCCAAAGCTTGTAGTCTATCCTTGTTCCTGGAGTGCCTGAGCCCACTCTGTTACAACAGCTTCACCTTCTTCTGACAGTCTTTCTTTCCTTCTTTTTTATTGGATATTTTCTTTGTTTACATTTCAATGTTATCCCTTTTCCCAGTTTCCCCTCCAGAAACCCTCCATAATATCCCCTCATCCCCTGCCTCCATGAGGATGGTCCCCCACCCACCCACTTCCTCCCACCTCCCCACCCTGGCATTCCCCTACACTGGGCCATCGAGCCTTCACAGGGCCAAGGGCCTCTCTTCCCATTGATGCCCAACAAGGCCATCCTCTGCTACATATGCAGCTGGAGCCATGGGTCTATCCATGTGTATACTTTGGTTGGTGGTTTAGTCCCTGGGAGCTCTGGAAGGTCTGGTTCGTTGATATTGTTGTTCTTCCTATGGAGTTGCAAACCCCTTCAGCTCCTTCAGTCTTTTCTATGACTCCCCAGTTGACCCCATTCTCAGTCTAATGGTTGGCTGTGAGCATCCGCCTCTATATTTGTCAGGCTCTGGCAGAGCCTCTCAGGTGACAGCTATATCAGGCTCCTTTCAGCATGTACTTCTTAGCATCCGCAATAGTATCTGGTGATGTATATGAGATGAATCCCTAGGTAGGGCAGTCTCTGGAAGGTCTTTCCTTCAGACTCTGCTCCACACTTTGTCTCTGTATTTCCTCCTGTGAGTATTTTGTTCCCCTTTCTAAGAAGGACAGAAGCATCCACACTTTGGTCTTCTTTCTTCTTGAGCTTCATGTGGTCTGTAAAGTGTATCTTGGGTATTCTGAGCTTTTAGGCTAATATCCACTTATCAGTGAGTGCATATCATGTGTGTTTTTTGTGATTGGATTACCTCACTCAGGATATTTTCTAGTTCAATCCATTTGCCTATGAGTTTCATGAAGTCATTGTTTTTGATAGCTGAGTAGTACTCCATTGTGTAGATGTACCACATTTTCTGTATCCATTCCTCTGTTGAAGGGCATCTGGGTTCTTTCCAGCTTCTGGCTATGATAAATAAGGCTGCTATGAACATAGTAGAGCATGCGTCCTTGTTATATGTTGGAGCATCTTTTGGGTACATGCCCAGGAGTTAGGTATAGCCAGGTCCTCAAGTAGTACTATGTCCAATTTTCTGAGGAACCTCCAGACTGATTTCCAGAGTGGTTGTGCCAGCTTGGTAATCCCATAACAATGGAGGAGTGCCTCTTTCTCCACATCTTCACCAGCATCTGCTGTCATCTGAGTTTTTTTTTTTTTTTTTTTTTTTTTTTTTTTTTTTTCCGAGCTGGGGACCGAACCAGAGCCTTGCGCCCGCTAGGCAAGCTCTACCACCGCTGAGCTAAATCCCCAACCCCATCATCTGAGTTTTTGATCTTAGCCATTCTGACTGGTATGAGGTGGAATCTCAGGGTTGTTTTGATTTGCATTTCTCTGATGTCTAAGGATGTTGAATATTTTTTAGGTGTTTCATGGCCATTCGATATTCCTCAGTTGAGAATTCTTTGTTTAGCTCTGTGATACATTTTTAATAGGGTTATTTGATTATCTGGAGTCTAACTTATGATAGTCCTTCTATCTTTTCTGCTAATGCCTTTCTCAAAGCCCTTTCAGGAATAGCTTCTGAAGACCTTTGTTCTCTATTCATGAACTCTGTGGAGTCAGGAGTTCCAGCCTCACTTCTGTCCCTTGGCGCTTCTTTACAGACTCTGAAATGGCTTCCAGGCAAAGCCACACTGTAGAAGGGCTTGCCTGCGGGCACCACACTGTAGAAGGGCTTGCCTGCGGGCACCACACTGTAGACGGGCTTGCCTGCGGGCACCACACTGTAGAAGGGCTTGCCTGCGGGCACCACACTGTAGAAGGGCTTGCCTGCGGGCACCACACTGTAGACGGGCTTGCCTGCGGGCACCACACTGTAGAAGGGCTTGCCTGCGGGCACCACACTGTAGAAGGGCTTGCCTGCGGGCACCACCCTATAGAAGGGCTTGCCTGCGGGCGCCACACTGTAGAAGGGCTTGCCTGCGGGCACCACACTGTAGACGGGCTTGCCTGCGGGCACCACACTGTAGACGGGCTTGCCTGCGGGCACCACACTGTAGAAGGGCTTGCCTGCGGGCACCACACTGTAGACGGGCTTGCCTGCGGGCACCACACTGCACCACACTATAGACGGGCTTGCCTGCGGGCACCACACTGTAGACGGGCTTGAAGGGCTTGCCTGGGCACCACACTATAGACGGGCTTGCCTGCGGGCACCACACTGTAGACGGGCTTGCCTGCGGGCACCACACTGTAGAAGGGCTTGCCTGCGGGCACCACACTGTAGAAGGGCTTGCCTGCGGGCACCACAGGTGCTTCCGTGTCGCTCTGGAAGAGGCCATGGATGCTAAGGATAGGTTTGTTTTGTTTTCTTTCCAGACAGGTTTTCTCTGTGTACCCCTGGCTGTCCTGGAACTCGCTCCATGGACCAGACTGGCCTTTAATTTAGAGATCCCCCTCCCTCTGCCCTCAAGTGCTGGGGTTAAAGGCATGTGTTATTACTGCCTGCCCATCAAGGGCAAGTTTTAACAATGGGAAGCTTGGAGCTGATACCACTCATCTAGAATGGATGAAGGGAGGGGTGTGGCTGTCTTAGAGCTCCTGTGATCTCTATGTGTTATTCAGGTTGGGGTGGCTCCTAGAGAGCTGCCGTTGCTGCTATTCAGGAAGACATTCCAAGTTGGGTAAGGTAGAAACCAGGACTCACAACAGATAGCTTGCCCATAGCGAGTTTCTAAGACCATGTCTATATGGGAATTCGAGGCTCTGAGACGTGACCCTCAGACCACTAAAGTAAAGTGGGATGTTTGCATCGGGCCACACCCAGAAGCTTCAGAAGCCCAACCAGATGTCTCTCTGGCTCCTCAAGGAACTGTCAAAGATCACAATGCCGATTGCCTTCAATGAGCCCCTGAGCTTCCTGCAGCGGATTACGGAGTACATGGAGCATGTGTATCTCATTCACAGAGCCTCAAACCAGTCCCAGCCCCTGGAAAGGATGCAGGTGGGTATTCATGTGACCGTGAGGACAGTCCGATGCTTTAGCTGTTTGACCGACTGACCCCGTAGTTGTAGGAACCCAGGTATTCTGCTGGTGGGCTATCTGGAAGAATTGTGTCTCTTAGGTATCTGCCCAGTCTAAGAACTCCCGCTGTCAGTCAATTCACAGGGTTGACGTCTCTCTACTGTCTCACATGTGCGTGTGCTTATGTGGGGGGGGCATTTACCTGTGCATTTATGTGTACGTGTGTATGTGTGCCATCTTTAAAAAAACATTGTTAGTCGAAAACTGAGAAGTCAGCAGAGTGGGCAGTGCTAACTGAGTGCCCTGGATACCCTGTGGGATGCCCTTTGGGGAGCAGCTTGGCTGTCTGGGCTGAAGCTGTTCTGATCCACCTTTGGATTGTTTGCAGTCTGTAGCTGCCTTTGCGGTCTCGGCTGTGGCTTCCCAGTGGGAGAGAACTGGCAAACCCTTTAACCCGCTCTTGGGGGAGACATATGAGTTGATCAGGTAAGGAGAGTCAATAATGAATCTTTTGCAGAAGGGCTCTTGGATGGACAAGAAGAGCTCAATTTTCTCTTCAGCATTGATTCCTCAGATTAGGATAGGTGCTTGGAGTTAGGAGCTACTGAAGTATTTGGAATGCTATGGGTGAGAAATACTCACATGGAGTGCTGCGTTACTTATGGGATAGAACCCTGGCACTGCATGAAGGTCTGGCATAGAGTCTTAGTACAGTGGGCTCATGGATGGAGGTCGTGCAGTGTAGACCGCCGGTGGTGTATGTGCATTACATGGCAGAGACTGGGGTAACTAGTTTGGGACCAGACATGGAACCAGAACTGATGAGTACGACTGTGTTTGTTGTAGAAGCACTAATGAGAGAGCAGTAACCAACGAGAGGGAACACTGTCCAAGTCAGTGTCATTCTGTGCCTGTGTTGCAGGGTCTTAGGAAAGAGCTAGCCCCACCATGTCTAGTCGGCAAGTGTTTCTGAATTCCCTCTGAGTGATTTCTCCTGGGTGGTGTCATGTCTCTTGGGACCCTGTAGAGCGTGAGGCTGGCAGGGTAGGGTAGACAGGGCAGACAGTGGCCAACACACATGAGTAGTATGTACCCTCCATTCTCATCCTTGGACCTAGCAGACCTGAGCCTGGACACTGAGTCCTAGTTAGTATGAGCTGTGGTGAATCTCTAGACGGCTAGGCTGGAGATTGTTGCTACCTACTTTGCCAATTCTGGGTCTCCTGCAGTTATGCAGAAAACTGTCTTGGAGATGCTGCCATGGTAAATACTCCTGGTCACATGTTACAGACTCTGGTGCGTTTTTGCCTTAGCCTTGCCTGAACCTCCAGAGACTAGTCACTGAATCTGCACACTTCCTATGCTCTCATTTGTGCTCTTCAGGATCATTCATAGTCAGCCTCTCTGCGACCTGTTCTGTGCTGCATGCATGGCTGCTATGCTGTGCTTATGCCTCAGGAGTGCAGAGCACAGCAGTGTGGTTTAGTAAGGAGACCTTTTCTGATGGGGGAGGAAGTAACTAGAAGGATTTAGATGAGGTATTCTCATTGGCTGGCATCATGATCATTCGCCACAGACTGTGGGGCTGCAGGCAGGATGGCCAGCTCCTGCTACCCTGCTCTGAGATCCTTTCTGTAGAGAGGAGTTCTGCCATGACAGTGCACCACTGTCCTGCAGTCAGGGTCAGCCGGGATCCTGGGGATTCATTAAATGGAGCTGGAGCCTGCTAGTGTTTTAGCCACGACAGTGTTCTGTGTAGAACATGGCATGCTGGAAGTAGAAAGCAGATGCAGCCCACCAAAGAACATTGGCTTCAACATCGTAGTAGCTTTTCTTGTGTGTGAGGTGCTAATGATGTCTTTTGCAGTGCATCATAAACGTTTTCCTTAGCCAGGCATGGCGGCAGATGCCTTCACTATCAGCTCTTGAGAGGCAGAGGCAGGGGTCTCTCTATGCTCAAGAGCAAGTCTGCAATTCAAGAGCTACAGAGTGAGCTCCAGGGCAGCCAGAGCTACAGCTGGGGCTACACAGAGAAGCCCTGTCTCAAAAACCAAAAAGAAGGGGAAAAAGGAAGTGGAGGAATAGGAGGAAGAGGAAGAGAAGAGAAGTAAGGTAGAAGGAGAACATTTCTGGGTGATTAAAAAAAAAAAGTTGTGTGAGTTAGGCATGGTGGCTCATACCTCTAAATTCTATCACTCAGGAGCCTTAGGCAGGAGGCCAGCTTGGGTTACATACTGTGAACCTGTCTCAACAAAATGGACAAATTCCTGGCCAGCCTGGGTTCTGTAGTGTGAACCTGTCTCAGCAAAAAAGAGAAGCAGCAGCGGCTGCAGTCGTGTGGATGCGGGGAGAACAGGAGCAGCCTGAGTTGCGGACATCAGACAGAGGCTTAGCCTGACTTGGGATTTAATTCAGAGGCTGCCAGGAAAACTCCCTCACAATATGTTCCTCTCTGAACCTGCTCGTTGGTGTCTCCACACTGAGCTTCCCCGACACCAAGTGGCCCTACTCCACAGCACTGCGCAGATCAGGCTGTGTCTCCCGTCTTCATCCCTTCCTATCCCTCTTGAACAGCTAAAAATACACTTGCCTTTCTTAGACAAGTATTCATTTTGTAGATTACATACCTTGGCAGGCAACCTTTTAAAATCTAATTTTTCAACTTTCCTTCCTCTGTAATGATTGGGAATTCTGATTCCAGCTAAGTTAGTAATTATGTGGTTTAGCTTTTATAATTCCTAATGACTACAACTGTAGGTGTATTCATAGTTCCGGAACAATTAAAAACTGACATTTTTATTGAATAAGGGAGTCTGCTAAAATCCTATTTCCTGGCCAGGAATATTCTGGGATCCAAGACCTTTCATCATAGAAGTTTTGGGAGCCTGTACAAAAGGCTGGACAGAAACATCCATTCATAGGGTTCTGAGTCGTTGGGACTACTGGTGCTTAGAGTTCCTGGGATTGAGGTCCTGGTTGATGGCTCAGAGGTTGAGGTTGTTGGTATCAGGAATTGCCCCTAGCTGTGACACCTTTTGGCCACTGTTGCCATGGCAATGGCCATACATTCCCAGAAGACCTTTTGGCTCAATTCACACCTCCACCTGGGAACCTTTATGTCATATTCCAAATAAAAGGCAAATTCCCTGCCCTCCAGGCCTCTTTTTCTCTTCTTTCTCTCACCCCTTCCCTTTGTCTTCTTCCCCCATTAAAATCTCACCACATGGAACTGTGTTGGTGCTCGTCCCCACGGGTGCAGTCAATATTCTGACATTTTTAATAACTGATATCTGATATTTAAATAACAACAGAGGTATCAGTGGGATGAGCAGTAGGACAGACAGAGGCTCTCTGTCTTTCAGGAGAGCTTCTGTGGTAGTGGGTAGTGTACTCCAGAGTGATGGTACACAGCCAGACGGGCCATCTGAGAGGTTGTTGCTGGGTGTTTTTGCCTCCTGTCATAGCTGGAGGCTCCTGGGCCCAGATCCTGTATGAGTGGCTAGGGGAGAGCAGACCATGCCAACTGGTGGGTAAGCTGATGGCCCTTTGTTATGGCTATCATTAATGTGACTTTTTCTCTTCCCCTTTTCTCATTTTTGGATCTAGGGAAGACTTAGGGTTCAGATTTATATCTGAGCAGGTCAGTCACCACCCTCCTATAAGTGCATTTTATTCAGAAGGTCTCAATCAAGACTTCATGTTCCACGGTTCCATCTACCCAAAGCTGAAATTCTGGGGCAAGAGTGTGGAGGCTGAGCCCCGGGGGACCATCACACTGGAACTGCTCAAGTGAGTGACAGGGACAAGCAGGACCAGAGCGCCCTGCACTGATTGGGAGGACACTATGGCTTCCACTTCTCATAGGGCTTCTTTCTGGGGAGATCCCGACCTTGTGTGGGCTGAGAGCCTTTCTGCCAGTGGCATTTCTGCTAGGCTTCCTGGTGGGGTGAGTTCCTGTGTCCACCGAGGTGGCTGAGTCACATCCCCTCCCACACACCTTAACCATCAGTTACCGCTTTAGGACAACCCCAAACCAACTGCTTCGCTTAGCATTTTATTTCTAGGCTAAGAGAGGCTGGCTCCAAGTCAGCAGGAACTTCACTCTCAGCCATAGACTCCCTCTCCAGGGCTGTTCAGAGTCAGGTACTCTCCTTTCTTAGGCAGTGGAACCCATAGCTTCCCTGTAGCCACATATACCTGCTTGCTGATGCTCACCAAGGCATGTGTATTTGTACATACAAAGCCGAGTGCCTGCAGGTGAGGACCGCTAGAGGTCCCTCGTAGAGGCTGTCCAGCCCACCTGCCATCAGAGATGCGCAGTCAGTAGCAAATCTTGAAACGCATTGCAGCCCCCACAGCCCAGGGTTTCAATGGCTACTGTGGCTCTCTAATGGGAGCCTGTTGTGAGGGAGTGTCTGTGCAGTGTTTGATCTCCTTGGCCATTCACCAGGCAGTTTTAAGAACCTAGGGGCAGGCTGGGTGTAGTTGAACACATCTTCAATTCCAGCACTCAGGGAGACTGAGGCAGGGGGATCTCTCTGAGTTTGAGGCCAAGCTTGGTCTACATAGTGAGCTCTAGGATAATCAAACCACATAGTGAAACCCTGTCTCAAAAATCAACAAACACTAAGAGCCTAGAGGCTGAACCTGCACAGCTTGCCAGAGCCCAGAGGCAGGCTTGAGGGAAGCTCCTGTGGTGGGCACCCAGCGCTTGGCCAGTGTCCTGAGAGTCTTTGCCTTGGGAGTTGAGATGGGGGAGCTGGGGAGCTGCAAATGAGTTTGAGAAGCTTGGACTCCACCTGGGCCGTTCGAGAGAGTGCAGGCATTTTTCCTCAGCCACACTATGTCGAGCTGTTTTTGTTCTCACTCAGGCTTCTCTGATGCAGCCTCCCATAGGCAAGTCTCGGTGCCACTCCATGTACCCTATGAGGCTTGTCCTTATGGCAAGGTCATTTCAGAGGATGGACAGTGCTGTGTGTTGTTGACAACAGCAGCCCTCTCCTGCACTCCCCACAGCCAGGCTGGGGCCCAGGACTGTGGTTTTAGAGCATCTTCCCTCTTGGAAGCTTCACAGGAGAGCTGCCTCTCTTTTGTCTCAGTCTTCCTTTATTGCTTATTAACTTGTCTTGACATTTAAGTAGAAAGCTTTGTTGATGCTACAAAGGAAAGGAGAAATAAATTTCAGATGCACACTAACTAAATCGCCTGCACTGGAAAGACTTCAAAGCACTGTCTTGCTCCCAGGCATTTATGGTCTGGTTTTGCCTGGTCATGGCCTTCTGGGTACCCAAGTTCTGAGCTTCATTTCCCTGACGTTTGTGCTGTATGTGTTTTCACAGACATAATGAAGCCTACACCTGGACCAACCCCACCTGCTGTGTACACAATGTCATCCTGGGGCAGCTATGGATAGAACAGTATGGGATAGTGGAGATCCTAAATCACAGGTAGCAGGTCCATCTGTGTATGTGGGGTAGTGATTCTGAGCCGTAGATGTCAGACAAGCCAGACCGTCGAGCTGATGGATACGAAGGAAGCTGTCTGTCTGCACTCCTCCTGTCTAGCCCTGCCTTCCCGTTCCTCAGCTTGAGTCCTTCCTGTAGAAGGACCCCTAGGCATTGTGTCTGACTAGATTTAGTTCTGTCAAGTGTAGAGATAATCAGAAATGCCGATGTTGATCGATTGTTTTTTCATTACCACTGTTAATTTCTTTGAAACTGTAAAGTGCACCAAAGAAGTGTAGGTGCCTGGTGGGCATGTAGTGAGCATGTCTAAGCTCAGGGCATAGTCAGGGCCTCCATTTGCAACTGAAGCTCATGACTTACTGGCTTTGCTTGTGAACACCTTAGTGATAATATAGTTGATAAATCGTAAAATTCACCCATTTTCCAAATGGGCACTGAAGTAATATTTTAGTAAATCACCCAGTTGTGCAGACAATCACCACGAGTCAGTTACACAGCCTTTCTGTCACTGAGCAAAGCCTCCTTGCAATGTTAACTGTCACTCATGGCCTCTATTCTTAGATGGCGAGTCCTTCTCCTCTGTAGCCTGGTTGGTTCTCTAGACATCTCACATAGCTCATGCCTGTGTTTGCTCCCACAGAACTGGAGATAAGTGCATACTGCACTTCAAGCCTTGTGGACTGTTCGGGAAGGAGCTTCACAGAGTTGAAGGGTACATTCAGGACAAGAAGTAGGTCTACTCAGTGATGCCCACTGGGTGTGGGTCTGCAGCGCCTAGTGCTGTACCTACCTGTGCTTATACACTGATGTCTGCTCCTTTAAGAAGAAAAGATGAGTGTTGAGTGTGGCCTCTGGTGATAGGACAGTGGAGTTTGTCCCCCTGGAGGACGAAGAGAAGTGACCTTAAAGAACAAGACATTTTTGCTCAGGGATAATGTGGCTTTTTCTTTTCCATTTATTTTGTTTCTGAGATGGGCTTGCCATGCAGTGCAGGCTCCCCTCAGTCCTACAGTCCTGCATCCACCTCCTAAATGCTGGGTGACAGCCTAGACCGCCTGCCTGCCATGTAGGAAATGGCCAATAGCACTGTTTTGACATATTTTCTGGATTTTTCTCCCTGTGGTAAAATTATGTTCTAGATCTCAAGATTTTATTTTATTTTATTTTATTTTTAGAGTAAGCCTGGCTGAGAAAAACCCCAGACTTGTCTTCCTTCTTTTTTTTTAACATTTATTTATTTATTTATTTATTTATTTATTTATTAATTATGTATACATCATAAAGCTTTCTGCCTGCATGTATGCCTGCAGGCCAGAAGAGGGCACCAGACCTGATTACAGATGGTTGTGAGCCACCATGTGGTTGCTGGGAATTGAACTCAGGACCTCTGGAAGAGCAGACAGTGCTCTTAACCTCTGAGCCATCTCTCCAGCCCCTCAGGTTTTTATTTATAACTAGCCACCATTTAGTAGTACAATGCCAAGAGAGTCTTTCAAGCTATTGACATCTAGTTCTAAATGCTTTTGTTCTCTCTGCCTATCTCTAGGAAACTAGAAACTCATCTGTTCAAACAACCTGTGTATTAATGTCAGACTTTAGAGTGATGAGAAATGTCAGGACCTCATACGTGTGCTGTAAAGGACACAGGTCCTGTTATGGTCAAAGTGGTGACCAGGGCAACGAGGCATCTTTTGAGACTGGCCTGCCCGCCATGGGTAAAGCAGGATGATGATTTTGAGCTGATGGTCTTGACCTTTTGGTTTTGTATCCTGGGTCCAAGCATGCTTTCCTTTTCCCTTTTTGTTTTGCTTGTGTGTGCTGTGTGAGTGTGTATGTGTTGTGCATGTGTGCTGTGAACGTGTTGGTGAGCATGCATGTGGAAGCCGAGGTCAGTGTTGGCTGTCTTCTCCCTCTGTCACTTCTCACATGTTTGATCTCTGAACCTGGAGGTCACTGACCCATCACTGACTTGGCCTGGCTGGCTCTGTCCCTCCTGCCCCCCAGCACCCGGTGTTACTCTAGGGATCTGAATTTGGGTCCTTGTGCTTCGGTAACGAGCTCTCACTGAACCTTCGCCCCAGTCCCAAGCAAACATTTCTCATGGAGGTAGAGTTGCTTAAGGAGCTGGGCTGAGCTACTGAGTTCACCCACCTTGCAAGTGCCTGACATAGACGAGTCCTACCTCACTCACTGGCTTGCTTGCTCGCAGACTCCCCTGTCAGGGCACTGCCCAAGGAGCACAGCCAGTCTGTGTGCTTCCCAGACAGGCAAGAGAAAAAGACTGTCCTGAATGGGCTCTGTCCATTCTGATAGGAGGCAGAGTCTGACTCTGCTGCGGAGTTTTCCAGGGATGCGGTTAGAGGAAGAAAGCAGTGATAACCAAAGAGAAAGCGAATCATGGGACCCTGGGAGGCATTATGGGCAGATTTGATAGGAAAGGATCTGGAAGTCTCACGGTTACCTGAAAGCCCAGTGTAGGATTTAAAAAGCAGCAGGCTGTGGGGTGAGGCTCAGTGACAGAGCACGCACCCTAGTAAAGGGCCTGCACATACAGCACTAGATGTGCAGATGTGCTTGACATACAGCACTACATGTGCAGATGTGCTTGACATACAGCACTACATGTGCAGATGTGCTTGGCCTTGGCCTTTGTTTCCTAAGGCCCTGAGGACTCTCAGGCTTTTGTGCCTTCATTTCCTGTTTGGCATCAGGGAGAGGAATACCTTTTCCCCAGCAGCGTGAACAAGGCTCTGACACACGAAGTTCCTTTCTGCACTAAGGTGATGGATGCCCTGTTAACTATGGTGATGGTCGTTAACTGTGTTTTAAACTCCTTTACTGCAGTAGGAAGAAGCTCTTTATAATGTATGGCAAGTGGACAGAGTGCTTGTGGGGCATAGATCCTGCTTCATATGAATCCTTTAAGAAGCAAGAGAAGAGAGGTGACCATGCCAGGAAGGCCAAGTCGGTGAGTGCCAGCTGCAGCCGACCCTGCTCAAGGTGGATGCGCCCTCCAGGAGCACGTGCTTCTGTGGCCTTGGTCAGGAGGGGTATAGAGTGGGTGGAATATGTCTGTCCAGCCAAAGCTGTCTCTGTCTAGGGTCTGGTATCTGGACAGAGGTGTTTGACTTTGTTCTGCTCATGTTGAAGCTGCTGGAGTCTTCACATTTTTCTTTGTAATATGTCTCTCATTCTGCCTGAGTTAGCTCAGGCCTGCTTAAGAAGTCAAGTGAATCTCATTTCTGTTTTCTCAGCTCTTGAATTCTCAATAATATATTCAGCAGTCAGGAAGTACTGGCAAAGACGTTCCTCTAAGAATTTGGAATGCTGATGACTATAAGTTATTCTTAAGCAAAATTAGAATTAAAAGTGATAGTTCAAAAGAGGTGCCATGCTTTCTAGATTAAAAACAATCACCATGTTCTACAGCAGAGATGTTCAGTATTTATTTAGATGTTTGACCTCATCCAGGTATCTAGTTGGGTTTTTTTTTATGTTTTATATGTGCTACTGGACACCTTTTATAATAATTTGGTTTGTTTGTTTGTTTTGTTTTTCAAACCTGGATTTCTCTGTGTAGTCCTGGCTGTCCTGGAACCCACTCTGTAGGCCAGGCTGGCCTGAAACTCAGAGATCCGCTGGCCTCTGCCTCCAGAGTGCTGGGATTAGAGGTGTGAGCCATCACTGCCCGCGGTAATTTTATTTTTTTAAAAAAGGAAAATTTCATCATCAAGTGTGGTAGTGCACTTATGCAAACACGGGAGGATACGTGTGAGTTCCAGGGCAGCTTAATCTGTACAGCAAGTTCCCAGCTTCCCACAGACTACAGAATGTTCAGGTTCAGGCAGCTTTGCTGCAGGCAGGCAGAAGGGCCCAGACTTTGATCCTGTGTCCCTGGTGTTCTCACGCCACAGTTGTGTCCTGTGGCCAACTTTAAAGCAAATCAAACAGTTGCCCCTGTTAAAATGGGATGGGCTCATGAGCTTGCCCAGGAGAGCAGATGGCATCGGGAGGCCTTTTGTCTCAGGTGATTGGTTATGGGTCCAGAAGGAGGGCAGGCACATGGCCAGGCATTTGTCAGGGAGGACAGCGTTTGTACCTGCTGCTTTTCAACATGTGATTCCCTTCTCTGTGAGAGCGTAGAAGTCCACCCTGGCACACCTCTACAGAAAGCAAAGCCACAGACACAGTTTGAATTTTTGTCTCCTCAGTTAGAAAAGGCTTTGGCATTGCACAGGGCTTGGGTCTTGAGTCTTCAAGTGCTCTGGGGACCGGTCTTCTGGCCAGTGGTCATACTGAGGCATCTGTGTTTCAGGATGATGCCCCAGAGAAAGTTAACAGTGATGTGCCTGGCAGTATGGCGGATGATGTTCCTGTGGCTCAGGAGACTGTGCAAGTCATCCCTGGCAGTAAGCTACTCTGGAGGATCAACAGCCGGCCCCCCAACTCTGCTCAGGTTTGTTACCCCTCTCTGAGGCCAGGCCTGTCTGCTGCAGGCTATTCCTGTTTGTACCTTTCCAGTCATGCCCACAACTCTGTCTCCAAGCAGACAGGGAGGCTCCATCACATCCCTATAATCCTGAGGGCCCTTACTCCCTAGAGCTACCTTGAGACTTATGCTGTGGTCCAGCTTGAGAGTAACTTCTACCTACTGCTATGCCTATGTGGGACCTGGGAATAGGTGGGTAAGGCAATCCACCTAGCAGGTATATCTTGATGCAGAATTCACTAGTGCTTGGTTATGCCTTCCAGCCCTGTCCTGACCATGTCTCATCAAGAAAGCTCCAGGAGCTAGAGAGATAGCTTAGCCTTAGGCATGATTACTGCTATTCTAGGGAACCCAATTTCAGTTCTCAGCCAGCATCCATGTCAAGTAGTTCACAACTGACTGCAACCTGGGAGACCTAACACCACTTGCAAATTCCCATACATAGATATACA
Source organism: Rattus rattus (assembly GCF_011064425.1). NCBI lineage: Eukaryota > Metazoa > Chordata > Mammalia > Rodentia > Muridae > Rattus > Rattus rattus. Next base: position 157,239,078 of record NC_046158.1, read on the forward strand.
CACATGCATATAACTAAAATATAAAAAAAATAGCCAAGGTGTGGTGATACATGCCTTTAATGACTGGGGAGTCAGAGTCAAGTGAATCCTTTTAAGCTATAAGTCTACAAAGTGAGTTTCAGGACATCCAGAGCTACATAGTGAGACCCTGTCTCAAAACAAGCAGATAGGATAAAATGAATGAACGAATGAGTCAGTCAGTCAGACCAGGCAGTCGGGGTGTGCACGCCTTTATTCCCGGCACTCAGGAGGCAGAGGCAGGTGGATCTCTGAGTTTGAGGACAGCCTGATGTACAAAGTTCCAGGACAACAAGGGCTACCCGGAAAAACCCTGTTCTCAAAAAAGGGGGTGTGGGGGTCTCAAGACTTGCGCTGTAACTTGGTGATAGAGCACCTAGCGTGCACAAGCAAGGCCCTGCATTCTGTCCCTAGCACTATGCCAGCATTTAGTTTTTGAGGGCAGGCAGTGACATGGCTTCAGTGGCTAAGAGTGCTTGCTACCTAGTCTGACAGCTTCACTTTGATCCTTTGAACACATATGGTAGAAGGAAGGAATCAACTCTTACAGATTGTCCTCTGGTCTACATGCATGTGCCCACACACATAATGGCACATGCCCAACCACACACGTACACAGAGTACATAAGTATAAAAAGAAGAAAGTCCTGCTTACCTGTAACCACGTTGCCTTACTGTATTAGTTTGCTTTTATTGCCGTGATAAAACATTGACCAAAACTAATGTGGGGAGAAGGCCTGCACTTCCAGGTAGTAGTCGGTTACTGAGGGGAGCCTAGGCACAACTGAAGCAGAGACAGTGGCAGAGTGCTGCTCATTCCCACAGACTTGCCTGAGGCCACCAAAGGAGGCAATGTCTCGGCTGAGTTCCCTTTCCCCAGAGCTCTAGCTTGTGCTGAAGTCACCAAAACAAAGCAAAGCAAATGAAACCTATCCGGCACTCTCGCTGTGCCGCCGTGCCTGGTGCAGCATGAGTGAATGGAACAGGATCCGTCCGGATCATTTTTGGAAGAATAAAGTCCAGGGGTATTTCTCTTAAGAGGAACTCTTGTTCCTTTTCGGTTCAGTGTGCATGAAGCCCTCGTGTGTCTTTGGGGTTTGGTGGATCTGGGGTATTGGAAATGGCCTGGAAAGACAGACTGCACACATGTGGGGGTGCTGGGCAACTGGTTCTAGGGCAGGGAGGCTGTGGTAATAAAGCAGGGTCTAAAAGGAGTTAGGTGTGACCTAAGGCTACCTGAGGACCATGTTGGGAAGCCAGATAGATTCTCTTAACACCCGATAGACCTCAGGTCGGGTCGTGGCAATATCTGCTGTTTTCTTTTCTTTTTTTTTTCTTTAGTGATGTCAGTATCCTAGGAGTCATTTAAGTCAGGATGACTAGAGAAAATTTACATTCCTTGTGGCCCTTGAACCACATGCTCAAGATGATATCAAGAAAGAAGAGAAGGCCACCTTGGGAGGCAGGATAAAGGTCATGGGTTTAGGGAACCAATGGGTCGTTTTCCTGCAGCCGTTTGCAATGATGTTTCTGTGCTTCTCCTGCAGATGTACAACTTCACCAGCTTCACTGTGAGTCTCAATGAGCTGGAGTCAGGAATGGAGAAGACCCTGCCACCCACAGATTGCCGCCTCCGTCCTGACATCCGTGGCATGGAGAACGGCAACATGGGTGAGTGCTGGCCCCTCAGAGGGCTCATGTGGGTAGGCTTAGGCTTGCTCTGTGAGAAGGATGCTCAGACCTTTCATCAAGGTGGCTTTATAGAGCAGCAAAAGGTGGTGAACAGCTTATCTTCCAGCTAGCCACAGACCAGTCCTTTGTAAATGTGAAAATTAAATTAAAATGAGTGATCCAGGCATGGTGAGACATACCTGTTATATCCCAGTACCTGGGAGACCGAGGCAAGAGGATCAAGACCGGCACCTGGCCAGTCCTAGCTGCTTATGAGTTCCAGGCCAGAGTGTGCTAACTAGTAAACAACACAACAAAAAGTAAATGAGTAGGGGGGAAAAAGAACAAAATACAAATCCCCAAACTTTATTGTTTAATCCAATGGGTGTTAAAATTGCATTTCAAAAGCTGGGTATGTAGCTCAGAGGTAGTGTTTGCATTTCGGGACAGACTTCCATCAGAAGTTATGAGCAGACACGGTACCAAGTGAGCGCTGTACTCGGGTTTTCAGTGTGGTTGCTTGCTCCTTGCTTACTAAGCTACATCAAAAACCAGCAGAGCTCCCTGTTAGGGAGGCCTGTGGAAAGAAAAGTGTGCTCAGCGGGAGGAAGAAAGACCTGAATGTCTTGAGGCCCACTCTCACCTGATCCATGCTGGGCAGGTGGTGCTCCTCCCTCCAAATTCACCCTTTCTCCTTCATCAGAAGCCACAGTTCAGTTCATCCTGCAAGTTCAGCAGATATGGGATTCTTATACCTTGGGGTTCTTGCTATTAAACTGCCCAGCACATCACAGAACACACTTGGAGGAATGCTATGGTCTACTGGGATGCCGCCCATCTGCGTGTCTTGGAGAAGGGGCCCTGACACATCTGGCAGAAACAACTCACCCTTAACAGGTGGCTGACTGGAGCCAGAGTTCACGCCCCACACTTTCTCATCAAAGTGGGACGAGTCCTCTAGGGTCAGGATGTGGGTCTGGCGTCTCTGACAAGCTGGAAGTTTCAAATGCTTGCTTACTTGCTTGGACCTAGATCTGGCCAGTCAGGAGAAGGAGCGACTAGAGGAAAAGCAGCGAGAGGCCAGAAAAGAACGTGCCAAAGAGGAAGCAGAGTGGCGGACCAGGTGAGTCGGAACAGTGAGCCTCCACGCACCTGGGCAGTGAAGAGACCACACCACGTCACAGGCAGTACTGTTTAACTCTGTCCTCCCTGCCTAGCTAGCCACTGTGGGCATAACGATCCCTACCCCACCACTGCTACCTAGTGCTGTGACTCAACTCTGTATTGAAGGCCAGAGTGTCTGGTTAGCACATATGCTGCTTAAAACCATTTACAGGGAGTTGCCTAAGACATGTCACCTGGGGGTGCCCAGGCTTTCTGTTCTACTTCACAGTCTATTTGACCCAAAATGGCTTTTCAAATATGGCCAGGTTAAAGGAAAAATGTAGCCTGAGTCTAACTGTTCATTTAAACAATTGGTGAGAATTTCGTGGTTCCCACATTTATCCACTGTGGTAAGGTGATGCATACACACACAGCACCTACCCCGTGCAGTGTGGTGCCAGGCTGAAGCCCAGGTCCTGCTGCTTGCCCACTGTGGCATCAGGAAAACCTCTATTGTGGGTGTGAAGATGTAGCCCTAAAGTGGGCCCTCTGCTGATATGGGGCCATATGGAGGATGTGTTGTGACTCGGGCCCACACCAGCCGCCAGCAGCTTTAGCCTTACTTCTGACTCGGGTTTCTTACACTGGTTGTGTTTTCTTCAGTAGTCAAACTAAGCATCAGCAAGACACACACCTGTATGAGTGCACACAGCATCTCTAGTCTTGTGTAAAAATGTCTCTATGTTTGAAACAGTTCAATTATCAGGTTGGTGATTGTTTTTTGGAGGGGGTTGTGTTTTTCAAGACAGGGTTTCTCTGTGTAGCCCTGGCTGTCCTGGAACTCATTCTGTAGCCCAGGCTGCCCACAAACTTAGCCTTTATATAACCCCCCACCCCTCCACCCCCACCCCATAGGGATTATAGGCCTGTGTGTCACTACTGTCCAGCAGGTCTGAGGTTTTGAAATAAGTTTTTCTTCACCACCCTCTCTGCGCCTTCCCTCCTGTGCTGTGATATGGAACCTGTTATGTGTGGCAGACACTTTATCAGTGTGCCATTGTGCCATTCTCTGGGGCAGTTGTTAATGCATGGGCTTCTGATGTAATACAGTGCTTTGAATGTACATGTCTTTATTCTAGAGAAACACTGGAAAATAATCTTCTTGCATTGGTCTTTTAAACAATTAAAAAACATAAGCCAGATATAGTGGCCTACATCTCTAATTCTAGCATTCTGGAAGCTGAGACAAGAGAATCTGAATTTGAGGCCAGCCAGGGTTTCAGGCAAGCCTGAACTATAAAATGAGACACTGTTTCAAGAACTAAGTAATTAAAAATAGATAATCCATGCTGGGCAGTGGTGGCACATGCATTTAATCCCAGCACTCAGGAAGCACAGACAGATGGATCTCTGAGTTTGAGACTAGCCTGGTCTACTGAGCTAGCTCCAGGACAGCTGGGACTACACAGAGAAACCCCGTCTCAGAAAAAAAACAAAACAAAACAAGCAAACAAACAAACATCAAAAAGATGATCCATTGTAAAAATGACACTTTTTCCTTGAAAGATAATTATTGCTACTTTTTTTCCCTTTGTGGTTCTGGGATGAAACTCGGGGCTTTGTGCCTGCCAGGCACACTACCTGACCACTGAGCTGTAAAACCAGCCATCACTCTTTTGGGAGTGCGCACATGTGCTTCCTGTGCACCCTGATGGCCTTAGCTGCTTCTGTTTGGTATTGTGCAGCTGCAAGAGTGCAGCCTGAACCCAGTGAGGTTTGACATCATGGGGACTCTCTCCTCTGAAAGTTGTCCTGAGGATTGAGTTTGTTGGGAAATAGTAAAGTTAGGTGTGTGAGTGAACCTGGCCACAGGGAAGTTGGTCAGTCACTGTTGTGATGGTGTTCCTCGATGCATTTCTGCAGTGGCACACTGCTGTGAGAAGGCTGACTTAGATGGATCCTGCCGTCTGCTCACCACCTCCCTTGCATTTGCAGGTGGTTCTCTCCAGGCAATAACCCCTACACAGGAGCTCCTGACTGGCTGTATGCCGGCCATTACTTTGAACGTAATTTCTCAGACTGCCCAGACATCTACTAAGTAAGGCCTGTGAGCCTAGAAGGAGGCCTGTAAGGTTGGAATCCTCAAGTAGCATGTGAGCTTTATGGTGGCAGACACCAGCTTTTCCAGCCACAATTGTGGAGGTAGCCTCGGACGTGATGGAGGACCTCAGTGAGCCTCTGGTTGCCCAGCGCTTCACTATGTTGCAGCCCCTTCATGAAGCTCCAGTTGGGTCCTCACATTCACCGAGACCTCAGAACTCCACAATCCTCTCACAGGTAACAGAGTACACACGGCCAGCTGAGCTGGCAGCACACTCTGTTACAGAATGTGTAAGGAAGGAAGAACCAGCAGGGCCTGTGTGCTCCACTCAAGGCTGTGGCGTGAGTTCTGGAAGAGTTTCAAACCCAGACCCAAGGAGGGGAACAAAAGTATCCTGTGGCCAGGGTCCCCTTTGTTGTGGAAAGCACCATGGAATGAAGTGACAAGCCTCCAGATTCTGTATTTTCTACCAATCTTGAAAAAGGTAAAGATTACTTTAGAAAATATTTAAATTGAAACTACTTGAATGATCTGCTAAAGTGCAGCACACACATAGTCACCACTGTGTTCTGTCCAAACAAAGTATCCCCGTGCCAAGCCAGAGTGGCAGGAACACTGTGACTTAGATGACGAACGCCCTGGGCTACTCCAGCCTTGGAGGCCCTGCCTCTAGCCACAGCACTCCATAGCTTCACTGTCACTGTGGACCACGCCTGTTTCTAAGGTCATTTCTTCACTCACCTCGCCTGTGTGCCCTCCCTCTCCCCCAAAGTCTTGTGTTTGGTTCCCCACTGTGCATGTTTCAGTCCAGGCAAGTTACATTCGGTTGTGTGCAATGGAAGGTCAGAAGCAAGATCTACTTACCTGATGTCATTAAAATTGTTTTAACACAAGTAGGGTGTGTTCACCTCTGCGTTCCTGTCACATGATGGACTTTATGTAAAAATGGTGACACCAAGGCTCACAGTGGAGCTCTTTGCATCAAAGATAATCTACTGTGTACACACGTCTGTGCGTTCATACAGTGTGCCCTTGTAAATGAGAAGGTATGATTACTATGTCCAGGCTTCCAAACAGCCTCTGTCATTAAAACACTTTGAAAAGCCAACATGGGTTGAAGGTTGATTTTATAGCTGTGGAAACTAAAAATAGGTATTTCTGTGGCAGCCGGGGGACCTCCCAGGACTAGCATCTCTGCTCTGTCTACTAAGACCCCTTAACAAAGCTTCTGATGGCTGTGAGATACATTTGAAGGTTTATGGCTTTGTCATCTTTCTTTCCAAGAGGAGATTGTGAAGTGTCTGAGAGAACAGGGTAACCTGCATGCATCAGAGGGGGACATTTGCATTTCCAGACCCTGGCAACCCTCACACGGCTCATTCCCCCAAATTGAAGGGCCTGAGGAACACTTAAAATGACTGTTTCAGAAGCCTGCAGCCCTCTCACCAGTGATTCTGACTGCCTGAAATAACAAGCCAGTGGATTTGTATCTCCATGTCATCTCCTAAGGCAAGGCTCTGGGTGTTTTAGGGTCCATCACCATGTACACAGCCCCCAACCCAGGTCCTGTGTGCATTTACCTAAACCAGAAGTATAGGAGGAAAGGGCGAAGGGACAGCTGTGCCAGGTGATTTAACAGTGAAGGTTTCTCACAGCATCTCTGCCTGTACCAACACATGAAGAAGTTGCCACTCGGACTCCTCGCATTGGACAATTCCAGAAAGCTTCCATAATGAGCTTTCCCACGGACGATACACACTGAAAGACAGCAGTGGCATGTGAGCACAGCCTTGCATTGGGCCTTGGTGCTTACAGAGTAGTCCTGTCCCTTGAGAATCCTCTTGGGAGGAAAAGAGCAACAGCCTTTCCCACATGTAATATTCTCAAGTCAGGTTCAGTGATGCGCCTATGATCCCAGCATTTGAGTTTAAAAGCAGGATGACCAGTAGTTTAAAGTCATCCTTGGCTACAAAATGAGCTGACTAGCCTAGGATGTATGAGACCACGTCTCAAAAAACAAAAAAAGAACTTGCGCCATCAGAGACCTCATCTCCTTCAGCTCCCCTCGTTTTGTTTCTATTCTAATTGAAGTTAGAATTGAGTCACATTTCTACAAGTCCAAGGAACATTACTACGCTCTATTAGAGATTTAGAGGTGAGAAGATAAACATTGGTAGTGTTTTATGTAAAATGTCTCTTTTAAAATGGTTTGTGACTGGTTGTATCTCATTACTCTGGTGGTTCTCTGGGGTCACCAGCATCCACATCCTCCTGCTAGGGCTTGGCTAGAGGTAGGCCTGGCCCTGATGTACATCATGAACCTGCCTCTTCAAAATCCAGTTCTTCAGTCCTGCAAAACAAACCTGGGGAATCCTTTGGCTGAGAACCTGCAATGCTGTGGGAGCCCAGCACTCTAAGGAGGAGCGATGACACCCACATGCACATGCACGGGTGTCAGTGTGCTTTCAGGCTGGTTCCAGTGGAACAGCTCCCTCCCACTGCCACTCAAAGCTTTCAGGCCTCCGGAGCTTACAGTGATTACAGTGTCTGTCAAAGGGTCAGTGCCACACTTCCAAGTCTGCTGCAGGCTTAGCTCCTAGGAGGACGTCACACAGCTCCAGTGGCCCTGAGACCTTCGTGCTGGGTTGGACCAGCCATCTGGAGAGCCATACTCATGCATAGAGGATATGCCCTGTACTCCCTGCGTGCTCATAGTTGAAGCCTGGTAGCCTTTTCTGTCTGTCAGTGAACCGGCAGCCCCATGAAGGAAGGTTCCTACCAGACTGCTTCTACAGAAAGGTTCCTACCAGACTGCTTCCACACAAAGTTTTCCCTCTAAAAGGGAGTTACAAGTTTTATGCCTTCTTACCATCTCAGCAGACTAAATGTGGAGACACCTCTCAACAAGTAGTGGGCACATGGCATCCCAGGTCCTTGGGGTATGAGGCAAGGTTTGTAAGTAACAAGGCATCCCTGATCTGGTCAGCTAGTTAGATTCTAGGCTCACAGCAAAAGGGACTGTCCTGCTTCAAGTTCTTGGACCTGGAAGAGTTGCATAAGACGTCCTCAGAGCCATGACTTCCTCCTGTCTCAGCCTGTAGACTTCCTTATGTCTAAGTACCAAACATGGGGGCCTGCAGCCTGTTAAAACAGCTGATCTTGGGTTGGGGATTTAGCTCAGTGGTAGAGTGCTTGCCTAGCAAGTGCAAGGCCCTGGGTTCGGTCCTCAGCTCCAGAAAAAAAAAGAAAGAAAAAGAAAAACAGCTGACCTTGCCAGGCAGTGGTGGCACAAACATTTAATCCAGCATCTGGGAGGCAGATGGATCTCTGCCTGGTCTACAGTGTGAGCTTCAGCCAAGACTACAGAGAAACTCTTAAAACAAACAAAACCCCCAAACCCACAACAAAGCCAGCTGACCTCAGAACTGGTATCCCTTTGGCTCCTCAGTAGCCCCCATGTGCTTGGTGTGAGAATTTTCTCTGTGGAAGTCAGCCTTTTGCTCTCAGAGTCAGCTGCTCTTGTCAGATGTTGGGGAAAGCACAGCTACAGAGGACAGTGACATTTCCATCCATTCTGGCTTGGTCCCTGACCTCAGGCTGCCCCAACGATTGCATTCCTCTTCATGCCTATGGGTAGCTGCCCCTTTAGCTACACCACCCACTCACACATGGAAATGTCAGGCAAGGAAATGCACTGGGGACAGGTTTATTTTCGTGACTGCCAATATCACTTATTTAGCAGAATCAATCCTTTCTGGGTTTTGGTTTTGAGGTTTGTGCACAGATCTATGAGTATATAAATGTTAACTTTCAGGCCTGAATGGAGATTCTTAGGACATGGCTTGTGGTTGACATTTGTTTTGCATTGGATAATTTTTCACTGTCTCAGGGCTCTGATTTTTCTGGAAAGAGCTACAGGCAAGTTCTCGTACCCTACTGGGGTAGATGTTTGGACTGGGTTTTCTATAGAGCTGGCCTAGCAAATGGGTTATGTCTTAAAATGGCTTGTCTTGGGGGGGGCGGGGACTCGGGTAGCGTGTCAGGAAGGGGGTTCAGACCTTTCGAGTTGTAGTGGCTGTACTTATCCTCTCTCCTGGGGACTAGAGGTTGCTGTTAAGCCATAAAACAGCTGGGCTAGGGGCGGCCTGACTGCTTGGGAGGAAGCCCACAAGTTTATCCAGTATCACGGCTCTGTGGATAGAGGGACGACAGATGGCCTTCTAGAGTTCATGTGCTTGCAATGCCCGGCTGTGCAGGGCAGATGGCACCACTGCCACAGGTGCTCAGTCACAGCGTCTGACTGGACACACACATCTGCCTCTCACTTCCAGTCTGACCCCAAGGAGTAAGCACCAGAAGGTGGGGCTGCCCAGGGCTCACACCTGCTAGGGCCTCCTCTCGAGAGGTGCAACCTATGAGTTCCATCAAGTTCATATGGTCACATGGCCACTTGTTGCCAAAGCTCACTGCAGAAACCATGTAGGTGCCTATTAGGCTTCCCCAACCCTGACCACCCCCAACTGGCTCTGTCCCCAAGTTTCTTCCCTTACTTTCTGTCTGGCTGTTTTCATTTTTAATAGTTCATTTGGATGTCACCGTGGGCATGTGTGAGCCTGAGGTGTTTTTTCCATTCGTAAGCACTGAGGTGTCATCTTTTGTCCATTTACCAGGCTGCTTCAAATTTGTGGCATTTGTGAGGAGAATCCCCAGATATTTGTACACAGGTTTTTCTGTGGACTTATCTTTCTCTCTGTTTTGTGTACAGAGACTAGAGTTCAGCCTTGGGTGTCATTCCCATGAGCTATCCATCTTGTTTCTGAAATTGTCTGGGACCTGAAGTGCATGATTAGCAGAGACTGGCTGGTCAGTGAACTCTAGGAATTCCCTCCCCAGTACTAGATCTTCAAGCACATGGTTTTCTGTGTCTTTTTTATGTGGGTGTTGTAGCTCAAACCCAGGTCCTTGTGGTGTAGACTTTAACAATTAAGCTATCTCCCCAGACCTTCTTTTGGTTTTTTTTCCCCCCTTGTTGGTGGTGGTGGTTTTGTTTGTTTGTTTGTTTAGAGTCTCATGGAGCTTGAAACAGCTACCCTCAGCTTCCTCAGGGCTGGGATTACGAGTGTGAGTCACTAACCTAGCCTGTCTGTCAGCTTACATCTCTCAAATGCCTGAGAAATACTAGCTGAGTCACATGGCAGTACACTTACCATCATTAAAAACAAACAGAAGCATTGCCACTTCATCAATAAGGAACCGTAGGTGACAAGTGAGACCAGGGTGTGCTCAAGTTATCATAAAGCATTAGGAAACTGCAGCCCGGAACAGGGAACACCACAGACCCTGTGACACATGCTGAAGGTTGACACAGAGCAGCAGGGCAGTGCTGGGGCGTGCAGAGGCAGGCGGCAGGGAATTAGACACACCTCTTTCTTATCTCTGAGTTCAAGGCCTGCCCGCTGAGTTCCAAGACAGCCAGGGCTACACGGACCCTGTCTATTAAAAGAAGGAAAATTGACCAGGGCTTGCCCGTGGTGCTGCACACCTGTCGCCCCAGCTTGGAGGGGAAAGCAGTAAGGTCTTGGGTTCAAGATCAGCCTTAATTACTTACACAGTGAGACCTTGTCTCCAAAAACAAAGCCCAAGTAAATACAGCCCTGCCACAAAACTGACAACCAGGCTTTCATATTTATCTACACAGACCTGTGCACACGTATATAGTAGCTGTGTCCATACGAACCTGCACACGGAGGCTCATAGTAAGTTGCTGGAATTATGACAAGTGAGTGAACAGAGGTGCACCCAGACCATGGAATGTCTGTTAGAAACAAATGAAATTTCAAGCCATAGGAGGACCTGGGAGGACCAGAGAGATGGCTGAGTGGGTAAAGGCACTACTTGCCCCTTAGCCTTGACCAGAGTTTCATACCCAGGATCCACAAGGCAGAAGAAGAGACTTAACTCCTGAACTTCTGGACGTTGTGCTCTGACTTCCACACGTAGGCCTCAGCACAGCCACACCAGTAAAGGGTGGGTAGCGGGAGAGATGACTCAGTAGGCCATGATTTGGTTCCTAGCACCTCACAAGTACCAAGAACTCTTAATTCCAGGGAATCTGACAGCCTCTTCTGCTTGCTGCAAGGACCAGACTCACACATGGCACACCTACATACATACTAAAGAAGGTTCCTTTAAATAGGCCATGGTGCACTAGTACAACATGGTGTTTTGGAAACAGTGAAAGAAGGGCTGGGGTGCAGGTGAACCATGACCTTTGTCAGTAAACGGACCATGCCAGGCACGGTGGTCTAAGTGTGGTGTACTTACTACCCAGAAGCATTCAGGAAGCTTATGCAGGAAGATGAAGATTTGGAGGCCATTCTGGGGTGTGTAGTAAGACTCTCAAACAGTGCATGTGAACTGTACAGTGTTGGTAGGGTTTAACTGTACCCATGTACAACTCAACACTCTGTGATGACGTTGTGAGGCAGGACCCGTCAGAGGCGAGGAGGCCTCGGGGACGCCTCCCTCATGCACGATGGGATGGAGCCCTTATGAAAGCCCTTCTGTGTCCTGCCACGTCCCCCGCTTGCCCGGCCTCTTTCACTATTGAGAGACCTTTGTTCCCACTGAGACAGCCCCACTAGACACCGAAACGGCCCTGCTTTGACCTTGGTTTTCTGCTGGAAGCCGATTCGTGTTCATTTAGAGGTACAGAATAGCACCCGCCGAGTGAACCGCGTGTACACTGTGGACTTCTGAGATCATGAACTTTGGAAGAAATTTTACTGGTTCTAATAGACCCACCGGAAGGTGCAGCCCAGGAGGCAGGGGGCAGGGGAGCGTGAGCTGTCTGTACTTTGTGCTCAGTTCTCTTGCGAACCTAAAATTATTCTGAAGAATTGTCTATTAATAAGACAAACGGAGAGAGAGCCACACCTGCTGAAGTCATCTCCCCAGTGGCTTAGCCACTTTGCATTTCTGGTACTAGAGACCCCCAGCCCTGCTGTCACTGCTTTTTCTGTGGACCTGTTCTCAAAGGCGACTGTCATCATCTGTGGACCTGTTCTCAAAGGCGACTGTCATCATCTGTGGACCTGTTCTCAAAGGCGACTGTCATCATCTGTGGACCTGTTCTCAAAGGCGACTGTCATCATCTGTGGACCTGTTCTCAAAGGCGACTGTCATCATTTGTGGACCTGTTCTCAAAGGCGACTGTCATCTGTTTCCTTGTAAATGAACATCTCCTCAGATGCCTTTGCCCTCTGGAAAAACGCGCTCTTCCTCCCCAGGTGAAAGTGCACAGCCACACCAGTGCCCCTGAGCTTCCATGCTCAGGGCCGTGAGCCAGGATCTCCCCCACCATTAAAGGTCAGATGTCACAGGGTTTGTTGTGTGCAGTGGGGCTTTTGTTGTTTGTGTCTACAAGTGCTGGGGACCACTCAGCTACTGGGTCTCATCCCCAGCTCAGGGCTGTGCTTTTCTACATGACTGCTTGAATTGACTTCCCCGTGGAAACTGAAGACTACACAGAAAGCATCCACAGTGTAGTCCACACAGGTCAGGAGCCAAGGTGACCACTGCAGCCTACCCAGTGTTCCCCTCCGTCTCCTCTGAGACCTTCACATGGGTTCTACTACAGGCTTGCACAATTCCAAGGATTGTGTTTGTGAACTGCAGTGACTGTGGGGACCAGCGTCTTTGCCCTCAGATGGAGTGGGCACACACACAGTCTCAGCATCCAGCCAGGCTAGTGTGCTTTCCACTACAGAATGCTTACTAATGGAAGGGATGGGAGGAACCATTCCCACTGGGTCTGTGTGCAAAACTGCACGCTTTCCTGGCTCATGAGAAGACATTGGCTCCAAGTCCCCTAACATTCATGACCTGGAAGAAGCCCAAGTCTCCTGGCTTTGAAATGTGGGTTCCTTGTCACCTCCAATGGCAACTTTGATGGCTTTGCTTGGGGTCACTTGCCAGAGAAGCCAGGTTAGATTTTCTTATTTTTCTCTTTGGCTGTTTCATGACCAACTGGGCTACAGTGTGAGCTCCTGATACCAAGCTCACCAAGCCTGTGCTGACTGAATTCCACCATGGCCCTCTGGAAACTAAGATTCTTAGAAATGAGGAAGGTTGCCTTATGGTGTACAGCACCACACAGAAAAGAATTGTCAGTTGCAAAGTAGTCTTGTTTGTATGGGCTTTAAACAACCCAAGCTGCTCTTCCAGAGGACCTAGGAAGGTTCCCAGCACCCACATGGTAGCTTACAACTGTCTGTAACCGCAGTTCTTAAGGATCACAGATAACCCTCTTCTGGGCTTTGCAGGCGCCAGCATGTGAGTCTACATGTACACTCGGGCAGAACACCCATACACATACTACAATAAAGACCAATTACAGAATCGAGCTGGAAATGTGACTTGGTGGTAAAACATTTAACCAGGAATGCACAGGCTGGGCTGGATGCCTAGCATGGCAACAAACAAAAATAAACTTTCCGTTTCTGAACATAACATTTTAGTGAAATGACAGCTCTATTTTCCAAGCTGCTCCCCAATCAATTAGATCTTAAATGATTTAAAACATTTTATGTGTGTTTTGCCTGCGTATGTATCCGTGTGACCGTGGTGCCCACAGAGGCCAGAAGAGGGCATTTGATCCCCTGGAACTGGAGTTAGAGCTGTGAGCTGTCATATGGGCGCTGGAAATCAGACCTGGGGGCCTCTGGAAGAGCTGCCAGTGCTTTTAACCACAGAAGCATCCTCTAGCCCCAGTGAAATCTTTTAGATTGGTTTTGAACACTTGGCAGCTCTCCTACCTCAGCCTTTTGAGGGCTGGGATTACCAGGCGTGAGCTTCCACACCTAACCAAATTCAAAGGTTTTTGTAGTAAAGCTGGAAACTGGGCCAGTGAGATGACTCAACAGGTAAGACTGCTTGCCAGGCGAGCCTGGCAACCCAAGTTTGCTCCAGGAGCCCATAGTGGAAAGAACCAAGTTACAGAGTGTTGTGTTTTGACCGCCACACGGGAGACACACACACACTTTAAAAAGGAAACTACACAGGGCAGAGTCCAACAGAAAGATGACAGACAGATGCAGGCATGTAGAGCTTCCTGCATGCATCGGAATTCCTGACAGGAATTAAAATGAGTGAGCCATGGTGGCAACAGACCTGCATCTTAGAGGGGGGTCTCCCTCCAGCTTAGGCTGGCCTGGAACAGGTTTGCGTCGGCATCAAGCAGTAAAGTGGAAAAAACTACTTTGCACCTTTGTTTCAGAAAAAGGCCGCACACGTTTCACACATACACAGATGGTAAATTGTGAAGCATGCCAAGGGAAACTAGAGATTCAGCACTGTTTAGTCCTGGAGAGGGGTGGAGGATGGGCCTGGGACCTACCAAGCTGGACTGCTGCTCACTTCCTCAAAGCTGTCATAGAGGAAGCGAAGAAATGGAAGTGGTGTGTAAAAGAAAATGTGAGGACTCTTGGGCTTTACATTCTGCAAGCACCTCTGCCCTAAAGGAAGGCGGCTGCACTCCACCTGGATAGCTACAAGCAGCCCCTAGACCCCATCCATGGTGCTTTGTGAACCTGCTCTTACTGCGCCGAGCAACCCCATGCTACCTGCTCCACTCCACCCCCCAACAAACCCCCCATCCGTCCCGAGCAGCCGCTTGTACTTTGCTATAATGTGTGTCAAATTAGCACAAGATGTCATGAAGCTGACAATTTCCTCGTTCAGGTGTCAAGAGACTACCTCCTACCTTTTAAATCATGTGACTGTTTTATGTCTTAGGCCCTGACATCTCGCTCACCCAATAATGCAAACCAGACAGGTTGTCCTCCTGCGGTGTGGAGAGAGATGGGTCCATTCAGAACCGGGTGGATAAGACAGCACCGTCCCGGGTGCATGTCAGCCCCACTGGCACGTTTGTGTACAGCCCAGTGCCCATCGCCCTCATCTCGACCTCTGCAGCGCCGCCCGGCGGAGACCCTTCTGCCTGTCCAGGCGGCTAGGACGCTGTTCCGGGCGCCGCCGCCAGGGGCCGCCGCCGCTCCCCTATGACACAGCAACAATAGGGGCCGCTCTGGCCCGCGCTTCCGCCGGAAACAGGCCGCCGGCGCGGAGGCGGGCCGGATGCGACGGACGGCTGCCAGGGCCAATCGGAACCTGGTCGGGGCCGGCCGCGCGGCTGACGGAACTCAATCGGCGGCGAGAGCGGCGGCGGGGCGGGCCGAGCACGGGCTTCCGGCGAGGCCCGGCAGGCGCCGAGGAGGAAGAGCGAGCCCGGACGGTGCCCCTAGGCCGAGTGTGAGCGCGGCCAGGTAGGGGCCCGGTGGCGGCAGCGGCGGCATAGGGGCACGCGGCTCCAGGCTGGGCCGAGCGGCGGGAGGACGGGACGCGGCAGCACGCGGGACCGAGTCAGTCCAGGCCGGCCGCCGGTGCCCCAGACGCACCGGGGCCGGGCGCAGCGAGGCTCCGCACGGGCGGGCAGTGACGTCGCGGGAGCGGGGGGTCCGCGGGGCTGCGCTCGGTCCTGCGCACACCAGCTGGCCTTGCGCAGCCCGGCGCGCTCCCGCTCCCGGGCAGCCGCGGGCTGACCAAGCGTATGGGTGGGACATTGCGCACGCGACGCCACACGACGGGCCTCGCTCTGTTTTTTCAGGATGACGACTTCAGGCGCTCTGTTCCCAAGCCTGGTTCCCGGCTCTCGGGGATCCTCTACCAAGTATTTGGTGGAGTTCCGGGCAGGAAAAATGTCATTAAAAGGAACTACGGTCACCCCAGATAAACGGAAAGGGCTCGTGTACATCCAGCAGACCGACGATTCCCTTATTCACTTCTGTTGGAAAGACAGGACCTCTGGGACCGTGGAGGATGTGAGTGCCTGTAGCCAGACCAGGCCATTGGGGCAAGAGCTGGGAATATGGCTTCGCCTTCAGTGGATTGGTGTAGGGGTCGCAAGGTTGGCAAAGCGCTCCAGTCACTGTGAAGCCATGCACCCCGTAGTGACCATGGTTTTTAAGGTTTTAGCAGAGACAGCCTGCTGGCAGGGTGACAGAGCCATTTGGTGACATCGTCCTCAGCCCTGGCTTTAAACCTCCAGTCTTGTGGAGGAGTGTGCAGATATGATCCTCGCCACAGCTTCGGGTAGTTTAGCGCTCTGAAGAGGCTGCTTTCCTTAGGGCTCTTTGTCTCTCAGAATACAATGTTCTTTGTTACACTTAGGAGCAGCCAGACAGAGTTGGTTGACTTTTACTTCTTGGAGCACAGTTCCAGAATGTTTCTGTTAAGTCATCTGGTCCTTAGAGAACACTTTCTATCCCACCACTCTGGGCCCTCTTCTGTCTTCACTGTGGTTTGAGACTTCTCGATTCCACCCTGCTATTGGGTCCTGCAAATTTTCAGGGGACCTAAACCTTGGTGGTGCATTACTTGAATGCATGTGTGTATGCCTGTCTGTCATCTGTCTGTCTGTCTGACTGTCCTCCTTGTGTCGCCAGGACTTGATTATCTTTCCTGATGACTGTGAGTTCAAGCGGGTGCCTCAGTGCCCCAGTGGGAGGGTCTACGTGCTCAAGTTTAAGGCAGGGTCCAAGCGGCTGTTCTTCTGGATGCAGGTAAGAGAGTGGTCTTCTCTGTCTTCCCTTGTGACACACTTGAGGTGCTGACCTGGAGGGCCTGCTTTAGCTGAGTTCCCACCTCTGTCCCAGAGCCCTGCCCATGGACTCACCCACAGGCACCCAGCCTCAGGGCTTCGGGTCTCCACTGCTCCCTGGCCAGAGGTGCCGCCCTCCGTTCTCTCAGCTGTCGAGTTTTCCCACCCACTCCCCTTAAGCTTTCCTGTGCAGTGTCGTGGCGCCTTGCATCTCGCCTACATCTGTAGTGTCCCTCAAATGCAGACTCCACATTCTGCCACCTGTTGGAGGCCATTGGCATATTTGTGTTTCTTATGCTATTAATGTGGTTCTGCTGTGGTATGGGACATGGGCTCTCTCTTGGGTGTATGGGTCCAGTCTAGAGTCAGGGCTAGACTTGGGGTATGTTCAAGGGTAGGGCACATGGCCATTACCACTGTCATCCTGTGAAAAGGGGCAGCAGCTGTGTATCTGCAAAGTGCCAGGAGGGGAGGGGCTTCCTCTCAGCCTGGGTCTGGTCACCTGAGCACAAGGATCCAGAACAGAGAGGACAGGGGGTGCGGCCATGTTGCAGAGGTCTTTAGTTGGAAACTTAAGGTGGCAGTCCTCACTGCAGAGGCTTTCTCCACAGTTCTGAACATTGTTAACAGACCCCCAGCACAGCTACTCTTCAATTTTCCTTTCTTGGAAATGCCTTTCTTGCCCCTTTGCTGCACAGTATTCTTTTCTGAAGTTTTGGGGCCAGTGGTTGCCCGGGCAGTGGAGGACACATTACCCCCACAGCCCAGGAAGAGCCATACTCCGAAGGCCCTGAGGCTTGGCACTGTGATCACTGGCTCTGTTGCCATTGCTGTCATTAGAGCTGGGAGGCTGGGAGGTCCAGTGCTGTCACATTTGCAGGTTACTGCCTCTCCAGTCACTGTGTGGGCTGAATCAGGATAGTTGGCCGTGTGGGTGCAGGGAAGCCAGCAGGCAAGAGCCAGCTCCTTGTGCAGACTGCTCAGCCTTGGCTCTTTGCGTATTCTCTCTGCCAGGAGCCCAAGACTGACCAAGATGAGGAGCATTGCCGGAAAGTGAACGAGTGTCTGAACAACCCCCCCATGCCTGGGACACTGGGAGCGAGTGGGAGTAGTGGCCACGAGCTTTCAGCACTGGGCGGTAATTATCACCTAGACCTGTGTGGGACAGTGTTCTTCAGTGACCGGGAACATTGTGAGGTGGAGCCTTGCTTAATAAGTCCTGGTTCTTTCTTTCCTCCCATCCACACAGAGCTCACCTGCTCCCTGCCATCTCCTTCCAGAGGCCACTATATCCTGAGTGGCTCTGGGGTGGGGCCAAGGCCAGGCTTCTGCCATAGTCAACAATGTGTGGTGCTCACGGGGTCTAGGTCTGACCACGGCCACCACAGCAGGCCCATGTCTGGTCCCTGTGTTCACCAGGTGAGGGTGGCCTGCAGAGCCTGTTGGGGAACATGAGTCACAGCCAGCTTATGCAGCTCATCGGACCAGCCGGCCTCGGAGGACTGGGTAATACCCCGCTGTCCTGTCCCTGCAGGGCTCTCTTACTAGGGTTCCAGCCATGTCTGTGTGTGTTTGTGCCACTCCTTTGGAAGATGCTTGTCTGCTAGGTGGGCAGAGAGACCTGGTCTAGTGTGTGTCTCTGAAGGTCACCTGAGGTCCAGCACAGATGTTAGAGCTACTTAGAAGGCTCTGTTCTGGCCAGGCTGAGGCCTGGAGTGAGAATGCGGGTGGGGTGGAAATGACCTAATGACCTAACTTAGCTTTTAGAATGCAGGCCAGCATAGTGTGGCCACTTCAGCCTCCTGTGGCTGCCTAACCCTCCCTGTTTGTTCATCTCTTGGCCTTGGTACTAGAACGTGTAGCTTTTCTTGCTGGAGGACATGGGTTAGTGCCTTCTCAGGTGTGCTGGGGGTGTCTCTAGCTCACATTTCTTTACTCTTGTAGGTGGGCTTGGGGCCCTCACTGGGCCAGGCCTGGCCAGCTTGCTGGGGAGCAGTGGGCCTCCAGCCAGCAGCTCCTCATCCAGGTGAGCTTCCCATCCCCCAGCGCCTGCCATGGGCCAGTATGTTCTCCTTTCTGGAGACCCCACTTAGGGTAGAGGGCCCCATTACCCCTCAGCTTGTTAGCAGGGGAGGTGATCCTGGGCCTGAGGAGTAGCCCTGACTCACAGTGGGCCTAGCTGCTCCAGCCCTTGCTCCCTTTCCCCAGCTCCCGGAGCCAGTCGGCAGCCGTCACCCCGTCCTCTACCACCTCTTCCGCTCGCGCCACCCCAGCCCCTTCTGCCCCAGCAGCTGCCTCGGCGACCAGCCCGAGTCCCGCACCCAGCTCGGGTAATGGAACCAGCACAGCAGCCAGCCCGACCCAGCCCATCCAGCTGAGCGACCTCCAGAGCATTCTGGCCACTATGAACGTCCCAGCAGGGCCAGGAGGCAGCCAGCAGGGTGAGAGCTGTGGGTGCTCACAGGGTGGAGGGCTGCTGCCCATAAACTGGGTGGCTTTTTGAGATGTGGAGCTGGGTGTCCATGCCGTCCAGCCACACATGCCCACCTCACATCACCCTGCCAGCAGTCTGCTGCTCTGCTCTCAGGGTGCCTGGGCTAGTGCCAGGCCACTGACAGCCACGTTGCTTGTGCCCTACGTAGTGGATCTGGCGAGTGTGCTGACACCAGAGATCATGGCTCCCATCCTTGCCAACGCAGACGTTCAGGAGCGCCTGCTGCCCTACCTGCCCTCTGGGGAGTCTCTGCCCCAGACTGCAGAGGAGATCCAGAACACATTAACCTCGCCCCAGTTCCAGCAGGTGTGTATGGACGGTGTCCACGGTGCTCTCTGCACCTGTGACTTTTAGCATCAGTAGGTCTGGTGCCCCAGGTACCCAGCTCTGCATGTCTGCTCCTTGTTGCAGGCCCTGGGTATGTTCAGTGCGGCCTTGGCCTCAGGACAGCTTGGCCCTCTCATGTGCCAGTTTGGCCTTCCTGCAGAGGCTGTCGAGGCCGCCAACAAAGGTGATGTGGAAGCATTTGCCAAAGCCATGCAGAATAATGCCAAATCGGACCCCAAGGAGGGTGACACAAAAGGCAAGGAAGACGAAGAGGAAGATATGAGTCTAGATTAAATTATTCGCTGTCCTTCCCCAGTTGGATTTCGTAGTTGTGTGATTCCGTAGTGGTGATTGTGATTTGTTCCTGCCCGCCTCCCCGCCCCACCCCACCCTACCCACCTCACTAATAAAGTCCTCTCTTGTACCCGTCAAGTCTGGTCTTGTCCTGTGTTACTTGGAACTGGGCTGGTGAGGAGTCTGTTGTGGTGAGGCTAGCTCCCACTCGGCCATCGCTCTGTTAAAACCCCACGCAAGTCAAACAAGTCACTTTAATTCCATACCCACAATTTTACAGATCTCAGTACTGAAAGCTGTCGGACAAGAGGGACAAAGTATAAATATGTCTGTTCCGCAGTGTAAACCAGAAATGACTTGTTAATCATGGAAAGTGTACGCAAACACTAGGTCTGGGAACCTCAATGCCAGCGTAGCGGGAAGACACTGGGGTTGGCCTGCCTCTGGGTCAGTGCCTTTCCCTGCTTGGAAATTGCTAGGGTTCCTGAGGGGCATCCGCTCATCCCCACTGCTCCCTGGATGCGTGCAGAAGCAGTCATGTTGACAGGGACCCCGTTGAACAGCAGCTTCCTCAGACATCCTCGGTAGGCAGGGGGCTCTGGCCAGGCAGCTGAAGACTCTGAAAATACAGAGGGGCCAGAGGAAACTGGTTTGATGGCCGCTGGGTCCTCTGTCCTTGCATTAGCTGCTGTCAACCTACCCTTGTGAAGGGTGGGAAGATCCCAGTCCCCACAGAGCAGTCCACACTTACTGGGCGGGCTCCCAAGGTGCAAAAGCGCTGGAGAATCAGTCAAGGTCTCTGGCAAACGGCCTGTGGTGTGGTTGCTCTGTGTGTCGACTTCCAGCCGCAGTGTGTTCCTGCCCTTGATCACTGTGGAGCAGATTTGTGTCCCCAGCCAGCTGACCTGCAGTGTCCCTTCCACAACCCACCCTTCTCTGCAGAAAGGGAAAAGGGTCCCCTCACCTGTTACTCGGTGCCACCGTCCATCACAAAGCTTGGGGTAGGTCACCCACGTGGAGAACTCCCCTGCCCCATCATTTGCCCGTAGCAGGACCTGGGGTGAGGGACAGTTAGGCTCTGCCCAACAGAGGCCACAGTGAAGAAACCCCAAACGACAGCTCTGCTCACCTGTTCTGTTAGCAACTGCAGCTGCACGTAGGGAGTGGCCTGGGCCTGGCCCAGGTGAAAGATGAGGCCAGCAGCAGCCAAGGGCCGCACCTCCAACTGCAGGCTCACATGGGGCATCTTGGCCTTGGGGAGCTCTGTGGGGAGGGGCCGTGATGGGAGAGGTCCAGGGCCTTGCTTAGAACCCCTATTCCCACAAGACCTCCCTTGCCTCACACACCTAATGTGACGGCTCCCTCACTGCCTGGGAAGAACAGGCCATCTTCCAGGGGGCCTGAGATGCAGGGTGTGACCCCCACCATCCTTGTTGGGGCCCTCAGTGGCCGCTTATCCAGTTGTAACTTCTTCATACAGCCGCTGAACCCCACAGACACCTAGGAGGAGCGGATGGATAACATCAGGCTTAGACGGCTGAGGGTGGGCATCCAGGCCAAGGCAAAGCAGTGTGGTTCTCACAGGAAGCTTGGAGCTGTAACTGCTGGCAGGGAGACCTCCTACAAAGAGGGTGTAGTGCTGTGGACTCTCTGCCCTGTGGACCCGGCGGTGGGGTGCCTTCTGGCTCCAGGTCTGGCTGCCATCCACCACAAGCTGGACCTGCTGCATTCCCCAGCGGACAGACACCTGGTGTGGAAAGAAGCCTGGTCAACGGTATCCCAGGACCCTGGGAAGAAAGGAGCTTGAGGGGCATTGCCTGTGCCCTGCCACCCACCCTCCCTCCTTAACCTCTTACCCTGTGCCACTGGCCAGCCCGTGAGTGCTGGCGACTCTGGGCCTGGAGCTGGGGCCCAGGGCCCTCAGTCTGTGCGACAAAGCGTCCATGGTTTAGAAAGAGTACCAGTGAAGGACTGTGGCTCGACAAGGGGGCTACATAGAGCAAGAGGCCCTGGGAAGCCGCATGTGGGCGGACGAGCATCGAGAGGTGGAGCCTGAAAGCCAAGCATGGTGTCAGCATGGGTAGCAGTTCAATCCCACCCAAGCCTGGCCTGGCCAACCTTACCTATTCCTGTGGGATGGGGAGACACCCACAAACTGCAGGTAACTGGGCACGGGTCCCCCAAACTGGTACGCATCCTGAATAGTCCCAAGGAGCCAGGGTGTCATGCAGGTGAGGTCCTGGCTGGGTTGGCGACTGCGGCGGGAAACCTAAGGCACAGACCAGACCGCAATGCATTGGCCAATTGCTTGATAGCCAGAGTCTCAGCTACCC